>NC_073384.1:61149750-61491000 GCF_028641065.1 Leucoraja erinaceus | reverse complement strand
TGCCTTTATTTGAACACTGTATCAAGAGTATGGGAAATAGATGGATAAATGGAAGTGAGCAACATATTTTCATGATATTGTAAAAAAAAAAGATAGCTGGGCAGAATGGCCATCTCTTGTGAGCAGATTATTGAGAAATTGAGACTTTTCATAGTTTTGCTGGGAATACTGAAGGATGTCCGGGAATATTGTGAAAACTGTAGAGGATTAAAACAATCGTAAAGATAATCAAATATAATTTAAATTAAATATCAAAATGCCTTACACTGTTACTGGAGTAGAAGAATTAGAATTTTTTTAAGTAAATTTGTAAAATTTAGGGTGAGAATATGGAAGTTCATTGGGTTAGATGAGGGTTAGATGTGGCCCTTGTGGCTAAGGGGATCAGAGGGTATGGAGAGAAGGCAGGTATGGGACACTGAGTTGGATGATCAGCCATGATCATATTGAATGGCGGTGCAGGCTCGAAGGGCCGAATGGCCTACTCCTGCACCTAATTTCTATGTCTATGTTTCTATGTAATCCACATGAGGTAACTAGGAATACTAAAAATATTGATACTTCTACATTCAATCTTCAAAAACAGAATTTTTAACATGACTTTTGGTAGTACTATTTTAACAGAATAGTCCAATGCTACTTCACATTGAATGTTATCAATAAACTAATTATTCAATCATCAGGTATTATTTCCAAAGCTAGGTGAGCCCACAAACAGCAGGTCAGATGAAAGCTCTACGATCCTGCAAGATTTATTCTTGATGTATTTAAGAGAGAGTTAGATTTAGCTCTTGGGGCTAAAGGAATCAAGGGATACAGGGAGAAGGCAGGAACATGGTACTGATTCTAGATAATCAGCCATGATCATATTCAATGGTGGTCCTGGCTCGAAGGGCCGAATGGCCTACTCCTGCACTTATTTTCTATGTTTCTATCCAGTCAGCAATGATGATCAAATAAATAGCAAACACCAAGAGGAAGTCGCAGTGGAAGGGCCCAATTTCTGTGTGAAAAATAGAAGACTGAGGCATTTGGAGGCACATACATTCAGACGTGAAGTGTGGAAGACTTGTCTAGGTTTTGTGCTCAAAATCCCTACTGTCACATAAGCCAGGCAGTCAATTTCAACTGGAGAAAAGGAATCGGTGACATTTCGGGTTGAGACCCTTCAGATTCAACTCGAAACGTCACCTATAATCCAGGGATGCCATCTGACCTGCTGAGTCTAGCTTTTTGTGTCTATCTATGGCCTGGAGTTGTGTGGTTCTGGGAATCTGCCAGCAGGTTATTAGTGAGTTAGCACCATTCAACATCACTGTCAGTGATATCTCTCATTATTTTGCATAGGTACAAATCTGGAGCTGGGATGTTATCCAATCTCATGAAACACGATATGTTCATTGCTCTCTGACATATTTTGAGGCGAGAAGGAGAGTAAATTGAAATTGATGGCAAGGTTTGTGACAGTCGGGATTTTGAGCACAAGCGTAGACAAGTCTTCCCCGATGAGTTACTCTAGCTTTTTGTGTCTACCTTTGGTTTAAACTGGTATCTGCAGTTCCTTCCTACACGACTCCAGGCCATGTTCTTGTTTAAGCATCTGATGTCAAATACTACCCTAAATTTCATCCATCTTTAGTTTGAAATGTGCAGTTCTAACCTTGATTCAACTTCAATCACAAAGACTACCATACCAATCTTTTTAACAACATTTGCCATTTGTCTGCTACTGAAACCCATTATCTAAAATGCGGTCCTTCTTAATTCAACCACACTTGGTTAATCTATCATCCTGCGCTACGAAGCTTAGCTCATTGGAAACGTATTGCAGTTGTAATTTACCTTTTGGCTCCCTGTGTCTTTACTTTTAAATGTATCTTCCTGATGCTTAAACCACTTTGCTGTTTTAAACTAACATTTATCCTTCAGCCACATGTTGTCCATTTCTCTGACAGTCCCTTTGTTCCTTATTTCTTTCATAGATGTCTTCCTCTATTCAAAACCCAAGTTCAGAAACATCTCTTAAAATGTTTTACTTCTCCACCTCCCTTTCCTTTAAGATGGGTGACACGTGGTTGTACATGTTTACATGTTATAATGACAATAAAGAACCTATATACTGGTGTAACAATAAGCGATGTTGCCTTACAGCTCCATGCGTGCAGCAACCAAGGTCAGGAATAAACCCATATTGCTGAAGTTTGCACATTCTCCCTGTAAATAAATGGTATTTCTATTCTTACTTCACAAATATCCCACATCCAATTAACCTCTGCAAACTGATGAAAGATGTAATCGACTGCTGTCAAATTGTACTTGCTCACGAGCAACCTGCTGGTGTGTTCATTGGCCACTTCAATGTAGATAAGTGGCAAACAAGTTAAAATGTTGATGACATAAGCGGGAGAGGGGTTGGCAGAAGTTGCAGAAATACAAAAGTGATTTAAAGGCAAGGGGGAATATAAAGACATGCAAAGGAGAGGGGGAATGGGATTGATGACATTGCTTTGCTGGGTAATTGTTGTAGATTGACTTCATGTTCAAGAAGAGACTGCAGATTCTGGAGAATCGAAGGTAGATAAAATTGCTGGAGAAGCCGAGCAGATGCGGCAGCATCAATGAAGCAAAGGAACTAGGCAACGTTCCTGGCCGAAACCCTTCTTCAGACTAGATTGACTTCACTAGCCTCCTATGTCTCAACCTGTGCATTCAAGCTCTAGACTCTCCTGCTTGGGGAGAAAAGATTGAGTACATGTCCTATTCATGCCACTCATCATTTTATAAACAATTATAAGCTTGCCCCTCAACCTCATGTTCCAGTGACCACTCCTCTCCAGTTTCGCCTTATAACTGTGGGCCTCTATTCTAGGCAACAAATAAGTAACTTTCTTCAGTACTCAATGTATTGCTATTTCTGTGGTGTGATGACCAGAACTGTACAAAATATTCTAACTATGGTCTAAATGTTTCGTACAGCTGCAAAACAATGTTCCCTACTCATTTATCAATGTCTTGGTCTGTGAAGGCAAGCATACCAAATGCCTTTTTTACTATCCTTTCCATATGCATCACCATTTTCGATGAGCTATTGTTTTGCATCCCAATGTCTCTCTTTACATCCGTGCTCATAATGCCACAATATATCTTTGCAGAATTTAACCTCCCTGAATGCACATTTGTCCAGATTAAATTGTATCTGCCACTGCTCTGCCCAGCTTTCTGGGCATTGAATGTCCCACTGTATCCTCAGACAGCCTTGTTTGCTACCGACAACTCCAATAAATGCTTGTCTTTTATTTGATAGTATGTGGCTGTACCTTGTCCATTGATGATTGAACCTCCTTCTCCAGTTTTATCAACCAACACCCATTAATCACCATAGCCATGTAACTCAATTATGTGATTGCATATAATACATATTTGAAATTGTAAATTGGCGTTATCAAGTTAGTTTTTTAAAATAAAAATCAGCATGAAAACAGGCGGTACCATACAACTCTGCCCTTGCTCGCCCTCCCCCTGGTCACAACAGAAATAGAGTCCCCCTAGTCCTTACCTTTCACCCCATCAGCCGTCACACACAACACATAATCCTCTGAAATTTTTGTTACCTCCAACGGGATCACAACACGTCACATATTCCCATCTCCACCCCTTTTTGACTTCCGCAGAGACTCTTTCCTCCGCAACTCCCTGATGAACGCATCCCTTCACACCTTCCCTGTGTATGTTCCCCTGCAACCACAAGGGATGCCACACCTGTCCCTATACCTCACCTTCCATTCTGTCCAGTGACCCCGACATTCCTTTCAGGTTAGGCGGAGGTTCACATGCACCTCCTCCAACCTAGTCTACTGTATCCGTTGTTCAAGATGTCGACTCATACATCGGTGAGACCAAACGTCGACTGGGCGATCGTTCGCTGAACACCTTCGCCCAGTCCGCCTGGACCTACCTGATTTTCCAGTTGCTAAACACTTTAATTCTCCTTCCCATTCCCACACTGACCTTTCTCTCCTAGGTCTCCTCCATTGTCAGAGTGAGGCTAAACACAAATCGGAGGAACACCATCTAACTTTCCACTTGGGCAGCTTACAGCTCAGTGGTATGGATATGATTTCTCTAACTTCAAGTAACCACAAAATTCTCTCTCTCTCTCTATCCTTCCCAAGTTGCACCAGCTTCTCATTTTCACCCAACAACTAAAATGGCCTGTTTCCATTATCATCATTACCTTTTTGCATATCTTCCATTCATTGTTCTTTATCTCTCTACATCACATCTATATCCCTCATTCCCCTTTTCCCTAACTAGTCTGAAGAAGGGTCTCAACCTGAAACGTCACCCATTCCTTCTCTCCAGAGATGCTGCCTGTCCCGTTGAGTTTATCTAGCTTTTTGGGTCTATGAAAACGCCCTTCGGCCCACTGATTTCCATTGACCATTGATCACTCGTTCACACTAGTTCTACAACATGTTATCCCACATTCTCATCAACTCCCTACAAACTAGGGGCAATTGGCCAAATATCCTACAAACCTACACGTTTTTGGGTCAGAGCATATGGAGGAAACCCATGCGGTTACAGGGAGAACATGCAAACTCCACACAGACAATGGTTGAGGTCAGGACTGAACCCAGATATTTTGCACTGTGAGGCAGTATCTCTACCAGCTGCACCATTTTGCCACCTCTCTACAATGAAAAAAAAATCAGTGTTACAACTCTTAACATGGAACCAATGAAAACCCAATATTATGACATTGTACCTCCATTTTTAAGAAAGTGACAAATGCTAATTTTATAAATATAGACCCTCATTCCTAAATAACATTTAGAATTTCTTCATTAATAGAGAGCTATGCAGCTGAAATAATAGTCAGGTAATTTTTTGAATGGAAAATCTTTTATGAAAATAATGCCGGGATTTATCCCACCCATGTTTGCCTACCAGGGCACACCCCTTGTATGGTCCTTCATGCAAAAATAAGCCACTCAGTTGACTTATGATGGTCAGCTATTAGAAACAATTATTTTCAGCTAAAATTACAGGGTTCTGTTCAATGTTGGAAATAATTTAAAATTCTATTAAACGATGGTCATGAAAGAACCTTGCAGGACATACATTCTTATTTTTTTAATGGTATGTTTCCTTTTAATATTGTCTAATATTTCTGTGAATATCCAAAATGATATACACAATGCAGAGGCTCCTTCTGTCTGTCATAAGGCAAGTGTCATTGGCGGGGAATTGCTCCAAACAGTGGTTCTGCAAACGTTTGGCATCAGTTGCTTCTCTGAGTGCTTGATGGTGCATTGTGTTTATGTATACTGGCCAATTTATTGCCTGGACCACAAAGAATGAGGCACGTTATCTGACTGATTTACTGGATCAATCACTGACAGATCGCTGAGAGAATCATCTTTCATGGTGTAGTGGGAGTGGGTGTGAAAGGAAAAGGGTGGAGGGGGTCTCTGTAAGATTACAGCCCATTACATGCTGCTACTCTGTGGGAGATGATTGCAAACAGAGGCCAGAGATCTGATTGGATTTAAAAATAGACCGGCATGATGCAGGTTAGCCATTGTACTTACCTCACACACAGCCATCTGCTTCTGGGGTTGCGAGGGCCTCGTGTTCACTCCCTGCACATTTTAATGTTAATGTTTCTGGTAGGAGACTGTCAGCCTCGTCTGTTGGTGTCATTTATGCATTTAAAGTTAGCCAGTCACTCTTAAAGTGAAGATAGACACAAAGAGCTGGAGTAACTGAGTGGGCAAGACGGCACCTCTGGAGAAAAGGATTAGGTGATGTTTCTCATCAAAATCCTTCTTCAGTCATAAAGTGAACATGTACTTTGGTTGTAGGAAAATATTGTCAATCAGATGCAGCTATCAACAGAAAATACTCTTGTTACCAATAACTAGTCAAAATAACTTACTTAGATCTTGTAAAAGTAGCTTCCCTCAAAAGACATGCTATAATATTGGAAAAAAAATAGTTAACTCATTAGAGTTAACTCATTAGATGCTGCTTCTGATATCAACCTCTCCACTATGTGCGTCCTTGGTTCTTGCAAACACCCTTCTCTGATTTTTCCTCATTGTCCTTCAATCACGCAACACACTCCATCTCACTTCCTTCTTCTATGATACACACCACATTTCCAACTCCGTGCTGTGACTCTCTTTCCACGCCCCTCAGTTTCCACTCAATGTCCAAACCATATGATATTGGTTGAGGCAGTCAGAAAATAGTTTCCAACACTTTATTAACATACAACCTTATTTCTTGTAGGAAATAACTGGTCACAGTCAATGGCAAGAGGTGATAAAGAAGAGAATGTGTCAATCTTGTGTCCTTTGGAAAATGATAGGCTGCTATCACATTCTGGAAAACCCATAGTAGTGATGAGAGGTACAATTAGAGAACATCTCACACAGGATCCCTTTTCATCTTGTGTTGGAAGGAACTGCAGATGCTGGTTTAAACAGAAGATATACACCAAAAGCTGGAGTAACTCAGCAGGACAGGCAGCATCACTGGAGAAAAGGAACGGGTGATGTTTCGGGACAAGACGCTTCTGAAGAAGGGTCTCGACCCGAAACGTCACCCATTCCTTCTCTCCAGAGATGCTGCCTGTCCCAGTTAGTTGCTTCAGCTTTTTGTGTCTATCTTCACTTTACACCTTAATCTCTTCTCCCTTGTCGTTCACATTGTCCTTGACCAAATGATGGCTAATTTCAGCAGCCATTCATCGCTGCAAAAACAGAAAGATAATCCATGCTCCTCTCATTACATATACAGCAAATGTCAATACCGTTACACCACTTCAGTTTTGCCTCTTTTGCAAGCATTAGTTCTGAGCGTGGTCACATATTAAATACTCTTTGTATGATCAATCGCTGATCACAAGTGTCAAGTGAGGGTGGGTGATGGTTGCCAAATATGTACATGTTTTACCTGCCAACTGGAAAATAATACATCCTGCAGAGAAGTAATGTTAACTTCAAAGGCCAAGCAACTGCATGAAGTCAGGGTCATGGAAAACGATTGAACAAAATACCATTGAATTGATTTGTAATGACTCAGAATGTGAGGGAGTTTGTGTAGATGTTGTGTTTGCAGGTGGAACCATTGTCATTCTAGGGTGAGTAGTCATCTCCATGAATGTGCTGGTGAGTCTGCCAGGACAGAGCTTCAGGAGATGGCTTCCAAAGGATATCAGACAGATGACATTTCTGAGACCATTGTTACAACAAGCTTCCAATGCTGCACACCTTGCTTACTGTAATACCCGTCTTGCTGCCGAGATGTGCCAAGACATTGTGTTAGATGAGTAGCTTTTGCTCCCAGCGAGAGAGATCAACATTGCTCTGTTGGGAAGATAGTGCTTTATTGCCACCCATTCCATCTGTCGTTCTGTTAGTGGTCTGTTCTGTTGCTAGGTTCTTTGGGCTGAAGTTGGCTTAAAGTTGTTCAGCACAGCGATCTCAGCATCTTCTGCTTCCAAGCTAAAATCACTGAGGAAGCACATTATCAGAATTCTGAGCTAGGTGCAAAGCATATAAAGCACCTATTCCGATCATTAGGTGGGGTGGTAATTAGCATGGAGGGTGTAAATGGGAGGGAGGAAGTAATAAATAGTTATCCTGAACAATAAAAAATCTTTAGGTATGATTGTTGAACAGAATTTAATATTATACTAAGCAGGTCTGAAAACAGAGCACTTTGCATGATATATTTCAAAAATGAGTTTTCTACATTCATTTGCCTAATTAGATAAATCTCAGTATTTGTATTTTGTTGTTGAGTAATGGATGGTTGTGATTGTTATTAACATAAATTAGGTAACTGGAGAAATGATTAATATTTATAGACAATAGACAATAGGTGCAGGAGTAGGCCATTCGGCCCTTCGAGCCAGCACCGCCATTCAATGTGATCATGGTTGATCATCCCCAATCAGTACCCCGTTCCTGCCTTCTACCCATATCCCCTGACTCTGCTATTTTTAAGAGCCCTATCTAGCTCTCTCTTGAAAGCATCCAGAGAACCAGCCTCCACTGCCCTCTGAGGCAGAAATTTCCACAGACTCACCACTGTGAGAAAAAATGTTTCTTCATCTCTGTTCTAAATGACTCCTTATTCTTAAACTGTGGCCCCTGGTTCTGCACTCCCCCAACATCGGGAACATGTTTCCTGCCTCTAGTATGTCCAAACCCTTAACAATCTTATATGTTTCAATGAGATATCCTCTCATCCTTCTAAACTCCAGGGTGTACAAGCCCAGCTGCTCCATTCTCTCAGCATATGACAGTCCCGCCATCCCGGGAATTAACCTTGTAAACCTACACTGCACTCCCTCAATAGCAAGAATGTCCTTCGTCAAATTAGGAGCCCAAAACTGTACACAATACTCCAGGTGTGGTCTCACTACAAGGTGTGGGCTCGGTACAACTGCAGAAGGACCTCTTTGCTCCTATATTTGATTCCTCTTGTAATAAAGGCCAACATGCCATTCGCTTTCTTCACTGCCTGCTGGACCTGCATGCTTACTTTCATAGACTGATGTACAAGGACCCCCATAACCCATTGTACTTCCCCTTTTCCCAACGATGCCAATTAGATAGTAATCTGCCTTCTTGTTTTTGCTACCAAAGTGGATAACCTCACATTTATCCGCATTAAACTTAATCTGCCATGTATCTGCCCACTCCCCCAACCTATCCAAGTCACCCTGCACTCTCATAGCATCCTCCTCACAGTTCACACTGCCACCCAGCTTTGTGTCATCTGCAAATTTGCTAATGTTACTTTGAATCTCTTCATCCAAATCATTGTTGTATATTGTAAATAGCTGCGGTCCCAGCACCGAGCCTTGCGGTACCCCACTAGTCACTGCCTGCCATTCTGAAAGGGACCCGTTAATCCCAACTCTTTGTTTCCTGTCTGCCAACCACTTCTCTATCCATGTCAGCACTCTACCCCCAATTCCATGTGCCCTAATTTTGTCCACTAATCTCCTATGTGGGACCTTATCAAATACTTTCTGAAAGTCCAGGTACACTACATCCACCTGCTCTCCCTTGTCCATTGTCCTAGTTACATCTTCAAAAAATTCCAGAAGATTAGTCAAGCATGATTTCCCCTTTATAAATCCATGCTGACTCGGACTGATCCTGTTACTGCTATCCAAATGTTCAACTATCTCACCTTTTACTCAACTGTGTTGAGTGTTTGTTATTCATTCTATGTTATGACTGCAGGCTAAACCATTCCATTGCATTGAAAAGTGCAATGACAATAAATTGAATCCAATCCAATCCAATTATAATTGACTCCAGCATCTTCCCCACCACCGATGTCAGGCTAACGGGTCCATAATTCTCTGTTTTCTCTCTTCCGCCTTTCTTAAAAAGCGGGATAACATTAGCTACCCTCCAATCCACAGGAACTGATACTGAGTCAAAAGAACATTGGAAAATTATCACCAATGCATCCTTCTAGAGCCACTTCCTTAAGTACCCTGGAATGCAGACCATCAGGCCCTGGGGATTTATCAGCCTTCTGTCCCATCAGTCTATCCAGCACCATTTCCTGCTTAATCAAGAGTCAATTTAATTGTCATTTGGACCCCTGGAGGTCCAAACGAAATGCCGTTTCTGCAGCCATACATTACACACAAATAGACCCCAGACACAACATAATTACATTTAACATAAACATCCATCACATAACTGTGATGGAAGGCCAAAAAAAAAACTTATCTCTCCACTGCACTCTCCCCCCCCCCCGATGTCAGAGTCAAAGTCAAAGCCCCCGGCTGGCGATGGCGATTGTCCCGCGGCCATTGAAGCCACGCCGGGTGGTGCGAGGTCGCACACCGGGTCTTGGTGTTGGAACCCCCGGTGTGCGCTCGCAAAGTCCCGCGGCCGTTCCAGCCGCGCGGGGCAATGGTGTTAGGCCCCGCTCCAGGAGCTCTTCGACCCCGCAACTCGGGCGGGGGAAGTCGCCGTTGCAGGAGCCCCGAAAAGCGGTCTCCCTCCAGGGAGCCGCGGGCTCCCGGTTCCCGCCGTCCGCAGACCCGCAGCAGCAGCCTCCGACTCAGCAGCAGCAGCGGCATCGGCAGCAGCAGCAGCAGCAGCAGCAGCGGCAGCAGCAGCAGCGCTCCTCCACCGCTCCACCCGCTCCGGTCTCGGCCAGCTCCGCGACGGCAACGGTGAGTCGGCACCAGAGTCCCCGGCTTCTTCCCGTTGGAGGCCGCTCCTCGTTGCGGCCTCAACGACACCTGAGACCCCGACGAGAAAAGGTCGGGTCTCCAGTGCAGGGAGAGATTCAAAAGTTTCCCCCCCCCCTCCCACCCCCACCCCCCACCCCCCCCCCCACACACACACCCCAACATAAAATAACAAAAACTACATAAAAACACAGACAAAAAATAATAAAAACGCGGACAGGCTGCAGAGGCCGCTGCTGGCCAGAGCCGCGCCGCCTACCGGACAATGAGGATTTCCTTCAGTTCCTCCGTCACCCCAGATCCTCTGGCCACTACTATACCACTACTATATCAGGAAGATTGTTTGTGCCCTCCTTAGTGAAGACGGATCCAAAGTACCTGTTCAACTTATCTGCCATTTCCTTGTTCCCCATAATAAATTCATCTTTTTCGGTCTTCAAGAGTCCAACTTTGGTCTTAACTAATTTTTTCCTCTTCACATAACTAACAAAGCTTTTACAATCCTGCTTTATATTCTTGGCTAGCTTACCTTTTATCCCCGTAATGTTTTTTTGGTTATCTTTTGTTGTTCTTTAAACATTACCAAATCCTCTTGCTTCCCGCTCATCTTTGCTATGTTGTACTTCTTTGCTTTATTTTTTATACTGTCCCTGACATCCCTTGTCAGCCACAGTCGGCCCTTTCTCCCATTGGAATTTTTCTTCCTCCTAGGAATGAACTGATCCTGCACCTTCTGTATTATTCCTAGAAACACCTGCCATTTTTGTTCCACTGTCATCCCTGTTAGTATTATATGTTTATAGTATTATGTTTAATAGTGAGAGCAGTTTGTGGTGTGATTTTTACCTTCAAAATGTCTTCTATGCAGTATATTCCTATTCAAAATCATATCTTTGGAAGACAATACTATTTGTAATTACAGTTCATACTATTATTTATGAACAGAATAGTATTAATTTGTAACATTGCAACTAGATGTTTGGATTTTGTAATTAATTAAAAAATATTGTTTATATAACTGCATTTGTACATTATATACAATATGGTATTAAATTTAAATGTATGAAATGCAATCGGGTCTAAACGTTTTCAAAATTGCTATAATCAATAATTCCTTTGTGAAGTGTCAATGCTGCATTTAGTCAAGGCTCTGCAGGTTTGCTGGCTATCCATTGCAGACCACTAAGGAACTGCTTCGAGGACTGAAGGATGCTTTGGATTACTTTTCTGCCATAACCCTAAAATGTAGGAATCGAAGTGACTGAAACATCTCTTTGAAATTGCACTGCAGAAGATGTAATTGCTTGGTTTGAGTTGCATCAGTGTTTGAGCTAATTGATTTAGTTCCAGTCGGGTGATACATGTAACAAATGGAAATGACTGTTGAGAAAGAAAATCCAAGAACAAACATTTTTTATATTGGAAAGAAATAAAAGATGGATGTTTGAGCAAGAAGAAGGTGTAGGGAAGTGAATTGCCATAGTTATTCAATGTGCTGAGATTCTACGAAAAATATATAATACTTGCATCCTTAATCAACAAGCATTTTGACATGAGCTGTGAAGACAATTTAGATTGTGGAATTTTTGTAATTGTTTCACTCCTAAAACTGTTTGCAGGCTTCTCATCAGTCGTGGTAAAGAACTATGGATTTTGATAAAAATCACTGCTTCCAAATTTGGATAATTCACACTCTTTTAAATTAAAAAGTGAAAAAGGCGATATCGTGTCAACATCAGTTTGCAAGTGTCTGCAAGAGAGTTGTGCCTTTTTCTGTACAATAAGCTTCACTGTACAATGCAATCTGAGCTTCATCTATAATAAATGTGTATAAAATAGGTTTAATATTAAAAATACCCTATAAATATTTAAGTTGCCTGCTATGTGCCTTGCCCATCTGCTTCTACAAGGATAAGCCAAATACATTTTTACATCACATAAGCACACAACGCAACGTAGAATATCCGTATCTAAATGATTGGGCGATGCTTTATAACAGCGCAAGATAACACATGTTTGAAGGCTGAAATGCAACCATAAACCTTCTATGTTCTGATTCTGCCGAGCTACACTATTTGTGAAATTAATTAATCACCTAAGGGGATTGGCATAATCTTTTTCAGAAAAAGTGGGGGGGAAATTATTTTTGTAGTATGAGCTGGAACATTAACTTTAAGCCCCTTATCAGACAAAAGTCATTGGACTCTGCAAATGTTTCAGTTGTAATTTTTAGTTCCATCCTATTGGAAAACTAAGAGTGTCTTTTCTATATCTTATTATTCAATTTTTGACACCTTATTTAAAGACAAAATTCTTACCGGCAATTGGCTTGCACTGCACAGTTTAAAATGAGATCTTTTGATCCATTATATTTTTGTAAACCTCTCAAAATGTTATCTTCTAATATAACTAAACAAAATAATTCACTCTCACGGAACTAATAAAACAAAAACTCTCCCTTTTTTAATCTGCAGGTATTAATTCAACATGCTTCTTTCCTTACTTTTTTTAAAATCTAAGTGGTGCTCTGGTGAGACATTTAGGCAAGTATTTAAAAAGAGGAGGCATAGAAAGATATTGGCCTAGTGATACATGATGGGTCAAAGGGCCAGTTTCTTTCCTATAAGACTCTATAACTTTATAAATGGGATGTACCCAATATATTCAGTTTCTTCCAGTTAACTTAAAAAGGACTTTCTTGAAATCATTATCATTTCCAACCCCTTCCAGGAAAGATGAATTTTTTAGGCATCCTCCACCGTCCCTGATCACCTCCATGGCTGATTTCCTTTTCTGGACTCTCCATTCATCTTTAGAACCAATTTAATTTTTGATCAAATCTTTCCCTCCTCAATCTCTCACACTGTCTCCCTGAATGCCACCTCCCTCCTCCATCCTTATTTGCCTCTTTGACCATCTTCTCTTCACCTGTCTCTTTCTCTGTCTCACTTGCCTCCTCCCTGCTACGAGAAATGCACATGTCCATCATAACTGTGCCCCTTCTCTCCCAATCCCCTGACTAATTCACTTTCTTATCCAGACGCCCTAATCTGCTGTGTAATTGATTTACTTGGTGAGTTCTGCTCTGGCAAAAGTTTGAGAGGCAATGTACTTGTGCAAGATATCCTACGAAAGGCTTGTTCTATTGCACATAGCATTTTGAATGTTGGTATTATCGAATATTGCTGCTGAGGGATCATGCCTAAAAGTGATGTTCTTTGTCAGAAATTTAGGCCTTTGCACTTTGCTATTTTTAGCCGTACGGTTGCTCAACAGAGACTTGCAGTCTCGTGATTTGTGTTGTGCTGAACGTCATCAGTTCTCTTCAGAACATTAGGGAATTGTTTCTTGATCAAATCAAATGCACATTTGCTGATTATTTGTCTTGGGTTGAGGAAGAATAGGAATTGAATTGGTTTAACTAAACCTGCAGTGTGTCGCAGCATCAATGAAATGTGGTGATTTTCCCTGATAACTTCCAACCTTAACAAACAGGGACCATTTAAAACAAATTGGAAAGTGACATGATGTTCTCATTGTTGAGAACGTCTGGATGTTGTCTGCCGCTGAGAGTTATAGCATCAAAATATTACATGTTGCTTCTGCCTTGTGTTCTAAAATAGTGTCTTGGGAGCAGGAGGTCAGAGATAATTTTCTTTTGGGGATTTATCCAGCTGTAAAATGTATAAAGTTATGTCACAAAAGTGAACTTACATTTTTTTTTAATTTGCTTAATGCTTCTTGCTTTTGAAGGAAATTAACCATGATGCCCTTTATGTATGCATACCTTCATATAGAAACATAAAAATTAGGTGCAGGAGTAGGCCATTCGGCTCTTCGAGCCTGCACCGCCATTCAATATGATCATGGCTGATCATCCAACTCGGTATCCCGTACCTGCCTTCTCTCCATACCCCCTGATCCCCTTAGCCACAAGGGCCACATCTAACTCCCTCTTAAATATAGCCAATGAACTGGCCTCAACTACCCTCTGTGGCAGAGAGTTCCAGAGATTCACCACTCTCTGTGTGAAAAAAGTTCTTCTCATCTCAGTTTTAAATTCCCCCTTATCCTTAAGCTGTGACCCCTTGTCCTGGACTTCCCCAACATTGGGAACAATCTTCCTGCATCTAGCCTGTCCAACCCCTTAAGAATTTTGTAAGTTTCTATAAGATCCCCTCTCAATCTCCTAAATTCTAGAGAGTATAAACCAAGTCTATCCAGTCTTTCTTCATATGTAATAAGAACGATTAGGAATAATGAACTGAAACATCTGATAATGTAGATTTGAATTAACATCTCAGTTTTATGAAATGTTTTATAGATTTATGGCTGTGTGCCTGCCATTGGTAATATTATTGGTGCTAAATATACAATTTTTGATTGTTTTATTTACTTTCACAATGACGTTCACTACCAGGTGAAATGATTTTCATACTGGTTGTAAATCATTATTACCACCAAGATGAAATTAAAATGACAGTTTGGTGAAATTATGCACCTGTCACTATTCTAATAATATTAGAATTATCAGTAAAGACCATCGTTAGTGTGTATTTTCACCATTTTCACTATGTAAACTGGCCAAATATTACCACCTTTCCCTTGACATTTCTTGAAAGTGTTATTATGGGCAGCAGTGTTGGATTTTTCGTGTTACAGACATCATCTTCTCTGTTCGTAGCAAAACATTATTGTTACCAATCACACTATGTCCCACTTGCGATAAAGCAAAATTCCCTTAATATTGTAGGGAATTTCACGTTTGACCATTATGCTCATTAGTGACAGGAACAGCCTTACCAATTTCTGCTAAGGCTGATGAAAACATTACAGAAGAAGAAAGTTAGGAATTGTTGATGAAAACAGCCATTTCACGCTTAAAAGCATGTATTTTGCAATATGTGAAGCACAAAAAAACCCACTAGATCATTTATATTGCCATTGTAAAAGGCCTAAGTTTTTTTTCATTCACCTTAAATAAATTGCAAGCTAATAGAGCAAAATACATCAAATCATCTGCATTTGTCACATACTTCATGTGGCATGCTAAGTAGGCAAGTGCTGCAGATTGATACGTGTACTAAGTGTCCTGGTACAGCCCACCACGGTAAATCAACTGGCCGGAAGATGTAAAGCTTGATCACTTTCTTTAATACATTGATTATTTTGGGAAAGGTCATTGCTGCAGGAGAATAGACCATAAAAGCCACATTTTTAAAATGGTAGAGGGTGACGTTGAATTTCCATTGGTGACAAATGGTGCTCTCTCATGAATTCTGTAATCAGTAGGGTCTTTTATTTATTTATTTCTTGGAGTCTTGTCACCTGATATGTTAAAACGTCTTTATTTATCTTGGGTCTATTTGATTCTTTAAAACAATTCTTAAGCACTTCTAAATACTTACGGACACTCGGAAGCATTCAAAAACGTGATCATTTGAGAAGCAGCGAAGCTAGGGTAGGTTTTTGCCTTCAGCCAAAGTTTTTTCTTAATCCTTTCATGAATGAAGCTTATGCTGGGGTTTGGGTGAGAATCACAGATTTCTTCTAATGATTCATGGATGTTTTTCATTCTCATGGAATTGAATCAGACAAGGTGAGTACCTGTCTGAAGAAAAATCCCAACCCAAAACATCCCTGTCCATGTTCTCCAGGGATGCTGCCTGACCCGTTGATTTACTCCAGCACTTTTTGTCTTTGAATGTGAGTATAAATTTGCTTTCAGCACATGTTTTATTTTTACATTTGCTAACAGATCAGTTATATTTTCAGGACATATTTTCACTGCTGATATTTAGTTATTCCACATATTTAAGATATATAAATATATAAACTCTTCATTTCTAAACTACTTCTATACAATGAAGAATATTGAGGCATTTAAAAATATGCTCAACATGCAAAATACCTTGGTTGAGAATTGGCCTCCTTTTCTATCACAACAATTTGGCTAACTGGCATAGAGTTTGTAGGATATTTTAGCTTTACACCAGTAGAATATTTTACAGTGCTTTTCAGCTCAAAATTCTCATTGCGCCTCAACTGTTTTAAGGTGGCATGTCATGGACAGGGCAGCAGGTTTTAGTGGGGCAAGGATTATATCTATTTATTCAATACAGTGTATGCATTGAAAAATAAACATAATAATGACTGATTATTGTAATTACTGAAAAGGATGGAGAATCAAATGTCTAACCCGGTATCAAGGAGAAAGGAAGAGGGATAGGATTAGACTGAGGTAGAAAGGATCAGGAAGGAACAAAATGTCTTAAGAAGCGTCTCGACCCAAAATGTCACCCATTCATTCTATACAGAAGGTAGTTGAGGCCAGTTCATTGGCCAAATTTAAGAGGGAGTTAGATGTGGCCCTTGTGGCTAAAGGGATCAGGTGGTATGGAAAGAAGGCAGGTACAGGATACTAAGTTGGATGATCAGCCATGATCATATTAAATGGCGGTGCAGGCTCGAAGGGCCGAATGGCCTACTCCTGCACCTATTTTTTATGTTTCCATGTTACAGACATGCTGTCTGTCCCGCTGAGTTACTTCAGCATTTTGTGTCAATCTTCGGTTTAAACTAGCATCTGCTGTTCCTTCCAACACAATGTTTA
Source organism: Leucoraja erinaceus (assembly GCF_028641065.1). Classification (NCBI taxonomy): domain Eukaryota; kingdom Metazoa; phylum Chordata; class Chondrichthyes; order Rajiformes; family Rajidae; genus Leucoraja; species Leucoraja erinaceus. The sequence goes on along the minus strand of NC_073384.1, from coordinate 61,474,147 downwards.
AGATGCTTCAGCAATAATTCACTTCTGAAAAAACAAGACTCCATTATTTCAATTGTTCCATTTTCTTTATCAGAGAGATTAATGGCAGTTGTCAACTATCAGCACAATATTTAAAGGCTATTTGCACCATTAATTACTAAACTTAACTTCCCGTTCCATTTAATGAGAGGTATCCGTGGAAATCCGGCACATTCTAAAAATAACAAGGAGACTAAGGATGAATGTGTTTGTGTGAGGTGAATGGGCTGTGTCAACTCTCGGTCTCATGAGACAACCAAAACATGACTTTTCTCACTGTTCAGTCAACCTGCTTGTTGATTTTCACCTTACCAATTCTGGTAGTTCTAGTAACATATTTTACTGGACGTTTTCAGCCACTATTAGATTTTCATGTCTTGTGTGAAAATAAAAATAAGTTAAACATTGTCTACACTTTATAGGATTTAAGGACATGACAAAAGCAGCCCGGTCTTTTGCAGCAACTGGAAATTTGTTATTTTCTCAATACTCTTAAATCCTATCCTTTTGGTCTCCTATCTTTTACTCTCTTTCTTTCTGTCTCCCTCCCGTGTCCTCATTGTGAATTTGCTGACTATGCAGATAGTTAAGCATAAATACAAAGGCATAGACAGGTGAGAGTTAGTGACACAATAATTCTAAAAATTACATTCACACCCAGATTTGCACCTACTGATTTTCATAGCATTTCTAGTGGGAGTCCCTGCTGATTTTTTTCTTGCTTGTAAGTGGTGTATTTCTATAATTTCTGTTATATTGTTATTCCTAGCAAGTTTTTTTTGGGGGGGATGAGGGGTTGGGAGGGAAACAGAAGTAATATTAAGAATGAAAGTCCAGGTATTGATTTGCGTTACAGAATATTGATTCTGTATTCTTCATTTTCCTTTGTCCCTGATTTGCCAAGATACCAGGAATTGGCCATTAACTAATTTTCTTCCCAACCCTCAGGATATTATTGGTTTCCAGTAGGGGTCCTTTCCTTCCTGGAAAAAAGAGAGTAACCAGTCAGAAGAGTGAAAATGTGTGCTACTATGTGTGCTACGGGTAGGCACATGGGCAGGATGGTGGCACAGCGGTAGAGTTGCTGCCTTACAGCACGAACAGCACCAGAGATCCGGGTTCGATCCTGACCATGGGTGCTGTCTGTACGGAGATTGTATGTTCTCCCCGTAGGTTTTTTCCTGAGAACTTCAGTTTCCTCCCACACTCCAAAGACGTACAGGTTTGTAGGTTAATTGGGTATAAATGCTAAAATTGTCCCTCGTGTAGGATAGTGTTAATGTGCGGGAATCGCTGGTCGGTGCAGACTCGATGGGCTGGGGACTGTTTCTGTGCTGTATCTCTAAACTAAGCACAGTAAAAAGAGACAAGAGGGACAGATATCATTATTTACATATACATCGGCAGTACTGGGAACATATTGAGGATAACTTCAGCTATAAAGAACATGTTGATACAGCAAACCTATTCTTGACCTGCTGCATCTACAGCAACAGAAATCTCAAACAAATGCGAGAAGAGGATAAACACACACCGGATGCCAAATTGTGTTCATCTTGAACTTGGAGGAGGGCGATAAAAGGCAGGAATGGTTGGCAGATTTTTAAGAAATCAATCCATTCAGCTATTCAAAAGATATTTTATTAAATTTAAATTATCTTTCATTTTCACGTTGTGCTTCAGTAAAATTAAAAAAATAAAATGTAGTACTTTTGGGATTTGAAAGGAATTTGATCCTTTCCAGGAACCTAAAGATTGCATGCACCATGTATTTTAAGAGGATAGATTCTATGTACTGCATTGCAATTAGATGAGACCTCTTGAGCTACCTTGTAAGGTTGTCATGGTAACAATGTAGTACTGCCTGGTGCATTCAATTGTCTTGGTAATACTCGTCAATGAAGTCAAAACTGCAGATTCATTTAATCTAAGCCATTTTTTACTCACCAAAGAATTAACACTGTGTGTTTTACACAGCTTGCTGCGTGTTAGTTGAATTTGATAAATTTATTATTACATTAAAGGGAGGGTGGGAACATAAAAAACACAATTTTAAGCACACATATAATCCATCAATAGCTTCTTATTAGGATATGAATGCATTAATTAATGAATTAGTTTCCATTGAAATCCTAAGTAAAAATGTTATAAGATATATACATTTGTGGGTGAACATCTGCAGATTTCAGGATTCGAATATGTTGAGTCAAGAATTAAGGAGGAGAAGCTATTTATTTTCCTGTTCAATTAGTAACTGATTCAAAGGAAGATGAGAAAAGATATAATTAGAACATGAAGGTACCTGGCATTTTTAATTATGATTTCATACACTAATAAAAAACAAAGAAAATCCAGGTTTTCTGATCAGAAAAATGATTCCTATTTTTGTTTTGTCTTGAAATTGTTTTATACAGCAACTAAAGAGACTTGTAATGTTATTGAAACATAACGTGGAATATTAATAATTTGTTTGTGCATCAGTTACCTGGTTCTGTTGCAGCGATAGTATTTACATAGCAACATGGTTAGAAAGAGGATACTCTAGTTTTTAATTAATTTATATACAGCAATCAAACTGATATCAAATACACACCAATAAGGAAGGTATTTAAAAAAATATATATCCAGAAAGATATTCCTCATCTTGTTTTCCTTCAAGTAATTAAGGATGATGTGTGACCTTTATTGAGAAAAACTGTCTTTCCTCTAATGTTGGAGGAGCTTTGATGGTGGTCTGTTATTAAGTGAACCTATTTGACTTGTAAACAAAGTATTTTTCTTGACAGAAAGCAGTCAGAGATAGTTAAAATAGACCCAAAATGTGGAGTAAATCAGTGGCTCAGGCAGCATCGCTCAAAAAGGAAAAAGCAACATTTCAGGTCAGAACCCTTCTTCAGACTGAAAGATGAAGGCCAGAACTAAACATGGGTTGTAAGCTGTCCAAGCAAAATATGCTTTTCCTCCAACTTGCATGTGGCATCATTCTGACAGTGGAGGAGGTCCAGGACAGAATGGTCAGAATGGGAAGGGGAGCTGAAATGTTTGGCAACCAGGAGATGGCGTAGGCCAAGGCATACTTCTCGCACTTGAGTGTTCGGTGAAACAATCACCATGTCCATGCATGGTCTCGCTGATATATAGGAGTCCACACCAGAAGCACTGGATACAATAGATGAGGTTGGAGACTGAAAGGACTCTCTGGGTCCCTAGATATTGCATCTCCTGTGGATGCTGGGGTAAGTTCCTTAGAAGGCGATGGCTTGGATTGGCAGGGATAAGTGAACCATGGATATTGCACAGGGATTGGTCTCTGCAGAAAGCAGAAAGAGGTGGAGAAAATAGAAGATGTGGCTAGTGGTGGGATCCCGTTGGAGGTGACGAACATATTGGAGGATGATGTGTTGTATGCGATGACTAATGGGGTGAACGCTGAGAACTAGGGGGACACTGTCCCTGTTATGATTGTGTGTGTGTGGTGGGGGGGGGGAGCAAGAACTGCATAATACAGAGGTGATATCTGTGAGGGCCTCATCCATGACAGAAGAGGGGAACCCTTGTTCCCTAAAGAATGAGGACATCTTGGATGTCCTAGTTTGGAACAGATCACCTTGGGGGCGGAGGCAGAGGAATTGGGAGGAGGGGGGGATAGAGTCTTTGCAGGAGGCAGATTGGGAAGAAGTATAGTCCAGATAGCTATTGGAGTCAGTAAGTTTGGCATAAATGTCAGTTATTGGTCTAACCCCTGTGATGAGATGGTGAGATTAAGAAAGGGGAAGGAGGTGTCCGAGATAGTCCAGGTAAATTTGAAGACAAGGTGGAAGTTAGTGATGAATACGCTAAATTAATAGTCCATGAATTCTCTAAATTAATAGTCCAGGCATAGCTGGGGACCAAGCAAGCGGCCATGGCAACACCCTTGACTTGGAGAAAGTAGGTGGAGTTGATTTCTCAAATTTCAAGTAACTCCTGCATTTTTTCCCCTCCTCCACCCCAGTTGGCCTGCTAGTTCTACTGTTTGTATTTTGCTAGTACTCCATTTTGACTCTTCTTGTATATTGCTTCAGTATTTTGTGATTAGTTTCTATTATATATATATATATATATAATATATGTTTCCTTAGGGAATTGCTAGGCTTTGGTCTCATTCATGCACAACTGCTAATGGAGCGAAACAACAATAATCTAGTTGTTCAGAGATCCTAAGATAGACACTAAAATGCTGTAATAAAGGGCCTGTCCCACTTGGGCATTATTTGCGCATCACGTAGGTGGCGTGCGAAGATTTTGTGAATCCCAAAATCCTGGGGTGCCGCGCGTCACTGCCTACGTCAACATGCACCATGCGCGCATAATGCACACCATGCGCGCATCACGTGCGTCTTGGCGCTTAAATGATGTCGCGTAAACGACACGCACATGACGCCCAAGTGGGACCGGCCCTTAACTCAGCGGGACAGGCAGCATCTCTGGATAGAAAGAATGGGTTACGTTTCGAGTTGAGACCCTTCTTCAGACCCACAGAGATCCTCATGGTCTGGTGTTTGCTCACTCAGCAATCTGGAATGTGAACCGGAAACTCAGAGTGCAAGCATGCTGCATGGCCAGAACTGGGGGTCAGCTGGACTGCCAGGGTTGGGTCAGGACTGTGGGCTGGATCAGCACTGTGGGCCGTGTGTAGCTGGAGCTGGAGCTGAGATCCAGAACACCAGGGGTCATGAATGTGAGACAGTTAGTGGCCAATGCCTAAATATTTCCATTTCCCCTTTAACCTCTCCAGGTTTATTGGAAAAAGAATTATACAATTGTGTCACCTGCATAAAAAGTTAAACAAATGCGTTCCTGGATTTTAATATAACATCAAATAGTTTGAAAAATCTGACAATTGAAATTTACCAATATCCATTGGATGCTGGATTATTGGAGCTTCTTCAAATTAGTAGAGTTTATTTGCGCTGACGAGTGCTTTCAGTCCACTATGTTTGTCAGGCTGTGTTGCTTGCTTAGTTAAAAGCCCTGTCCCACGGTACGAGTTCATTCCAAAAGCTCTACCGAGTTTGCCCTGATTCGAACTCAGAGATTTACGGTAATGGCCACTCGTCGGTATTCGAGGCTCTCGTGGACATTTTTCAACATGTTGAAAAATCTTCACGAGTCTTCCCGTGCTTACCTGCCGTTAGCGAGTCTTCCCGAGTACCTGCCGTTAGCGGTACGTACGAGCCGCTAAGAGACGTCCCCGAGCTCCGACGTACCCGCTACGTTCATTCTCCGTGCTTACCACGAGTTTGATTTTTTTTTAAATCGGGAGAGCTCTTGGAATGAACTCATACCGTGGGACAGGGCCTTTACACTGTTACAGATGCATTATATTCCGAGCTGTTATGGGAGAAAGTCACCATGTAGACAGGGGAATACAAATCAAGGATAAGAAGGCATATTTGAAGAAATGTAATATCCTTGCTGATCCCTGGGAAATATATACCGTGGTTGCTCAAAATGGAGTAGTTTTATCACTTTCACTTTGCACATCTGTGTCATGACAATCTGCAGACTGGTGGGGGACACACACGTTCTGTCTTCAAGTTCAGGCAGAGTTCTCTGTCTGCTGCGTAGTGCTCATAAGGTCATAAGTGGTAGGAGTAGAATTAAGCCATTCGGCCCATCAAGTATACCGCCATTCAATCAATGCTGATCTATCTCTTCTTCCCAGCCCCATTCTCCTACCTTCTCCCCATAATCTTTGACACCTGCACTAATCAAGAATCTGTCTATTTCTGCCTTTAAAAAAAAAATCCACTGACTTGGCCTCCACAGCTTTCTGTTTTTGTTGGGCATTTACAGTTCTGCTTTTGATGCTTAACTGTATCAACTTGTCTCTTTAGTTCAGGACAGGCCAATGGATTATTCTGTATTTATACTTGTAAATTTCTGAGCTTGAGTTGGTTGTACCCAGTTCTGGAGCCAATTGTACTACTTGAACTTCAGTTTCCCAGAATGATGGTTCCTGCATTTAAGGTGTGCTGAGCTGCAAATGAGTTGGTCCACTTTCTTTAATTTCCTCATATCAACATTTACTGGCTGTATTTGAAGTCATTAAAGAAATCATCAACAACCTTGTATCTGTGCACACAGATGCTTACTTTGGCATCAGTTGTGTGTAATTTTTTTCAAAGATCACATCAGGATATTTACTTTTGTTGTTGCATATTTCCCAAATGTTAAATAGATCTAATCCTCTATGTTCTCTCCTGTTGACCACCTTCTCTTTATCAATATTTTTCAGAAAATTACTGAATCTTAGTTTACATTTTTGTTCACGGTTTCTGAACATTTCTGCATCTTTATCGGCTTCCCAGCGTATTGAATTTTGGAATTGTGCAGAGGTTGTAGCCAATTTTCAGACACAGAGCCAATATTCACATCAAGCTCTTGGCACTTGCAACATTGTATGATATATATTTTTTTAAATGCAGTCTAAAGGGGCTGTCCCACTTGGGCAACCTAATCCGCGCGTTCAGAAGAGTTTGCCCTCGACTCATGCTCGCAGCATGGTCGACACAAGATTGTAGGAGGTCTTTGTAACTCTCCTTCATGCTCGAGAGTAGTCCCCATGTACTCGAGGCCTCAGCTTGGTCCCGGCGTATTTTCTAACATGTTGAAAAATGCCTGCGAGTAAAAAAAGGTCGCCATGCAGTATTCTTTTTTTACTCATAAGTTTGGTCGTAGTAGGTCGTAATAGGTCGGCATGCTAGTCGTAGGTAATCGAGGGTAGTTGAAGGTAATCGAAGGTAGTCGAAGGCTGTCGTAAATAGTCTTCATCATAGTCGAAGGGAGGTCGAAGAAAATCGAAGGAGATCATCTTCACTCTCCACTATTCGGTGTCCAATTGTCCCAAAGTTAGACGTAGCTAGTCGTAGATAGTCGAAGTTAGTCTTCAACATAGTCGAAGGAGGTCTACTACATAGTTGAAGGAGGTCTTCAACATGACTTTTTTTCAAACTCTCTTAAACTCTTCTAAACTCACCAATTAGGTCGCCCAAGTGGTACAGCCCCTAAACTGCAAGCATCAGGTTTTGTCTTGTTAGTTTTCCAGAACAATGTTTATTGATTAGGTTTCCAGATATTATTCACAGCTCAACAATGTATTTACTCTTCCAGTTTAAGTCCTTCCTGCATTTGGCCAGTGATCTATTCAGATATACAGAACAAATATTGGTGCAATAAGTACAAAGTAATTTATTTACACCTGACAATCATTTAATTTTAATTATTTTATGTAATACCAATCATAAATGTTCTTGTCAATATGGTCCCCCTATTCATTGCTTTGTGCATTCAGTAATTTCAAAGAATTTGCCTGTTAAAAAAAAAATGCCCATTGAAAAGTAAATTGCTGAAAGCAAGGTGGCATTCAGTTAAAAGGTGTCAAATCAATAATGTTGTGAACTAAAAGAATAAAGGCCAAATTAAGAAAAGAAAATTGCCAAAAATGTAAACGGAAAGGACAAAGAAAATGACAAAATGACAAAAAAAAGTGAAAATAAGAACCAGTAGAATAATGAACAGTGGATTGAAACAAGGGGACAAAGGGTGGAACATAAAACTGATGGGAAACTATGATAGAAAATACATAGAATAACGTAAAACATTGAACAGTACAGTGCAGGAACAGGCCCTTCAGCCTATGATATGTGTGCAAAGCATGATGCCAAATTAAACTAATCCCTTCTACCTGCATATGAACTATATCCCTCCATTCCCTGCATATACAGTATATGTATGTGCCTATCTAAAAGCTGCTTAAATACCACTCGTACCTGCTTCCACCACCACCCCTTATCGCTGCCTTAAACCACACGGGGTAAAAAAAGACTTGCCCCGCACATCTCCTGTAAACTTTCTATCTCATACATTAAAATTATATGCTCCAGTATTTAACATTTCCATCCGGAAAACAAATGGTTCACATGGTTTATCCTATCTAAGCCTCCGATAGTTTTTTAACCATCTACCAGATCTCCCCTCAACCCCCAACACTCCAGAGAAAACAATCCAAATTTGTCCATCAACCCCTTGCAGCTGATTCCCTCAAATCCATGCAGCATCTTTGTGAACCTCTTCTGCACTCTCTCCCAAGTTTTCACAACCCATGGGAGAATGCATGGAGAATGTGCAAACTCCAAGCTGACAGCACCCAATGTCAGAATTGAAACTGGGTCTCCAGCGCAGTGAGGCAACATGTCTATCAGTTATGCTACTATGCCACCCTAAAGTTAGATAAATTAATTTAAAAACTTAATAACAGTGGCTCTAATGATGTCGGGCTGGATATCAAGTATCTCTGGTTCAGGATATTATTCTCTGTCCAGGACTTAGTTTGAAGTCCAGCAACAGGGCAGGAGGTCTGGTGGGCTGGCAGTTCACTCCTGACTTTCGCATGCAGAAATCAGTAAAGGTACTTACTCATGAAGAGGACCTTTGGCAGGTCTCTGCTGAACCTCCAACTTAAAATGCATACTTCATGTTGTGTCAGAAATGTTTCAACTGTCGTTTCCTTGTAACCAATATGAATTGTGCAAAGGACAGTGTACTTCTGCAGTCAAATCCTTTTATTGCAAATGGCTCTCATTATTTATGAAAAATGATGATGTACCACAAGTGTTTCAACAAGGTTCACAAGGATTAAACCTCCAGTTTAAATTCCATTTGGAATATTTTGGAGGACCAAGAACCAAGATGCTGTGTGGATTAGAGGGAATGTTTAAAACAAATGTTTTAAACTATCTTTTTGTAGAACATGGTTTCACACCCATGATTTATCAAATGGGGATCATCTACTCTCAGACAGGATGATGATTCAATGCAAATCAGAGTCCAGCAAATTGTTTACGTTGAGATGAAAGAAAAAAACATTTCTTTCTTTGACAAAAGTTTGGAAAAAAGATTGGTCAATCTGTAGAAATTAGGTAAAAAAACAAAAAACCTCTACTTAAATAAAAAATTTAAATAGGGAAGCGCTAATAATTAATTTTCATTTCAAAGCCAAGTCCCAGTCAGTTTAATTACATCTGCTTACACAGATCAGTGTAGTAATTATGATGCATGGTAATTATGCATTGTTTACTGGAATGTTTGACAAAATATTAATTCCAACAATGTTTTTGTTTAATCCCGTGACTTTTTAACAAACAATAACAATTTCAGATTATTTTAGATTTGTGTTCAACCAACCCAATACATCATATCCTTAATGAATTATTCTGATTGCGGATCCGAGAGTAATCTTTCGTTGTTTCATTATGGAGGCTTATTGAAAATAACGTGATGGTTATGATCACTCTTTCTTTATTGCTTCAGTAAGAATAATATTATATAATAGTATTGTCATTTTAACATCATTAAAGATAAGCAAGAACTGTTTACATTAAAGGATAGCACTCCAATCATCTCATTAAAAAACACATACCATTAGAATAAATAAATTGGCAAGCACAATCAAACATATGGTGCTTTGAATTAGTTCTGAGATTGCTTTGATAAATCTGGCAGGCAAAACAGATTAGAGAGACGTTTTACAAATTATTTCCCCTTGGTGGCATATCTGGAATTTCCTGCTAGAAATTGGCAGGTGTATAATATGTCTACCGAGATAACCATTTGAGAAACAACAGTTACATGCTCAACATAATACTATGTGTATTAGCAAATCTTGATAGCCTTCCACACAATATATAGCACACACTGCTTTATTGTGGCGGTTGTTAAACTTTGTATTCTTTTATGTATTTGCTGTTCTTCCTGGTCTGATAATGCATCAGCTGTGTTTTCCAATCTTGTCTGATGCTCCTTATTTCTCCAAACTTACAAACCTCTATGATACTTGCACTTCACACATTCTTGCAGTTACTCAGTTTTTATCACTTTATCGCCAATTCCCATACGTATTGCTGCTTGACCATAAGCTCTGGAATTCACTTCATAAACCATCTTCCATTCAATTTGTTTTTACCCACCAATCTTTTGTTGATCTGTCCAAATACCTGCTCAGGTATTTTGAATCTATTTTGTTTGAGAACAACATATATATGAAGTGCCTTGGAATATTTCATGACATTCACTGTTCTATATGATTAGTTTTGCATCTGTTTAGTCAACATTTGAGAGGCCACAGAGTAATTTCTCAAAATATCTAACTGTTTAGTTCAAAATAAAATGCACTTTTAATACTTGTTGCAAAGTTGTGCATGGGTTGTGCTGAATTGATGGTGTACAAAATGGCCGCACATAGAGAACATAGTGACGCAGCGGTAGTTGCTGCCTTAAGGCACCAGAGACCTGGGTTCGAACCTGACTACAGGTGCTGCCTGTATGGACTGTGTACGTTCTCCCTGTGACTGCATGTATTTTCTCCGGGTGATCTGATTTCCTCCAATGCTTCAAGGGTGTACAGGTTTGTACGTCATTTGGCTTTGGTAAAATTAATTGTAAAGGGCCTGTCCCACTTGGCCGTCATTTGTGCATCACACAGATGGCCTGCGAAGATTTTGTACATCACAAAATCCTGCGACGCCGCGCGCGGCTAGGCGTCATTGCCTATGTCATTGTGTTACATCGTGTGCGTCGTGCATCGTGACGCGTAAATTATGTTGCTTAATTTACGCGCAAATGACGGCCAAGTGGGACAGGCCCTTAAATTGGCCCAAATGTGTAGGACTGTGCTAGTGCACGGGGTGATTGCATGTTGGATGAGCCGAAGGACATGTTTACATGCAGTGTTTCCATAGTCTAAATAAAGTCTAAAATCAGTGACACTCTGCATAATGCAGAAACTTAGAATCTTTAAAATGTCACATTGTTCTCTACTCGTTTACCATAAACGTATGTATGTAATGTAGCTAGCTTATTTGAATTTAGTGATTTAGTGATCTCATTTTAAGCAAGAACATAAAAGTACACCAAACGATGTTGCAAACTCCCCAGTTCTTGCGAAGGGATAGATCTATCAGGTGGGATAGAGTCTGGTCGATGATGGATGGTAAAATGGGGAGTGGATGATGGGATAATTGAACCAGTGGGGAGAAGGATGGCGAACTAAAGGCAAAAGCAAGGATCTGAAAGCAAATGATTTTGTGAAACTTGTTATTCCTCTAATGCCCAATTAGTTACTAATGCAGTTGCTTCCACTTCCAACAAGGTCCACTTTCCATGTGTTCATTGTTATTTTCATTTGTACATTGATCATGCACATTCTCAAATATTTCTGCATCCTCCTGGCTGATCCATCATGTGTCCCCTTGCAGTTTCCCTTTGCCATATCCCTTTGGCTTTCTGTTTGCTTTCATTGGCTTTCTGTTGATTCTTTTCTTTAGTTCTTTACTAGTGGCGAACATTTCTTATTCTTAATTGTTGTGAAACACCATACCCTATTTTTTAACATTAAATGTAAATGGTTGTACAATGTTATCTGTTTTGCAAGAATGATCTTAAAGTATAAAATGTAATCATTACTGCTTGACAAGCTACATAATGATTTGTCTTACAGCATGTATATGAGTATTAGTATTGCATATGTAATATGAGTACAGCATTATAATGCATTTGACAACCCATGTATTTTGCTCAAGCAATGAAGAAAATATTATTTTTAAATTGGCACTTTGATTCCTAGTGAATAAATGCAGGAAAAACATTTAATCAGATATTATTTATTTATGGCTGCAATTTGTATATTTTTTGAATGAAGCAGGGATTGTATTTTGAGGTGCAGCAAAGAGTTGAGATTTGTATTCTAAAATACAGCCAGTGAAGGGCCTGTCCCACTTAGCCGTCATTTGCGCGTAATTAACGCGACATCATTTACGCGTCACGATGCGCGCATGGTGCGCATTACGCACGTATGGTGCGTGATGACATAGGCAGTGACGCGTGGCCACACGCGGCGTTGCAGGGTTTTGTGATGTACACAATCTTCGCGCTCCATCTGCATGACGCACAAATGACGGCCAAGTGGGACAGGCCCTTGATAGGGAAAAGCTTAGACATTGAACTATGCCAGCTTTTGCAGGAGTATAAAGTCCTTAACTTTCTGGTGTGATTACATGAACATAACCACTTAACTGGGGAGATGTCTTCCATTCATCTCTTTCCTTTCAAGGCAATTTACTTCGAATCGGAATCAATGCAATTCTGTTGAGTTGTACAAATAAATGATAAAGTATTAAAAGAAAACATCACAATGTTTTGAATCATATTCAACGTATTAACTGATAACTGAAATGTACATTAGTAACATTAAGCAAAATTAATAGAACTTGCTTATTCTATAGCCAATTGATTTTGATGTAGTTTTGTTTTAATATTATTTTAGTGTCGCATGTATTGAGGTACAGTGAAAAGCATTAGTGTTGCGCTTTCTAGACAACGGGATGTCTATATATGATTACAATCTAGCCGCCCACGGTATACAGACACAGGATAAAGGGAATTACATTTGGTCCAAGATAAAGTCTAGTAAAGTCCAATTAAAGTGAATTTGAGGGTCTTCGATGGCGGTAGCTCAGGACCGCTCTATAGTTGGTGATAGGATAGTTCGGTTGCCTGATAACAACAGGGAAGGAACTGTCCCTGAATACTGAGCTATGCATTTTCACACTTCTGTACCTCTTGCCTGCTGGGAGAGGGGAGAAGAGGGAGTGAGACTCATCCTTGATTATGCTGGTGGCCTTGCTGAAGCAGCATGAAGTGTAGATGGAGGTTAGCTGTACTGTACTGTCTTTACAATTCTTTGCAATTTCATGCAGTCTTGGATGGAGCTGCTCCCAAATCGTGCTGTGTTGCATCCCAATAAAATGCTTTCTACGGTGCACATGTAGAAGTTAGTGCCACTCTGCCTCCTGCAGTTGACCACTGTCTCCTTTGTCTTGCTGGCATTGAGGTTGCTGTATTGGCAATTTATCAAACTCTATCCTGTACTCTGTCTCAAAATTATTTGATATCTGGCCCATTACGGTGGTGTAATTTGTGAATTTGTAAATTGAGTTAGATTTATATTTGGCTGTACATTTGTGGGTGTATATGGATTATAGAAGACAGCTGCAAAAAACATCCTTGCAAAGGATCAGTATTGAGGATAATTGTAGAGGATGATTTGTCACCTATCCTCACCTGGTCAGGATGTCAAGAATCCAGTTGCAGAGATGAATGCTGACTCCTAGTTCCTTGCGTTTGGAGGTGAGCTTGGATGTATTGAAAACAGCACTATCATCTATAAATAGAAATCGGATGTGGGTGTTTCTCCTATCCAGGTGTTTAAGCGTTGAGTGTAGGTTCAGGCAAACTGCAGTGGGTCAAGATTGCATGGTAGACTGGATTTAATGCATTCAATAACCAGCCTCTCAAAGCACTGGTGCTTAGTAGATCTGAGAAAGTTCTGAAATCCATCAAAGGTATGATAACTGTCACCTGTCACTTTCAGTCCATCGGCAATCTAGAAATTCACCACATAAATATACTTGGTCCATCTTGTGCCTTCAGAATTTGCTCTGGTGTTTTAAAACGGGGAAGCAGACTAAAGGTGACACGCCAAGCATCCTAAACCTTCTAGTACCAGTTCAATTACTAACATTGTGCAACGGAAAATTGGGTCAATTATAAGTACATACATAATTGCTTAAAAGCCACGTGAATACACATTCTCGACTAAAAAAAAACACAAAATGCTGCCAAAAACATTATCCATCTATTGATAAAAGCTGGTATGAAGATTGATGTGTTAATAATGATTTCAGAACATCTAAGTTACTAAAATGCAGCAGCTGCTGAAAAGTGAAATAAAAGCAAAATTTGGTATTGGTATTAGTTTATTATTATCATCGGGTGTACTGAGATATAGTGAAGAGTTTTGTTTGCATACTATCCAGTTAAATCATACCCTGCATTAGTATAATCAAGCTATACAGAAGTACAACAAATAGTGCAAAGAGGAGATAAAGTGTAGTGCAGATTAAAGCGTTACAGCTGCAGAGAAAGTGCAAATGAGAACTAAATGCATGGGCCACAATGAGATGAGATTAGGATTATACCCTGAGTTTATGGTAGGCCCATTCAGCATTCTGGTGACAACTGAGAATCTGGTGGAATTTGCTTGATTTTTGTATCTCCTGCCTGAAGGAGGAGGAGAGCAGGGGGAATGACTGGGGCAAAAGTGGTCCTTGAATATGGTGGCTGCTTTCCCGAGACATTGTGAACTGTGGATGGAGTCGATAGGCGGGAGGCCAGTTTGCGTGATGGACTGGGCTATATCCACAACTCTCTGCCATTATTTTAAGAAGCTGGATTCTTCCGAAATTTCATCAAGCCGTGTATGTTAAACCTGTTGCATTCTACTAACCTGTAGAATATTGCCAGCATTTACCGTTTACATATCATCAGTATTAATAACACATACTTGGCTTTGTCGCTGTTGACACAGCAGATATATGCGATAAGACAGAGACATGTTTACTGATGTTGCACCTCATCAAAGGCCTTGTGACACTTGGTTGCATGAGCAAACTGAATTACTAGTAGCATTGCTTAAATCTGCTTGGGAATGATAAAGTGCCTTCTGAGACGGACAATGATTATATTTTGATAACGTTAAGCTATTTGAGTTTCTTAAAACTATTGCTTGGAAAATATTGACAGTCTAGATAAATGAGTGAAGTGTGTTTGAGGATCAGCGTCTTATTTCAGTGAGAGAGTTCATAATGGAAGACAATAGACAAAGGTAAATAGGACCTTCTTAATGAAATATTGTGTTTAAAGGGCCAGAATTGAGCACATCATCCATGCACTGACGATAACCTGATCCAGACATGGAAGGCTAACTTACAGTATTATCAGAGTTAATAAGTTAATAACAAAGCAAAGTTTCGCAGGAACATTGACTAGAGATATTCTCTGGCCCTACTCTTGGGAGCACACTCCCGCCAATGCCTTTGAATTCTGAAGAAACATGTTGGTTTTCTTATTCAATAGACAATAGACAATAGGTGCAGGAGTAGGCCATTCGGCCCTTCGAGCGAGCACCGGCATTCAATGTCATCATGGCTGATCATCCCCAATCAGTACCCCGCTCCTGTCTTCTCCCCATATCCCCTGACTCCGTTATTTTTAACATCCCTATCTAGCTCTCTCTTGAAAGCATCCAGAGAACCTTCGTCCACCCTCTGAGGCAGAGAATTTCACACTCACAACTGTGAGAAAAAGTTCCTCGTCTCCGTTCTAAATGGCTTACTCCTTATTCTTAAACTGTGGCCTCTGGTTCTGGACTCCCCCAACATCAGGAACATGTTTCCTGCCTCTAGCATGTCCAAACGCTTAACAATCTTATATGTTTCAATGAGATATCCTCTCATCCTTCTAAACTTCAGAGTGTACAAGCCCAGCTGCTCCATTCTCTTGGCATATGACAGTCCAATCATCCCGGGAATTAACCTTGTAAACCTACGCTGCACTCCCTTAATAGCAAAAATGTTCTTCCTCAAATTAGGGGACCAAAACTGCACACAATACTCCAGGTGTGGTCTCACTAGGGTTCTGTACAACTGCAGAAGGACCTCTTTGCTCCTATATTTGATTCCTCTTGTGATAAAGGCCAACATGCCATTCGCTTTCTTCACTGTCTGCTGTACTTGCATGCTTACTTTCAGAGACTGATGAACAAGAACCCCCAGATCCCATTGTGCTTCCCCCTTTCCCAACTTGACGTCATTTAGATAGTAATTTGCCTTCTTGTTTTTGCTACCAAAGCGGATAACCTCACATTTATCCGCATTAAACTTCATCTGCCATGCATCTGCCCACTCCCCCAACCTGTCCAAGTCACCCTGCATTCTCATAGCATCCTCCTCACAGTTCACACTGCCACCCAGCTTTGTGTCATCTGCAAATTTGATAATGTTACTTTGAATTTCTTCATCCAAATCATTAATGTATATTGTAAATAGCTGCGGTCCCAGTACTGAGCCTTGCGATACCACACTAGTCACCGCCTGCCATTCTGAAAGGGACCCGTTAATCCCTACTCTTTGTTTCTTGTCTGCCAACCACATCTCTATCCATGTCAGCACTTTACCCCCAATGCCGTGCCCTAATTATGCCCACTAATCTCCTATGTGGGACTTCAATGTCACTTTAATTCATTGTAGATATTTATTTTATAAAAGCAGTGGTTGCTGAAAAATGTTTTCAATTCTCAGGGTCAACATTACTTTTGAAATGCACAGGGTTGTTGTTCAAAGGATAAGGCAGACAGACTGGATACAAAATTGCATACCAAACTGCAATAATACTTCTCTTCAGCAAGCTAACGGTCTTAGCTTGCCCATTGTTTTGAGAACACGTCACCATCCAGTTCCGCCATTATCTGAGGAGCAATGCAAGATTACTTAGTCATCTTCATGTTCCTTGTATCTGCAGCAAGGAAAGAGCTCATCTTGAATGGCAAATGTGCACATATCTATGCAGTCTCCAGTATGGTCTTTGAATACTAGAAGGTCATGCAGCATCTCTGGAGGACATGGAAAGGTCATGTTTCAGGTCGGGTGAGGCTGAGTAAGGTTCCTGGCATGACACCTCACCTATCCATGTTTACAGAAATGCATCTTGACCCGCTGAGTTACTCCATCACTTTGTGCCTTTTTTTGTAAACCAGCATCTGCGTTTCATCATGTCTACCAATATGTTGGAAATGGAGAATATTTATCTACAGAAGATATGTTATGTAATGTTATTTGAGCTACTATTTTTATCATGCTTCTGTGCTTTTTTGAAGAAAAATAGTGGAGGGTGTGTGTGTGATGGAGGGTGTGCGTGTGTGTGTTGGAGTGTGTGTGTGTGTTGGATGTGTGTGTGTGTGTTGGAGTGTGTGTGTGTGTGTGTTGGAGTGTGTGTGTGTGTGTGTGTGTGACCCCACCAGCAGTGAGTGAGTGAACTGCCAGCCCACCAGCCGTGAGTCAATTGCCAGCCCACCAGCCGTGAGTGAGTCAATTGCCAGCCAACCAACCGTGAGTGAGTCAACTGTGAGTCCACCAGCCGTTAGTGAGTGAACTGTGAGTCCACCAGCTGTGAGTGAGTGAACTGCAAGTCCACTGGCCACCAATATTGGAATTAGTGGAGAGTTGGAATATTGCTTTGGGGGACTAGCCCTCCCACGTGAAAATGGGACCCAACGGGTCACACTTAGTCTAGTATAAACATAAAATTAATGGCAAGACTCATAACAGCACTGATGTACAGAGAGATCATGGGGTGCAAGTCCATAATTCCCTGAACATGGCATTGTATAAGTCTGGAAGTCATGATGCCGCTTTATAAGATTTGGTTAGACCACATTTGGAGTATCGTGTGCATTGCGTGTACCATTACAGGAAGAACATGGACGTTTTGGAAAGGGTGCAGAGGAGATTTACCACGATGATGCTTGGATTAGGGGGCAATAACTGCAAGAAGGTTAGACAAACTTGCATTGCTTTGTCTCGAACATCAGAGGTTTAAGGGAGTTCTGAGAGAAGTATGTAAAATTATAAGATGCGTAGAAAGGGTTGACACTGAGAAGTTTTTCACCAGGGTGGAAATAATGAAGGGCATAGGTTTAAGGAAAGAAGGGCAAATTAAGGAGACTTGTGTGGCAAGTTTTATTTTTACACAGAGGGTGGTGAGCCCTTTAAATGCTCTGCAGGGGGCAGATATGATAGCGCCATTAAAGAGACTTTTGAATAGGCACATAGTTATGCAGGGAATGGGGGGATATGGCTTATGTTCAGGGAGATACAAATATTTTTATCCAACACTGATCTCACTATCTTATAGGCCCATATCCTTTACGAATACAGAGTAGCACAATTCTCATTGAGCACTTTGTCTACAGTATATCCTCTGAATTCCCTCCTTCATCCTTGAGAGATCCAATCTTCTCCCTACTTATGTTTGTTTTCAAGATACATATACCAATGACATTTCAAGACTTCTTTTAGCCCTCTAATAAACTGTTTTAGTTCTTTCCTGCATGTTATTCTTCAGAGCTCTGTCTGATATCATTTCCATAAACCTTACATATGCTTCCATCTCAGCCTATCACTCCCCTTTTCATGACACTTTCCAATGAGACCAAGAGTGACCTTGACCCGCCACTTCAATGCTAGTAAATCCAGTACTTTTTTTTCTTCGAAAAAGCACACCCGCCATCACACTCACACACACACACACACACACACACACACACACACACACACACACACACACACACACACACCCACACACACACACACACACACACACACACACACCATCACACACACACACACACACACCACTATCACACACACACACACACACACACACACACACACACACACACACACACACACACACACACACACACACACACACACACACACACACACACACACACACACACACACACACACACACACACACACACACACACACACACATCACACACTCCCAGGACATATGACATTAAAACTCTCTTGAATCTACTCACACCCTATTTCTGGACTGAGTGCAGCCTTGGACTCAGGTCGGACCTCTGGACTGAGCGCGACTTCTGTAGTGAGCGCGACTTCCGGAGTGAGCCACGGCTTGTAGATTCACATTCACTCAGCACGGTTTGTAGACTGTCACTAACTGCTTGTATACTCACAGTTCAGTCGACACGATTGGAGCACTCACAGTTCTGGACTCAACTCTCACTCACGGTCTTCCGGGCTGACTAACTCACGACTGGCCTCCGGGACTTTATTCTCCTGGCCCCCGGAAGTGGTGCATGACAGGCAAGAAGACCAATCTGCTGATCTCACGATTATTTAAACCTTCATAACTTTTGTATTATTTCACTGTTCGGAACAAAACATGGGGCACTTGGAGCAGAGGAGAATGGTGAGTAAGATGGCGAGAAAATCATAGCGATGTAGGATAGTGTTTTTGCACAAATTTATTTACAACGTAGACTGGAAGTGGTCAAGATGAGAGTTTTAGTAATCGTATAGATCATTGTATGTGTATGTCTTATACAACCACATTACTGTTAATCCTGTGCATCTACATTTTCTGGATCAGCCTACCATGGAGGACTTTGCAAATGCAGTTGGTTAGTAAGTTTGCAGATTACACCAAAATAGCTTGAGCAGCAGACAATGATGAATGCAGTCAAATGATACAGCGGGCTATCAATCAGTTACGAATGTGGGCAGAGAAATGGCAGGTGGAGTTTAATCCAAGCAACTGTAAACTTTTGCACTTTGGGATGTTGAATAAAAGGGGAAGATATATGGTTGATGACAAGAACCTTGACATCTTGAGAAATATTGGGGTCCATATCCATAGCTCCCTAGAAGTGGCTACACAGGTAGATGGAGTGGCAAAGAAGGCATATAATAGGCATCCCTTGAATGTTCAGAACATTAAACCTAAGAGTTATTCTGCAGTTATATAAACGTTTGGTTTGGCCACAATTTGAGTATTGTGTCTATGTATTTCCGATTGTCCCATAACAGGAAGGATGTGGAGCCTTTTGAGATGCTGCTGAAGTGGTTTACCAGAATGCTGTCTGGATTAGAAGGTATTGGCTAAATGGAAAGATTGGACAAACTTGGATTATTTCTTCTGCAGCATTTGAGGTAGAAAGAGACCAAACAGAAATGTATAAAATGAGTACAGGCTTAGAAAGGGTAGACTGTCAGAATCTTTACTTTCCCAAGGTGAAAATATCAACATCGAGATGGCATAGCTTTAAGGTGAGAGGGCAAAGTTTAAAGGAGATGTGTGGGGCATGTTTATTTACATAGAGAATGGTGGGTGCCTGGGCAGTGTTACCAGGGATGGCACTGGAAACGGGCATCATTTGTCTTAAAGATAGGTATACAGATATGCAGGGAATGGAGGGATATGGATCAAATGCAGGCAGAGGAAATTAGTTTAGGTTTGGCATTAGGTTTGGCACTGGTATTATAGGCTGATGAGCCAGTTCTTGTGCTACAATGTTCTATGCTCAATGGAGAAGTGGACCATGGGGTCAGTGAGAGTAGTGTCACCAAAATGCTGCTAAAGGAAGGGGAGGGATGATGTGGATGAATCCCAATGAAAATGATAAAAAATATACCACTCCTTTTTGGTAAATGTTCTATGTATGGATGTGCTGTGCCTTTCTATTTCAATTTGTTTTCTTTTAATTTTTTGTCCTCAACTGCTCATTTTTTAAGTAATTTTTAACATGACAATTTTTATCTGTATGCTAGCATAGATAAAGCCTCTGTCTGATCACTGCCTCCCCTTCGTGACACTAGACTTATTCTGTCATTTTTTGCATTCTGATTAAGGGTCCTTGAGTCAAATTTTTCCCGCCCCAAAAATGCTACTTGATCTGCGAAGTTCTTCAAGCATGTTGTATTTGTACTGTGAATCTCCCAAGTCTACAATTCTGTTCCAATATAGGAAAACACATTATTCTCTGGTTTATTGAACACACTTATTTCTCCCATTCAGGACTGTTACTTTATTAGTTTTATTTTCAATTGAAGGAACAATCATAGAGATACTGGTAAACCATAGCTTTTGTTATTATCTGCTATCTTTTACATAATTTACTAGTTTCTGGAGATTGCAGTGTCAGTATTTTGTCAACATTCAGGAGAAGACTTATGTTCGGCTCAAAGATGGAATTCAACAGAAAAAAACAATGCACATTCTCCACACATTTACCAATAGTTGGATAATGTAAATTGCTGTTGTTTCCAATCCTTCACAAGTCACCAGTTCTTGGTAGACTTCATTTTCCAAGTTAAAACTTCTTATTTAGAATCATAAATTATCGTGAATTTTTATGGAGGGTCCAACATTCCACTATTCAGCAATTATATTGCAGAGGAAATAAGCCAAATCGAGAGCATCTATTACAATTGTGGAGTACAGAGGCAAATAAATAAATAATTGGTCTTTGTCCCAAACATTATGGAGGGCACTGGAGTCATCCATTCTTTGACTTTCTGGCCGCATGGAGAAAACTATCTATTTATTTCATTTTCATCCCAAGAAGTTCCTCTCGCTGTCCTTGGAAGTGGTATGGTAGCCATGGAATATTGCTCATTTGGCTGTTTTGTTGGAGCTGCAATCTGCAACTCTTGTCCGTGCCATCTTTGAGTTATAGTTTTCCTGGTGCTCTCAAGCCCCTTGTCCACCTGCAGGTGTTCTGACCTTCATGGCATTGAATTAGTACTAGCTTATCTGTCTTCCATTAAATATATTAAAAAAAATAACCCACAAACAATTAAACACATTACTAATCATCATGAAAAAGACAATGGGAGTAAGTATGTGTTTGGGATATCTTAGTATTGTGTCCTGATCAACATTTGCTGTTTTTATACATTTACTTTTCTCATAACAAACCTCAGTTATAAAGATGACCAGTTATCTTTGGTTCAGCTATTCATGATAGCAATTTTCTGTGGGATAGAAATCCTTGAATGAACATGCAAAAGGCGCAATTCAGATTAAATGAGAGAGTACGTTGTATTACTAACCTGAGAGTTGCAGTTAAATGCTACTGAATAAGTACTAATCTCTTCCCCATTCACTCAAATTTTCTGCATGAAGTTCTTGTTAACTTTATTCACTTTTAAAAAAATATTTCAATGTTCCTTTATCCTCTTAACCAGAAGAAAAAAAATCACCTTTTTATCCCATTCAATCATTAGAGACCTTAAATTGGTAGCGGAATATATTACATTTTAGTTTCATCTTCTCTGCTTGTGAAAAATAAACTAATTCTCTCCAATTAGTCTTGCTCATTTTGGTAATACCAAACTAATCAGATCTGCACTGCCTCAATATCTCATGTTCTCTCTCTAAATGTGTGCACATGCTTGTCCATTTTAATGCTGATATTACAATGGGTTGGGAATTGTGCAGCAAGATTTGAGAATACTGAACAGCCTGATATTAGGTATGGAATGATAATGAGTGGTGGGTATTAATGGATGAAAGAAAATTAAATTTGGCTGAGAATTTACGCAGTACCTATTTGTCTGTCTTGTTCAAAGGGGTGATTTTATACCAAGTGTAATTTGTCCTTGCCCATCATCAATACCAGGTTCCACATTAATGTGCTTACAAATGTGTAACTAAGGACTGCCTGATGAACTGAAGGCTAATGACCATATTATATTCCTTTCAGAAATTTGGCTGATGCCATAATAATATTGCAGGTTTTAAATTTGGAATGCGTTACTCAGTTGAGGGTAGAAACTTGTGTATAGGCACAGACTAATTAGGGAGAGTCTGCATGGCTTTGTCCATGAGAAATCGCTTCTCCCAAATCTTTTTGAAGAGGTCACCACTAGGATTGATGAGGGCAAAGGAGTGGATGTTTTTTTTAATGTGGACTTTAGTGAGGTGAGCTAGACAATTGGATTGAAGGAAAAAGTCAAACGATAGTTGTGGATGGTTGCTTTTCTGATTGGAGACTTGTGACCGGGGGAGTGTCACAGAGGTCGGTGCTGGGTTTCCTATTGTTTGTTATTGATATTACCATTTTGGATGATAATGTAGATAAAATTGTGAGTAATGTTGCAGACCACACCAAAACCAGTGGCCGAGTTTATCGTTGTTTTACTATTTATTGACTATTGTTTATTGGTTTGTTATTGAAAATATACAGAGATAAACAGAAGAGCTTAGTTTATTGATCTCCAATAAAACCATACAATACAGTACAATCAGTTTTCCTCAAGTACAACAGGTAGTGCACAGAAAAAATACCAGAACATAGAATATAGTGTTGTCGTATTATAGTGTTACAATAGAGAAAAAAAATTCAAAGTCCATAGTGAATTAGGTTGGAAGATTGGGACTACATCCTAGCTTATGGGAAGACAGTATGGTGGTAATCGGACAGCAGAGGGAAAGAAGCAGTTCCTGCGTGTGCATTCAACCTTGTGTATCTTTTGCCTGCCAGGAGAGTGGAGAAGAGGGAATGACTGGGGTGAGAAGGGTCTTTGAATAGGTTGGCTGCTTTCTCAGAGCAGCGTGGTACAGAGCATGGGTGGGAGCTGCTTTGGGTGATCGATTGTGATACATCCATAACTCTGCAATTTGTCATTGTCTTGGGCAGAGCTGTTGCCAAACCAAGCATGATGCTTTCTGTGGTGCGTCTGTAGCATTAGCAAGAGTCATTGGAGACATGCTGATTATTCTTCTTCTGCAATGTTTTATTGGTCACAACATCAATGAGGTTGGTCCAGGGCAAATTGTTGGTGATATTTACACTTGAGAACTTAAGTCTCTTGACCATCCTCATTTCAGCACCATTGATGCTGACTGGGGGCATGTTCTCCATTTCAGTTCCTGGTCAAATAACCAGCTCCTTCTCTTGCTCACACTGAGGAATAGGTTTTTGTCTTTTTTTGTTCTTCAATTTCCACTTCAACCCCTTATATTTCCTCCTTCGGAAGATTGTACTATTTGCCTGAATGGAACAAAAAATAATCACCAAATTAACATTCAGAATCTTATTTATACATGCAGCATGAGAAAAACCAAACAAGCATTCTGCTGGAGCTGTTTTCCTGGTGCCTGTGGCTGTACTGGTGTACCTTGACAGTGCTCTTCCTCTGGCTGCAGCATAGCCAGTGAATATTAAGCTGATTTATAGTGGAGAGTCTGTGGGTAATATTGGTAGGATGATGTCAAGTGGCTATGATCTGAAAGTCATGCAGTATTTCAAACTTAGTGACAACAGAGTTGTCTGGAACAAACCGTCAGAGGAGATTGTTAAGGCTGCGACTATCCCATTGTTTAAGAAACAGTTAGACAGGTACATGGACAGGTTAGGTTTGTTGGGATATGGTGGGATGAGTGTAGCTGGGACGTGTTGCCCGGTGAGGGCAAGTTGGGCCGAAGGGCCTGTTTCCACACTGTATGACTCTATAACAGTTGGTTTGGCTAGTTGATATCAGTAATATCAGTGGTGCCAACAGTATTTATTAAAAGTGACCTAATTTATGCCATATAACATAACCTTGAGATATTGTATCAGCAATCTTGCTGTATTTTGACTTTTGAATACTAGTGTCCAGGTCCATGATGGGAGCAGTTTGGGTTTCCACTGCAGCATGAGTGCGCTTTCTACTTGAAATGGTAACTGAGGCACTAGTTGTTAGAAATTGCATGATAGTTTGGTCTGGAAGAGCTGAGTTGAAATGGATGTGCAGCAAACACAAAATGCTGGACTAACTCAGAGGTTCAGGCAGAACATGTATAGGTGACGCCCAATCTGAAATGTCACCTATCCATTATCTCCAGGGATACAGCTTGACCCGTCGAGTTACAAAAGCATATTGTGGCTTTACTTTATAAACCAGTATTTGCATTTCCTTGTTTCTAAACTTCAGTCAAAGATATGTATGTGTCAGAATATAGTGTTATGCATGACTATCAGCCATAATTCAATGGGCAATCTTATCTAAGTCCATCTCTGATGCTTCTTGGTAGAAGTTGGACAAAATCAAATAACAAACTTTGTAACCATAACCAGAGTGCATGGCATTCATGCTGATTGCTATTAAGCTGCTATTCAGAATGGCTTTTTTGGGGGGGGAGGGATATCTGTAGCCCATTTAACTCAAAAAAACAATAAGGATAGATTAGAAAACATGCAGGTTTTGTGGTGATGCTGCTATACCAGGATTCACATGCACTGGACTGAATCCACTGTGGGTGTGAGTGCACTATTAGGCACGAATTTTAACATTTTTAACAATGCATTGCTCAAAATTATTTTAATTAACGTGCAAATTCTTGAGTCAGAACTGCAGCAGTAGAAGGTGTGTCATGTTCTCCAGAGATGCTGCCTGACCTGCTGAATTACTCCAGCACTTTGTGTCTTTTTCTTTGGAGCAACACAAGTGTTGAAGGAGCATTCTCCAAAGGTTTGAGGTTCTTTTCAACATTTACAATACACTCCAAGGTATAAAACAGCAAATGATCAGATTTATGAAGCTATAATATCTTAAATATTCTTATGTGCGCTCTCCATTGATCTCATATCTTGTCGTGCTTTGACTGTTATGCCTTCACTGTCACATTTTGTTGCTTGGCTGAAAGTAAAGCAGCAACAAATTAGGAGACAAGGGGTTTGTATCAGGAGTAATGAAAGTGGCTAGAAAACTGACAACAGACTTCTGAAAACAATCATCTTTGAATTAACAGTTTTGGTAACTCACCAGCAAAGGAATAGGGTGAATTAATCAAATCATGCAAATTCCTTGAGAAACTAATTGAGTTGCTATTTTTGCTTAGGATCAAATTGTATAGCTTTTTTTAATGAAGGATTCCATGTTCACTGCATGTATGTGTATTTTAATTTCTGTTCTTGAAAATGATTGAGATGATGAACTAAAATGAGATTTTAGGCACCAAAAAAATCATCAAACTGAAAGGGAAATGCACTATGATTGAAAGTGTAGAGGTATCTTTTGACTTTTCTTCTGTTACTCCATGCTGGACATTCCACATTCTGCTCCCAATGTTTCCACAGCCCAGGAATTCCATACGATGTAAAATTCTTCATTCTTCCTTAATGCTATTTCCTTTTGTTGCCGTCTCAAAGTTTCAAGAATCTAGGACTTCCTACCTTGGACGATTTCTACCAAAGATCTGTCAATAGTTAGACTAAACTCAGCAATGCTGTCAACACCTTATATATCTATTTATTCCTCCAATATTAAGGGTCCCCGATCTGATCAACATCAATAAACATTTCCACTACCTCCAATTTATTGACCTATGGATTGGAAATGACCTTAGAAATGAGATTGAAATGGAATATAATAATCATCAAGACTATTCATCAATAATTTTACTGCAACAGAGAAGCAGCCTTACGGCAAGTTTAAACATCAGCTAATTCAAGTTTAATGCTGCTAAATATTTATAGAAGAGAAGTCAGTCAAAATAATATTCTTCTTGGGTATTGAACTGGAATTCTAAATCAGGAATGATAGCACAGAATTTTAAACTAATTTTGTACATTTTAATCAAGGAAAAACATGTTTTATTTGAAGTATACTTGATAGCCCACCGCTAACCCGTTCCCATTTGTGACTAAAGATCTTTGATCTGAAATACTTTTTTTTTCTTTTCACAAATGTTACCTGACCTGCTGAACGTTTCCGACATTTTATGTTATAGTTCGGATTCTCAACTTCCTTCAGACTAGAGCAGCCAGATGCTGTGGGTTGTTGGTTCTTCCTAGTATGCTATATCGAGCATATTAGTGCTGCACTTATTTCTTGATTAGTGTGGGTGTCGGTGATTATGGAGAGAAGGCAGGAGAATGGGGTTAGGAGGGAGAGATAGATCAGGCATGATTGACTGGCGGAGTAGACATGACGGGCCGAATGGTCTAATTCTGCTCCTATCACATGATTTCATCAGCAGAGTATACAGAGAGCTGATTTTCAGGAAAGAGTTTGATAGGGTGTTTAATTTATAGGGTTTGTTTTGCAGTTACAATAAGTACATGAAGTAATTGTAATCATCGGATTGCTGAAAATTATGGAATAGTCAGAAGCCATCAAAAACTGTACTCATTATACTTTTTTCATCTTGATGTATAGCCCTGTAGACCATGTCAAACCAGGTATTACTGAAATCTTATTGGGGTTTCTTTTACAGCACCTTTTAAGGCAGTGAGTTCCAGACCCTTGATTATACAAATAAAATCCTTTTTACTTTCTGATCCTTTTTAATGCTTTATCCTTATGTCCTCTAATTATTGACTTCCTTTCTAAGGAAAATAATGCCTACTGTTTCACCATATTTCAGCCACTAACAATTTTATATATTCCCATTAAATCACCGTTAAGTGTTTTGATGATAAGCCTATAACAGCTTAAGCAATCATTGCTAAAAGACTCCAGAATTCTGTGTCTATCTTAGGTTTAAACCAGTATCTGTAGTTCCTCCCTACACATTCCAACTCATGGAAATCATTGAAAGCTCTCTCAAATGTTACCAAATTCATTGTGTAATCAGGTGACCAGAATGATTCAAAATTCTCTAGCTATAGGTGAACGTGTTTTACATGACCTTTTTGCCTTTATATTTGACGATAGACACAAAAAGCTAGAGCAACTCAGCTGGACAGGCAGCATCTCTGGCGAGAAGGAATGGATGACGTTTCGGGTCGAGACCCTTCTTCAGTCATCCATTCCTTCTCTCCAGAGATGCTGCCTGTCCAGCTGAGTTACTCCAGCTTGTTGTGTCTATCTTCAGTGTCAACCAGCATCTGCAGTTTTTTACTCCATTTATATTCCATTCATTCTCCAGTCTAAACAAGTGTTATATATGGTTACACAAAAAGGCTGGAGAAACTCAGCGGGTGCAGCAGCATCTATGGAGCGAAGGAAATAGGCAACGTTTTGGGCCGAAACCCTTCTTCAGACTGATCGGGGGCGGGGGTGGGTGGGGACAAGAAAGGGAAAAGGAGGAGGAGCCAGAAGGCTGGGGGATGGGAGGAGACAGCATAAGTGTTATATATGCTTTCTTAAACATGTGTTGCATCAATATGTTAACTTCAGGGATCTGTAAACATCTTCTCCTGTTGCATTTTATAATGCAAGAAATAAACTCCATGATTAAAAATTGTAAGCACTATGAGGTGCCTTTCTTTTGTTTTTAAGACTCAATATATTAGAGCCAATTCTGAGCAATTTACAGCTTGTTTCTGACAAGGGTGACAACCCTTGTCAGAAACAAGCTGTAAATTGCTCAGAATAAAGACACTCTATAAGATTTTTTATTGTGTACTTGACAAAGGGTGAATTGAAACTCAGGCACCGAATTTATTAGCACCCATAACATACACCATCAGTGTTTTTATTCTTTGTCGCTAAGGCCTTTTGATGTTTGACAAAGTACCACACGATCGGCTGGTCTATAAGGTTAGATTACATGGGATCATCAACAGACTGGTTCCACCACAATGCAGTACAGAACGCCACAGGATATCTATCAATCTGTACAATTCCACCCCCTTCTGTCGTGGGGTAGACTGACTGAGTCCCCCTCCCCCCTCCCCAATCTTTGCACATCCCCATCCTTTCCACTCGTCACTTTAATTTCATGAATCATGTATTTTGTGTTTTATGAGTGTTGGCATCAATTTATCTCCTGGAATAAATCAAGTTCTATCATATATTGTATCATATCCAACGTGAGCTAGCTAACTGGATACAATATTGGCTTAAAGGAAGAACAGAGAATGGTGGTAGAGGATTGTTTATCACACTGAAGAGCAGTGTGCCACAGGGATCAGTGTAGGGTCCAATGATTGCACATCCCCATCCTTTCCGGGAACATTACCATCTGGTTTGGGAATTGCTCTGCCAAGTACAAAAAGGCTCTGCAGAGAGTAGTGCGTTCGGGCCGAACGCACTATGGGAACTTCACTCACCCCCCTGCAGGAACTATACAACAGGAGGTGCAACTCCAGAGCAAACAAAATCATGGGAGACCCCTTCCACCCATGCAACGGACTGTTCCAGCTGCTACGGTCAGGCAAACGCCTTCGTTGCCATGCGGTGAGAACGGAGAGGTTGAGAAGGAGTTTCTTCCCAGAGGCAATTCGGACTGTAAACGCCTATCTCACCAGGGACTAACTCTACAGAACGTTTTTCCTTCCATTATTTATTATGTAAAAGAATATGTGTGTTATGATTGTGTTTATAATTTGTTTGGTTGTTTTGTTGTTTGTCTTTTGCACAAAAGTTCGCGAGCATTGCCACTTTCATTTCACTGCACATCTCGTATGTGTATGTGACAAATAAACTTGACTTGACTTGACTTGACTTGACTTGACTTGATGTTCATCATTTTAACAATTCAGATGAGAATGTAATTTGGTATGGTGGGTAAATTTACAGGCATCAGCAACATAGGTGATATAATGGACAATGAAGAACATTACCTCAAATTACAGCATGATCAAATGATCCATGGCATAGCGCATGGAGTAAGTGTGAGGTTTTGCATTCTGGTTAGATAATCCAGGTAGATGGTAGGGGACTGAGGGGTGTTGTAGAACAGTGAAACCTAGTGTTGCAGTACATTGTTCCATGAAAGTGGCAACATGGGTAGACCGTGATGAAGAAGGTGTTTGGCATGCTTGACTTCATCGGTCAGGGCACTGAGTACAGGAGTTGGAACATGGAAAATAGGTGCAGAAGTCGGCCATTCAGCCCTTCGAGCCGGCACTGCCATTCAAAATGATCATGGCTGATCATCCAAAATCAGTACATCGTTCCTGCTTTTTCCTCCATATCTCTTGATTCCGTTAGCCCTGACAGCAAAATATCTCTTGAAAACATACAGTGAATTGGCCTTATGTGGCAGAGAACTCCACAGATTCACAACTCTCTGGGTGAAAACGTTTTTCCTCATATCAGTCCTAAATGGTCTACATTAGGTAACAGCTATACAAGATCTTGGTAAGGTCACATTTGCAGTACCATGTATGTTTCTGGCTGCCCTGCTGTTGGAAATATATCATTAAACTGATTATTTAAACAAAATTACTGGCTTTGGAAGGTTGAGTAACAAGGAGAGATGGATAGGCTGGTTCCATTTTGCTTGGAGCGGACAAGGCTGAGGGATGAGCTTATGGATAATAAAATAATGAGAAGCATTGATAAGAAGAGGAGCTGTCGTCATTTCCCCAGGGTAGCGGAGTCTAAAACAAGAGAGTTTAGGCTTACAGTGAGACGGGAAAGATTCAAGGATGCGAGGGGTGCCTGTTCATACAGATGGTGGTGCGTATATGGAATGCCCTGCTAGAGGAAGTAGTAAACACGGGTACAATTATAACATTTAAAAGGCACTGGACTGGGACATAAATAAGAAAGGTATATGGGCCAGGCACAGGCAAGTGGGACTAGCTCAACAGGACAACTTAGTCACCATGGTATAATTGGGTCAATGGGTCAGTCTTGGTGCTGCATAGTTCTATGACTCATTAACATTTGCATAATGATCAGAAAGCTCTATTTGGATAATTGGTGCAAATGTATATGAACTATGGTGGGCTCAACGCAGGAATGTAGGAACAAGAGCGTTGGTAAAGAATTAGAATTATGCTTTCATTTTAGTGATCTTCTGTTAGTTATGTAATCCCTTTAAAAGCTATGGTGTTTTCTGAGGATGGGGCATTGATACGACAATTGGGTCAAAAGAGTGGCTTGCAAGCCGAAGGTCACTTCAAAATAATTGGCTTTATTTGATAGTTTGGGATAATGAAATCTGTAGCACAGCGGTGCAGCGGCAGAGTTGTTGCCTCACAATGCCAGAGACCTGGGTTTGATCCTGACTACGAGTTCTGTCTGTATGGAATTTGTACATTCTCCCTCTGACCACTTTCATTTCACTGCACATCTCGTATGTGTATGTGACAAATAAACTTGACAAACTTGACTTGACTTGACTTGACCTGGGTAGATTTTAACTGGAGGTTCCGGTTTCCTCCCACACTCAAAAGACATACAGGTTTGTAGGTTAATTGACTTAGGTAAAAGTGTAAATTGTCCCTGGTGTGTAGGATAGTGCTAGTGTGTACGGGATGATCGCTGATCGGTGCATACTCAATGGACAGGAGGGTCCGTTTCCACACTCTTACCTCTGAAGTATAAAGCCTAAAGGTCTATTGGTGGCTGTTTGGTAGCTGCAGGAATATCCTGTTTAATTTAGTCATTGATACTTAGAAGTATCTTTTCAGCATGAAATCATGTTTACAGTGTTAGCTAAAATGCATTGCATGTAAAAACGATTTGGAAAAAGTAAAAGAAAATAAAGTTGTGATTCATTGTCTCTGCTTTACCTGTGTTTTTAGAAAAAGATGTGTTTATGTGCTTCTAAGATAGTTTAATTCAAACTATAGATAGATGCAAAATGCTGGAGATACCCAGCTGGTCAGATAGCATCTCTGCAGAAAAGGAATAGGTGACATTTCTGGTCAGAGCCCTTCTTCAGACCTGACAAGAAACGTCATCTATTCCTTTTCTCTAGCATGCTGCCTGCCTGACCCGCGAAGTTACTCCAACATTTTGTGTCAATCCTCAGTATAAACCACCATCTGCAGTACCTCCCTACACACGAGTTCAAATTATTATATCTGCGAAACACATTGACTGAGAACTATGCCATTTTCTTTGATTTTATTTAATACAATCACCGTTTATGTAATTATTGATCTTTCTGCTTGATTTAAAGTAGCAAATTTGGTTTTGTTCGAAAGTAAATTGTTCAGAAAGCGTCTTTGATCTGCAGCTGATGTTGTTTGCCATTTTAATTCTGCAATGATTGCAACATTTGTCCCTTCCTTTCAATTGCTGCTGAAATCTGCAGGTTATCTTTCTTCCTCCCTGTCTGAAATTATGGATGTGCCACGACTTTGATTGCACCATGTTCAGCTTCTTTCTAATGACTGGCTTCAGGGTCTCGGCTACATCGTTCCTTAACAACAGTGAATGTACTGAATGCACTGTAATGCGTCATTCAGAACACTGTCATCAGATTGTTTGGTTGTAGTGTACCCAAAATACTATTTCCTTCAGAGTTGTGCTTTTTGCCATCACGTTCCTATGTGATTACAAAAAAAGGCTTTGCCTGTGCACTACTGACTGGTCTGCCTGAATGTGGAGGAAGGAACTGCAGAGAACTGGGAAGGGTGAGGGGATGGAGAGAGAGGGCTATTTGAAGTTAGAGAAGTTAACGTTCATACCGTTGGGGTGTAAGCTACCCAAGCAAAATATGAGGTGCTGTTCCTCCAATTTGCGCTGGGACTCACTCAGACAATGGAGGAGGCTCAGGACAGAAAGGTCAGATTGGGAATGGGAGGGGGAGTTAAAGTGTTGAGCAACTGGGAGATCAGGTAGGTTAAGGCGGACTGAGATTCAGATTCAATTTTAATTGTCATTGTCATTGAGCGGAGGTGTTTAGCGAAACGATCGCCGAGCCTACGCTTGGTCTCGCCGATGTACAGAAGTCGACACCTGGAACAGCGGGTACAGTAGATGAGTTTGGAGGCGGTGCAAGTGAACCTCTGCCTCACCTGGAAAGCCTGTTGGGGTCCTTGGATAGAGTCGAGGGGGAAGGTATAGGGACAGGTGTTGCATCTGGTCAAGTACCTGGGAAGCAGGTGCAGTTCTTTCCTACAAGGCACTGCAGATGCTGGTTTAAACCGAAGGTAGGCACAAAATGCTGGAGTAACTCAGCGGGGCAGGCAGCATCTCTGGAGAGAAGGAATGGGTGACGTTTCTGGTCAAATCCTTCTTCAGACTTTCTGATTTCCGATTGGGAATTTAATCTTTCCGGTTATCATTATGATTGTGTTCAAAATTACTGCATGGTTACTGACTGGCTGCAGCTAGAAGAGCCGACTCAAAATTTTCTAAAATAAAGTAGAAAATGATATGTTTGAATTATAATCACAGGTTTTCAGTGATCAATTTCAAGAAAACACTGTCAAACTGCGAGAAGGAAATAAAGCTTTTTTTAAAACATCTTTCCTGTGAATTGCAATCAAGGCTTCAAAAAGACCGTTAGTTATAATTTAAAAATTGATATACGCTAATTAATGTAGCGTAAAACAGCTCTTTTAATATAACAGAATGGTTCTACTGGGTATTTAATATGGAAACAATTAAAAAAACACAATCATAAAATTGAATTTTATATCCAAAATTGGAAGTGCAAGATATTTTAAAGTATAGTTTGTTCTGGTGTAATAATTCAATTTCAACAGAGATGTTATAATTAAAAAAACAAACCCATGGCTAGATTTTGTCAGCGGCAGAATGATAAAGCTCACCACCAACCATTATGAAAGCTGGCTGCAAAGATCCTTCCAACTCTGCATTAGAACAAAAAAAGTGAACTTTGCAGCCAGGTACAGCACTGTGAACAACAATTTCAGCCAATCACTTAGGAAAAATTCTCACAGCGGGCAATTTAGAAAGTAAAAATGGGAGTTTGAAGAATGCCCCCCCCCCCCCCCCCCCCCCCCCCCCACCCCCCGATAAGTCTCCTATCAATCATCTCCACAGAGGCTGCTTGTCCTGATCAATTCTACCAGCACTTTGTGTTTTTCTCCAGATTCTAGCATCAACATTTCCTCATGACATCAAGTAAAAAAACAAATGTGTAATGTAGCTTTTATTCATTTTACAGACCAAAATTGAGAACATATTATTTACTTCATAGTTTGGTAGAAGATAACATATTAAAACAAAATTTAAGAAGCTTCTTTTTTAATAAGAGGTTGAAATAGAAACATTATGGCAGTTGACACATTTAAATTCTGCTTGGGACACAATGCAGTTGTTAAGCTTTAGCATTCAATTACTCACACCTATCCAATGGTGTAATATGTTAAGATTCAAATTAGTTTACTGTCATGTACATCAGATTGCAATGACATTCCTTGTTTGCATGAAACTCAAAGAGAACATAGTATACCTGGTATACCAATATACCCCAAGATACAATAAAGGGGCCGTCCCATTGCGGCAACCTTGTTGTCGAGTTGAGGAGAGTTTGAAAAAGTGTCATGTTGAAGACCTCCTTCGACTACGTTGAAGACCAGCTTTGACTAGCTTCGGGAAAATTGGGCACCGAATAGTGGAGAGTGAAGACGACCTCCTTCGATCTCCTTCGACCTCCCTTCGACTATGTTGAAGACTATCTACGACTACCTTCGACTACCTTTGATTACCTTAGACTACCCTCGATTACCTATGAATAACATGCCGACCTATTACGACCTACTTCGACTAAACTTATGAGTTAAAAAAATATAGATTCTTTTCCATGGCGACCTTTTTTACTCGCAGGCATTTTTCAGCATGTTGAAAAATACGCTGCGACCTCGCTGAGCCCTCCAGTGTGCGGGGACTACTCTCGAGCATGAAGGAGAGTTACAAAGACCTCCTAGGACTTCATGTCAACCATGCTGCGAGTCGAGGACAAACTCTTCTAAACTCGCCAATTCGGTCGCCACAGTGGGACAGCCCCTTAACTTCACCAATGAATGGAAAACAACAGAATGGTGGAAAGATTTGAATGCAATCTGAAGTATTGCAAAAGAAAAAAATTAAGTGTAAAAATAGAATAACCAAATGAGTTAGAGTTCAGAGTAGGAGTATGTGGCAGCACAGCTGAAAAAGGGGTGTGAAAGAGATAATTAGTTAAGGAGTCCAATAACATTGGAGAATGAGATATTCTGCTTCTGGGCGTCTAAGTTTCTCAGCTCCAGTGTTTTCTCACAGAAGGCAGAAGAGTGAAGAGGAAATGGCCAGGGGAATAGGAAACTTGACAATATTTCTAGCCCGTCTGATGCAATGCACTGTCATGGTGTCAATTCTTGTGCATTGCTAATTTGATATCAGTCCTGCAAAGCTTCAATGATACAGCTAATGCCATGTGTCAGCACTGACAGCAATGCACAGTGAAGATGGACTGAATAGAAGGAAGCAACAAGCTTGTACTAGATTGTTGTTGTGTTCACCACTCTTTGTACCCTGAGATGGCCAAGAGCAGAGCAGTTGCCATTCCAAGCGGAGAAACATCCCGTCAGAATACTTTTTACAGCGTACCTGCAGACGTTCGAGATAATCCTCGTGGGCACATCAAATCATCTTGGATGGCTAAGAGAGTAAATACACAAATGCACTGTCTTGATCTCTGTATCAGTATGAAGGGATCAGGTTAGGTTTCTGGTAAGCTCATCAGGTAGAGAGAGATCATTGTCCAGGATTCCTCCATGGCAGAAGGCTGCGATGATGCATCACGGAGATGGACAAAGGAAGAACTGGTGGGATACCCATGGCCACATACAATGGCAGGTCTGGCTCGCCACCACCAAGAAAGACCCGGCAGGCAGTGGCCGCAGGGGGGTGGCTCGGAAGCTGCCAGGCTCGACCCCGAAAGAGCGGAAAGTCGAGAAGGAGGAAGCCAGTGGCCCACGTGGGACAGGACACATGCTGATGATGTGGTTATTTGCACTGAGAATAATTTAATAATATCTGAAGTTATTGCCAGTTCACTGATCACAAAGGAGAAGGCTATCATAGCACAGCTAATGGAGGAGCAGGATTTCTTTGATCGTCATCCTTACATTTCTGCATGAAAATATGTACCTGCTAATCCTGAGGTAGCGTCCGATTTCGTCCATTATAACTTTTAGTGGTGAGATCCTCATCATAAATATCACAATGTCAAATGGCAACTAAAATGACCGCTGACGGGGAAAACATTATCTGTCCCTTAAACAATCTGGGTGCACAAATTGGGAGAATTCCACAATATTTATTAACTCTTTGGCAATCAGTAGTTTTAATTATAGAATTGTGCAGCATGAAAATAAGCAATTCAGTCCCTCTCAATGGTATTAAACATGTTATGTGCAGAGCTAGTTTCCATGCTGGTTATGGTCCAGCCAACTTTCTCAGGGTATCTCAAACACTAACATTTGTTTCAGGTGTAGGCCTAGGAGATTTTTCTTTGCATACTTCATGCCTGATCATGTATCTCCTACCTGACATTGGAAATAAATATTCCTGTTTTGTGATTGAGACTGAAATGCAATGTCACAAAATATTTTAGCCAGTATGAAATACGCCTATGGTTTGAATACGTCTCATCATATAAAAATTACAGCACGGAAACAGGCCATCTCGACCCTTCATGTTAAATTTTTGGATGGGGCGTTAATTCTTAGTCATGAAAGTAAAAAATTGTTGGTTCCATTCTTTCATTTTATTCAACAAGTGCTAAAGCTCTCACAGACATATGGAAAATTTTAAAAGCCTTTATCACAATAGAATTGTGTGTGCACTTTTTTGCTAAATTGCCCTGGTTCTCAAGGGCCCTAAACATTTGAGCCAGCCTCTCTTATGGGACTTTTACTGTTCAAGAAGGAACTGCAGATGCTGGAAGATCGAAGGTACACAAAATTGCTGGAGAAACTCAGCGGGTGCAGCAGCATCTATGGAGCGAAGGAAATAGGCGACGTTTCGGGCCAAAACCCTTCTTACAGGGTCTGAAGAAGGGTTTCGGCCCGAAACGTCGCCTATTTCCTTCGCTCCATAGATGCTGCTGCACCGCTGAGTTTCTCCAGCAATTTTGTGTACCATGAGACTTTTACTGTCCTGTTCTCATTGATATTCATTGTCAATGAGAGAGTTAAATCTGATTATTCGGGTGGGATCTTCTGTTGACAAAGCCACATTGTCTGTCTGATTATTCTCTGCCCTTCCAGGTAATCAATTCTCTCCCTCAGAATTGTTTCCAGTATTTACCCTACTAATGTCAAACCCAAAAGATTATAGTTACTAAACTATTGCCTGCTGCATTGCTTTGCTATCCTCTAGTCATCTGGCACTTCACTTGTGTCCAGCCAAGTATAAAAAAATCTCAACCATAGCACCAGTTCCCTTTGCCTTTGCCTCCCACAATAGCCTGGGATCATTCCATTCAGTTCTTCGGATCTATCAACCTTCAAGTTTGCCAAGGCATCAGTTAGCTTCCCTTTGTTCATGGAGATCTGCATTAGACTACCACTTCACTGAATTATCTAACCACACCTTTGAAAAAGCGAATAAAAAGTATTTATTCAGGATTGCACCTTCTGGCTCCACCTCAGAATGCCCAAGTTGTTTCTGACGGACCCTACTTTTTCCCAGGGTATTCTTTTGCTCTTTTATTTACCAAAGTTTTTTTTCAGCCATAATTCTGAATTTTTTTGTGACCCCCTCTTTCTCAATTGATTTTTATATGCCCCCCCTACACTTTTATATCATTGTCACACCTCTGCTGTCATCAGTTCATTGTGCCTGTCATATGCTTCCTTTTCCCTCTTTATCTATCCCTCAATATCCCTCAATATTCAATGTTCACTATGGATATGTAATCTGTGCTGTTCAGAGGCTAGTCAATAATGGGATTGCCAGGGCAGCAAGAAATCAGAGTCCAGGTTTGGATTCCATGAAGGAAAATCCCATTCCTTACCTCCTTGGCTCCTGTTGGGCTCTTGCCCTGAACTTTAGATAGGCCCTCAATGTCCAAAACCACCCCTCCCTAACCTCTGCCCTATTCGTTCCTCAAGGTCTTTATTTTCCAGCACAGTCTTCTCCCATCTCTTCCAACCCCTCAGGCTCACGCGTACATTAACCATTCTTGGTGCATGAAGGGACATTTAACAGCTTCAACCTGATCACACATCCACTCTCACCACACAGTGCAGTTTCACAGTGCTTTTCAGTTTACGTGGCTGTAAATAGAGTTATAGAGAGTGATACGGTGTGGAAACAGGCCCTTTGGCCCAACTTGCCCACACCGGCTAACATGTCCCAGTTACACTCGTCTCACCTGCCTGCACTTGGTCCATATTCTTCCAAACATGTCCTATCCATATACCTGTCTAACTGTTTCTTAAACTTTGGGATAGTCCCAGCCTCAACTACCTACTCCAGCAGCTTGATCCATATACCCACCACCCTTTGGGTAAAAACATTACCCCTCAGATTCCTATTAAACCTTTTCCCCCACCTTGAACCTATGTCCTCTGGTCCTCAATTCCCTCACTCTGGGCCAGAGATTCTGTGCATCGACCCGATTTATTCCTCTCGTGATTTTATACACAATCTGTTTGCAAATGTCTTAATTCTAAGTGTAAAGTGAAGAATGTTGCAATCAAGAAGTCTACAGGCACTTGCTCTTAAATCAGTTACAGGATTTTAGTACAGATCAGGCAGAAAATCTCTAGGCTAAATTGAATGGGACTGCAAGGTTGGATGTGGTTGAGGGAAAAACTATAATATAGAACTGCCAATGATCGAAGAAAAAACATGTATTACTTTTATGGAAAGGCTACCTGTTGCTAATGTCCAACTGAGTCCCTGTAGCTTTCAATGAACAGTTGAAAGATTATTGTTTTTTTAATTCCAACTACTGAAATAAAAAATAAAGCAACGCTGAAAGTCTGAGAATAACCTGGAGCTAAGTGTCCAAACTAGAATTGTAATTGTTTATAGAGTGCCCAAAGAAATGGTGATGGCAGGGCAAGTAGAGATGATAGTGGCGATGGAAATTCACTTTCATAAATAGTGTACAGTCGGAGTTTGAGAATTTGCTCGTTGTAACTTTCTATACAGCAGGTTTTTTTTCTGGAATAATGATTTGCAATTATTTTTCATAGCTGTACAACAAAACGTATTCTGCCAGTGGCAAAATGTGCAGAAGGTTTTTCTTCAAAGCTTACGTAAAATCATAGGAGAGTCTAAATTAAATCATTTAGGATAATTTGCAATAGCTAGTTCATAAAAGCTATAGCAAAAGGCTGAGGGAAAAAAAAAACATTCCTGTGCCCTTTGACTTATGTTAGTTTAAAAGGATGAATGATGAGAAATAAGTGAATTGCAATATGTACATATTCGTGGAATTGATAATATTTAATACATTTTACATGCCTCGTCAGAGATCTTTTTTTCCAAAATTACAAGTTGCCTCATCATCATTGACATAATATCTTAAGATAATTCCTGAACAATATAGTACACAGTTGAGTTTACATTAGAAAAGTAGTCAAATTAGTTTTTTTTTAAAAGCCTCATTTTATAGAAAAATATAAACGTCCCTTTTTAAAATAATTAATACTTTGATATTTTGAATAAAATAGGAAAAATAATTGGACCAATAGTCACAAACAGAGAAAATTGAACAAATATTCTCATCTTTATCCAATATCCAACTTTTGTTGCAACTGGTATTTTTCCCCCTTTTTTGCTGAATGGTGCATTAAAAATATTTCTGCTGTAATTCAAGCATGTGGAAATTTTGGAAGAATATCTGCTGTTTTAGAACATGTTAAGTATTTCCAAATATCAATACCATAATATTTGCAGAAGAAAGCAAATTATTTGCATTTTAAAGTATCCAACGGTTTTTAATGAACTGAAATACAGTAAAGTATTTTGTAATCTTAGATTTTGCATAAAAGGAGATAATTATTTCCAGGAAAATATACAATTGCTACCAAAATATGAAGATGCTGAAATAAGCATTAAACAAATATGGCTTATATTTTAATTCACCTATCCCATTTTTATTCTCGTGTTCAGAATACCACTTTTTGTAATTGTCCTCGATTTTTGCATAAAACAGAGTTCTAGTGTTGGTCCCTATATCATTATCAAAACAAACTGAAGCTAATTGTGTGCACTGTTTGTCACAGAAAAATTAAATTAATTATATTTCAGTCCTAGTAGAATATTTTACTGGGTTAATAATCATGATGTCAGGTCTCACCATGACATGTCATTTGCAATTAATTAATAAATCAGGAAAAAGTTAAATCTTATAAACCAGCATTAGTTATTGCAAACCTATTGGATTCTCAAATAATCTATCTATTATTATATAAAACTCTGTGGCTGCCGCCTGCCGTCCGGCTACCTTTCTGCCTTTTGATTTGTTCCATCGTGTGATGTCACAATGCCCAATACTCGCAGATGTCCAATCGGAATGGCCGATGCTCACAGATGTCCAATCGGAATGGATCCATTTACATGTACGTCTACCGGCTGCATTTCTTCCTTTGATTCCTTGCCACGCCGAATCCAGACGCACAACCGCCGAGATCTTTTCCATTTCGGTAGATATTTCACTTTTCTTTCTAAGTATCCGCTCCTCATTACATTTCGTCGTGTTTAAGTACACATTTTTAATCAAATCCTTCTCCCCCCCCCCAATATTTCAAAAATAAACTGGCAACTGGCTTCTCACCCATAGAAGCAGCCATTTTGGTAGACATTTCATTTTTCATTCCAACTATCCACTCCTCATTAGATTTCGTTATGTTTATGTCCACATTTTTCATTAAATCTTCTTCCCCCCCCCCCCCCCCCCCCACCCCACTCACTCATTTTGTCGCCTCCTGCTGGCCAGCGATCATAACGGCTGCTGGCGCCCGCATGTCTCCTCTAAGATGCCATTTAAAACCAGCCGCGCTGCTCATTCCTGAGCCACTTGAGTTGGAGGACCACGTCTCCCGTGGGGGCCACGGGTAGGGAACGGCTGTGTTGGGGGAGCAGACCCAATGGGTCTGCCCTTGGTCTAGTAAACCTTAAAGGTTCCTTAAGGGTTTGACACCGTTGGTACAAAACAGAGATGAAACAAAGTATAATGTTGCAGCTACAGGGAAAGTGTAGGTAACAAAAGTGAAGCAGGCCACAGCAGAATAGATAGGGAGATCAGCAATCCATCCTAAGCAAATGAGATCTGTTCTTTAATCCAGTAGTATACCTTTGAGTTTTTGTATCTTATGCCGATGGGAAAAGGGACGAGGAAATGACCAGGGTGTGAGCAGTCCTTGATTGTGTTGGCTGCTCTCTCGTTGATGGTGATCAAGGGAGGAGGGAGGCTAGCTTCCATGATCAACTGGGCTGCATTAATAAATCTGTGCAATTTCTTGCGGAGTAATTGCCAAACAAAGCAGTTGCAAAACCAAGCCACAATGCATCCAGTTAGGATACTTTCTACAGTGTACCTGCTGAAATTGGTAGAGTCAATGGAGGTGTGCTGAATTTCCTTCGCTTGTAAAGAAATAGATGCAGTGATGTGTTTTCTTGTCCATAATGTCCATGTGGTTGGATTTATGTCTGTGACGTTTCCCAACCTGAAATGAAAATATAATATGGTGAAACAGTTAGCAGGGCAAACAGCATCTCTGGAAAGAGAACCATAGATAATGTTTCAGTTTGAAGATAGAACAGATATGCTGTCACCCAATTTGCCCAGCTAATCAAGTCATTGTTTCTGTTAAGTGGGACACATTGCAGCTGAGGTTATGCTGTGATGTTGAATCTTTAATAACATGAATCGGTACAGCATTGTTGCCATTTTTAGAAACCAGAAACTATCTGTTACTGGATCTATTTCCTGTTAACTTGTGTGAAGTGTGTTTGATTTAAATTTCAATTCCCACTAATTTGTGTAACTGGTTATTCCAGCAGAGTTTTTGACAGCATCCAACAAAGTAAGACTTGAGGCTGGATTAAAAGTGTACTAATCCACATGTTTGAATTGCCTGATAAATGTTAACATAATAACAATACGATCAGC
This sequence comes from Leucoraja erinaceus, assembly GCF_028641065.1. Classification (NCBI taxonomy): domain Eukaryota; kingdom Metazoa; phylum Chordata; class Chondrichthyes; order Rajiformes; family Rajidae; genus Leucoraja; species Leucoraja erinaceus. Next base: position 61,432,900 of record NC_073384.1, on the reverse strand, counting down.
ACATTGCAGGTTAATTATTCAAGGAGAAAATATAGTTTATGTTGCAAAATGAAATTCGGTTAACTGAATGAAATAGCTTTTGCTTTGGACTACATATAACCATATGACATCTGTAACTAAAAGAACAAATTGCAATTTAGCAGAATATGATTTTATGTTGCTTTAAAATGTATTCCTTGATGAATTTGTGAGGGTCCCTTAGAACATTACAATTGTTGCAACTGAAAACAGAATTTTCATCAGAATATCTGAACCACCACAAGTGAATAGCTTGATTATAATAGCTGAAATAGCTATCAAAAATGTTTTGCTATTTTTATTGTGGCACATTTATATATAAAAATTATTTAGAACAAATCTTTCAATGTTCAAAATAACCAATTTAATGTAATTTCAATTTTCAGCCTTTTTAAAGGCAGACAGATGACTGCAATTTGTAGAAATTTGATGCAGAGGCTTGTTCAAATTTGTGGCAGTAATCATTTAATTATTTTAAAACTGCCACTTTGGTTGTGGTAGTCATTATTCCACTTTGCTCTCAGATTTTCTGAAGCCCAGAAATTCTGGGTGACCATTGTTGAAAGGAAGATTCAACTGTGCCAAGAAAATTCATTAAAGTTTTCATGGGATAGGTTGCTAGGAATGGTTTATTTGGCCACTCTCATGTGGTGCCTCACGCAAAATTGGATTGAGGCTGACTGGTTTTAGGTTTGAGATTTGTAAAAGAGCACTTTTCTATCCAATTTTGGGGGGTTAAAATTATCCACAATGAGACTGATGTTCATATCCTCTACAGTCTATGATCGTAATTAAGAAAGGGAATGAAACAAATATTGCCCAAGAAAACCTGATGAAATACACGCACAAGAAATAGGAAGAGGAGAAAAACATCCACGTCCCTGTTGAAAGCGACCTGCTGGAATGCATATTATTTATTCATTGGAAAGTGCAGCTGAGCAACTTAGTACTTTAAATGGTCCTACATAGACCCCTCCATGAGATATTTTCTTGTAAATAATTTTTGTGGTGTCAAATGATCTTTAATTTGGCTCGCCTTCAAGCACACAACTTTCCATAAGCTTTATACAGAAGGCAGGTTGCATGTAATGTCCACCAAATTCTCTTTCAATTGGTAAACCCGATATGTCATCAACTCATTGAGAGAATAGGAATGAAAGGCAATTATGACAATTGTAAAGGCAGCAGGATAATTCTGTCGAATGATGGAAGGATTGACACTAAAAGATGTCCAAATAAAAAGAAAACAAAACAATATACTCTTATTTGGTGCTTTTTCGTGATATCAGAATATCCCCAAACTACAACCAATTATATAATTTTGAAGTTATTGTTGCAATGTGATGCACAATCTCCCCTTAACACATTTCTGCAGTAATGGAGCATAACTAGAATTGGAGTTTTGTAAAGTTGGTTCTGGAGTAACTGATGGGCATTGAGGAAAGGTTTGCAGATCTTTAAAAAATTGAAACTGGATTCTAGAAGTCCACCTGAAGAAGCAAAGGAACCCTGGTTAAACGTCTTATTGTTAAATCAGTGTCCTTGATAGTCCAACACTTAAGTTTAACTTTGTTGTTCAATTCAAGTGATTGGAACATGAATCCACAATCTTCTGATTAGAAATGATACCACTGAACCAAGCCTGACAACTAATGCATATGTGCACATCTTACAACCCAGTGGTATAAATATTGATTTTATCTACCTTCATAACCTCTGCATTCCTTATCTCTCCATCCCGTCGCACCAGCTTCTTGTTCTCACCTAGCAAGCAGCTAACAATGGCCTGTTTCCTTCATCATCGTTAATTTTTTGCACATCTTTCATTCATTTGTTCAATATCTCACCATCTATATCTCTCGTTTCCCATTCCCCTAACTCCAGACTAAAGAAGGGTCTTGACCCGAAACGTCACCCATTCCTTATCTCCAGAGATACTGCCTGTCCCACCGAGTTACTCCAGCATCTTGTGTCTATCTGCATAGGTGGAGTTCTGCTTATCAGTGAATCACATCAGGATCTCTTGGAAAAGGATAATTCATATTTGATTTTATAATTTAGAGAATTATGCACACAAATGATTTTTGCAATGTTTAATTATTGAAAGTGTTTGTTATCCATGTAAATCTTGAATGCAAGACACTAAAGGGCTCCATTCAAACAACCACCCACAGAGCTTTGTGATAGAATCTTTGTGGTTCACTAGAAAATGGAATGTGATTATGATTTCAATTTGATTAGCTGAATGTTTCATTTATATTTTGCATTTTGTTATTTTGTAGGACTTTACTCCACATTATAATGCGATTTCTACTTAGAATGATGATTATTATTTATTTTTTTGCAGTGGGTATTATGTGATGTGTTGTGGGATTTTGGTAGGTTTAATTACTCATTATATGCTGTAGAAATTTTGCAGAATAAACACAAATGTAAAAGTGAAGTTCAGTTCTCAGTAACAAACTGAATTAAATTTATTTAAAAACAAACAGTACATCATTGCTTTGTAATAAAATAATGTGCTTGAAGTAAATCTAAGCCAGTTAAATGGTCAGTTGTTTACGTATATTGAATCACATTTGTAGGTAAAACGAAACAAATACTACCGTATTTCTTGGTGAATGTTATCAAATACATAAATTTATTTATATTGATGATGTATTAATAAATCACTATAACATCATAAACATTAAAGGCTCTGTGAGCCATTAAGAGAGAATCTGATGATAATGTCATTAAATAAATACATAAAATGGAGAATAATTGAATGGATAGTTTTAATAACCAGTAGAAATCAGTAGGAATTGCCTCAACTGCATGTTTACGGGTAATTCTCTATTAATTAGTACTTTTAATTTAGGTGAACTATTCATCCATAAAAAAAAAGTACCTTCCCCTCAAAGTTAACTTGCAATTTGACAATGTAAATTTGACGGGCATATATTTATGGATCTGAAAAATAGTTGGTGAATGAAAGAAAGTTATTTTGATGTATGCATCGTGTACTGAATACATTGCAGTGTTGAATGAATAGAGAAGGGTCAGCGTCAATGTGTGAAATGATATGCTGTGCGGAAGTAGACGCAATTATACTTTGTCCAGGAACTAAGGAATTTTGATAGTAAGCTGCACAAGATATGGGATCAGCATATTTTTCAATTTCGCTGCTTGAATGGTAATTTGGAACTGATTTAAAAGAAGTATTTAAAATTTCCAAAGGTATTGCAGAGACCATTTTGAAGCTTGTGAAACGAGTAAGAGAGGAACATGGATCTAGAGTTGAATAGCAAAGATTTAAACTGCAAATAGGAAAAACTGTTTTGCAAAATTGAATATACTTTCCCAGAACTGTGCATCAGAAATTGCAATTTGTATTATGATGCAAATAATTGCGTTGCATCTACCAGCCAGAGAAGTAACCTATAAATAATTAAAACTAAATTTGAAATTGAAGTATCTTTTAAATAAAGTATTGTTTTAAATAATTGATATAAGAAATAAATATATCGGTTATTTCACACTGTTGGTTCCTCGGAAAATATAGTTTTCATGATAATGATAATGTATATTTTTGATTTTCCATGATAATGTTAGCGTTAACTCTAAAATTATGTTTTTGTCTTTATTACTTTATTAATTAGAACAGTTGCTTGAACCTCACATACATTGGGATCTTTCTTGTTATAGACTAGACAGAATCAGAATGATATTTCTGAATGTGAAAGCAGCAAGGTCTGTTGAATGGAATATAGACCTATTCCATGAGGTATACGTGATATCACGATTCATAATTCCAGTGCACCTTGTTAAAAATATTGTTTGTCTGCTCTGAATATTCTTATGGCTGATGTAACCATTAAAAAATCCCACGTGATATTTCATTAGGTACACCTATATTGTGTATCGCTCAATTCAAATTGTATAAAACAAAGGAAGGTTACTGTTTTAAACAAAAATTAAAAATTCTGATAACATTGTCATTTCCTAGGGAAAAAAATCTAAAACATCATTAGGAACTAAAATGAAACAATTTTTTCCCACAATAAGCAGCTGAAAGTTGTGCCTTTCAAATAAATTATATTCCATACAACCATATAACCATATAACAATATAACAATTACAGCATGGAAACAGGCCATCTCGGCCCTACAAGTCCATGCCGAACAATTATTTTCCCTTAGTCCCACCTGCCTGCACTCATACCATAACCCTCCATCCCCTTCTCATCCATATGCCTATCCAATTTATTTTTAAATGATACCAACAAACCTGCCTCCACCACTTCCACTGGAACCTCATTCCACACCGCTACCACTCTCTGAGTAAAGAAGTTCCCCCTCATGTTACCCCTAAACTTCTGTCCCTTAATTCCGAAGTCATGTCCTCTTGTTTGAATCTTCCCTATTCTCAAAGGGAAAAGCTTGTCCACATCAACTCTGTCTATACCTCTCATCATTTTAAAGACCTCTATCAAGTCCCCCCTTAACCTTCTGCGCTCTAGAGAATAAAGACCTAACTTATTCAACCTTTCTCTGTAACTTAGTTGTTGAAACCCAGGCAACATTCTAGTAAATCTCCTCTGTACTCTCTCTATTTTGTTGACGTCCTTCCTATAATTGGGCGACCAAAATTGTACACCATACTCCAGATTTGGTCTCACCAATGCCTTGTACAATTTTAACATTACATCCCAGCTTCTATACTCAATGCTCTGATTTATAAAGGCTAGCATACCAAAAGCTTTCTTTACCACCCTGTCTATATGAGATTCCACCTTCAAGGAACTATGCACGGTTATTCCCAGATCCCTCTGTTCAACTGCATTCTTCAATTCCCTACCATTTACCATGTACATCCTATTTTGATTTGTCCTGCCAAGGTGTAGCACCTCACATTTATCAGCATTAAACTCCATCTGCCATCTTTCAGCCCATTTTTCCAAATGGCCTAAATCACTCTGTAGACTTTGGAAATCCTCTTTATTATCCACATTGTTGAGCATTGGATTCAAACTCTATCATTCCAAGCTTTGTCACTCCAAACTCCACCATTCTGAAATGCATTAGAAAAAGTTATTGGAGACTATAATGACCTGAAGTAACATTGCACTATTTTTCACCTACCTTCTATGGTGTGATATTGGGTACAATTAGGAGCTGCTCTATTGAATCTCTGCAGAGCATACTGACTGTTTGCATCGTGGCCAAGCCTGGTAATCAAGAATGCCCAAGAATGAAGGAGGCTGCAGAAAGTGCTGGACATTACCCTATCTGTCACTATTATTGATCTTTCCACCACCGAAGGATTCTAAAGGAACTGTTGCTTCAAGAAGGCAGCTAACATCATCAAACACCCACAGCACCCTGGCCATGGTCTCATCTTGCTGCTACTACTGGGGAGCAGGAACAGAAGCCTGAGAAATGTTGCCTCCTGGATCAAGCAAGGTTTTCCCATCAAACATCAGGGTGTTTAACCTCCCTGCACAATTTTAACCACAACCTATTCTACTGATGCTGAAAAAGAATGGGCAGCACAAATTGTGTTCCGCCAATGCCACATTACAGCTTCCCATCAGTTTAGTTTTATTGTCACGTGTACCCAGGTACAGTGAAAAGCTTTTGTTGCATGCTAACCAGTCAGTGGAAAGACAATACATGATTACAATCGAGCCATTTACAGTGTACATGATAAGGGAATAACATTTAGTGCAAGGTAAAGATAGTAAAGATAGTCCCAAGGTCACCAATGAGGTAGATGGTAGATCAGGCTTACTCACTGGTTGTGGTAGGATAATTAAATTGCCTGATAACAGCTGGGAAGAAACTGTCCCTGAATCTGGAGGTGTGTGTTTTCACACTTCCATACATTTTACCTGATGGGAGAGGGAAGAAGAGTGCAATTCATCCTTGATTATGCTGCTTGTCTTCCCGAGGCAGCGTGAGGTATAAATTGAGTCAATAGAAGGGAGGTTGGTTTGTGTGATGGTCTGGCCCGCGTCCAGACTTTGCTGCAATTTCTTGCGGTCCTGGATGGAGCTGTTCCCAAACCAAGCTATGATGATGCATCTTGATAAAATGCTTTCTATGGTGCATCTATAGAAGTTGGGGAGTGCTGTAGGGGACATGCTGAACTTCATAAGCCTTCCAAGGAAGTAGAATTCCCTTTAAGTCTTAGAGTCCTGCAGTGTGGAAACAGGCCAATACCTCAGTTGTCCTCCAAGTTAAAGTACCATCCTGTCTTTCTGCATATCAATGAGTCAAAGCCCTGGAGCTCCTTATTAATGGCATGTTTCTCACATATACAGCAGTTTCAAGCCTGCTATCACTTGCTTCATGGCAATTATTGATCAGCAGGAAATGTTGAAATTGCTTGGGAATGAATTAAAAAAAAAAGTTTTGTGTTGGAGTGAGTTAATGCAGTTCCAGAGTTAAAACATGAGAAATCAAAAGGGTTTTATCAGAAAGTAAATTTCAGATGTGAATGAGGGTGAATTTCTCTCCTTCTTGGTATTTTGGGTGCCAGGCACCTTTCCTTAAATTTTGAGTTAGATATAAGATAAATGTTACAGATTTACTTATTTTAATGCCACCTCCCTGGCTCTCCACTCATCTATGGTACATCGAGATAAGAAGGAAATCTATGTAATTTATTGATGCAGGTCAACTTTCAACAACATAATCCCATCCAAGCTCATCTACATACTCCTGGGAATGGAATCAGCATTCCCCTCTGCAACTGATTTGATTGGATAGCATGCAAACACATAGTTTTTTTTTCACTCTATCTCAGTACAAATGACATTAATAAACCAATACCAATGTGCCATGTAACACAGGCTGTGAATGATCATTATTACTTTCTGGATGTCACTACTTTTAATGTGACTGTGCTCGAGCAATGTACAAACAATGTTGGCAAGATGAATCTGTGAAGCTATGATTATTTGCAGCAAGTCTGAGGTGTAGAATGAGTATGAGAAGAATAAGCAGCATCTGTAAAAATAACTGTAAATGAAAAGGGAACCATGACAATTTGTGGAAAATAGTACAAAAAGGCAGTCCAAGCTCAGCGAAGTCACGTAGAAAATCTGATAACAAAAGGTTGGGGCCTTCCATTCAGAAAGATTTATACACCACTGGCTGTTCTGTCTTGGTCAGCGATTATCAAGGCTTCAGGAAGAGGCAAATGAAAGTTGTGAACATATACTGGTGAGATTCTGAGAGTATGTGTACAAATAATGTGTACAGATGGCAAGGTAGACAAAAATGATGGAGAAGCTCAGCGGGTGAGGCAACATCTATGGAGTGAAGGAATAGGTGACGTTTCAGGATGAGACCCTTCTTCAGACTGATATGAGGGTGGGGGGGGGGGGGGGGGGGGGGGAAGAAGAATGGAAGATGCAGAGACAGTGGGCTGTGAGAGAGCTGGGTAGGGGAAGGAGGGAGAAAGCAAGGACTACCTTAAATTGGAGAAGTCAATGTTCATACCGCTGGGATGTAAACTACCCAAGCAAAATGAAATATGAGGTGCTGCTCCTCCAATTTGAGGTGGGACTCACTGGCCATGGAGGAGGCCCAGGATAGAAAGGTCAGATTCGGAATGGGAAGGGTAGTTGAAGTGCTGAGCCACCGGGAGATCGGGTTCATTAATGCGAACTGTGCGGAGGTATTGGGCAAAGCGATCGCCAAGCATGCGCTTGGTCTCACCGATGTATAGCAATTGGCATCTAGAGTAGCGGATGAAACAGATGAGGTTGGAGGAGGTGCAGGTGAATGGCAAGGTGACTGATTATCTGAACACACCTTTGCACAATTTAAAGAATTGAGGATGAATTTGTAAAAAACATATTTGGCATGATTATCGCAAAAACATATTTTAATGAAGCTCGTGGAGCAATTTGTAGATATGTTTACAGATGTGGACACAGGCTTTCAAATAAACCTGACTTGTATACGTATCATCTGAATGCCAAATTGACCCATTTTTAACCTAAACTGTGCACTGAAAGCCAATGTAGAAAAGGAACTTAGCAAAACAGAGTCATGAGTGGATGAGCTACAGAGCAAGTGGGTGACATCCATTGCGGCGGTACCTCAGGCAGATAAGACCATCATGTTGCTGGATATTATAATGTGATCTCAATAGAACAATGTAGTAAAGCCACCCTTCCGGGACGCATCTCAATAGTCGGCGCAGAATTGACAACAGAATGATACCATTCTTAATGGCAGCAGCATAACAGGCCTGTAAATGTGATTACATTGAATTAACAGGTCAGATGTGATTATGAAACTAGACCTGTGTCACTCCAATCCAGATTAATGTACATGACAAAAACAGATGCTGCTTGAGAAATAACACCCTCGATGGGTTGTAATAATTTGCCAAACTACTGTATGTTGGTGCCAAATATAATGTAGGTGACTATGGTTAACATGCTGCAGGGGAGGAATTGTTTGTTTGTGCAGTCAGCATTGCAGATTAAATTATATTGCCACAGAGGAGGAAAACTTTTGGATACTTGAGGAGGCGTTTAGAAGACTTCATCAAAATAATGTCCTGCTTAAAAATAAAGTAAATGTGCCTTGTTCAGAAATAAATGATTTATTTAGGTCTCCAAATAGATTAAAATAGGTTGCAACCAGCTGAAGAGAAAGTAGAGGCCTTAATTAGACTGAGGAAACCAAATAATATTGCTCCCTGCATAATCCAACAAAACTATTTTTACTTGTCCTTGCCATATTGTTGAGTGGCTGCATTAAATGTTGAAGGAAGACAAAGCATGATTGTGCAGCTGAGACCCACAAGTCTGACCAGGAAATACATAGTATCACCAGGAAAATTCATAATGGTGTGCGGTTTTTGTTCGATTGAAACAATCATGTTACAACTTGATTGTGATGTTTCCAGCTGTGGAGACGTGGAAACAATTAATCATGTCACGGATGATAGCTGTGCTTCATACTTATTGACCAAAATGATTTTTTTGTTATGCTCGGAAAGAGAAAATTATGTTGGTGATCATATTTAGAGTCACAATTCATTTTTGCTGAGAAGACCATATACACTAGTTATTGATTACTTGGTGGCCCATCTGGAACAAAACCCTACTTCGCTATCAAGGATATGGAGATGGGCCATCCTCAGGGGTGCAGTGCTGCCGGAGCTTACCGGAGCGCTGCTCAGACTCTGCTGTTTAAAATAAATAGCCAAAATAAAAACAGCGGGAACATTAATTAACAGGTGTGTGGTTGGGGTAACATGGTTGAAAGAGTGGGAAGGGGAAGACCCATCACAACTGAGATTCCCTGTAGTGGGAGGGGGGTGGGGGGGGAGCAATAGGACCCAGCAGAGTCAGACCACGTGCTGCCTGCATCGTGACAGTTGTGGGCCTGGTACTGAGTCTGGAACTCTGGTGAGGTGACGACTTCGACCCGCTGGTGGGTGGTGGAGAGGCGAGGGTCGGCGGAGTCGCTGGTGGAGGCCCGTGGGGGGCTGGAGAAGATATACGGGTTGGTGGCAGCAGCATCGGTAGCTCCGGGGAGACAGTGAAGGTTGACGACAGCGGCGGTGGTCCCTGGGAGGCGGTGAGAGTCGGCGACAGCAGCGGTGGTGTTCCCAGGGAGCCGGTGAGAGTCAGCAGCCACGGCAGTTTCAGTGGCCCGGACCTGGGTTTGGCCAGGAAGACAGTGAGGGTCGGAGAGGTGGTGGATGTGGCTGCTCCTCGTGGTGGCCATCTCAGCCTCATGGTGGTCGGGCAGGCAGCGTCGCGGTCCAGCGATGGAGCTCCGGGCCTGCAGACGGTCGAGTCAAGGAGTGTCGGTGGAGGGAGCGGTCAGGAGGTGGACAAGCTTGTGTCCAGGTAGGCCAGGAAGCGTTTGTTGAGTGTTTGGATCTGGCGTTGAATGAAGTAGGGTTGTGGTCCTTTGCAGGTGTGGGTGAGTGTGTGGGTGTGAGTGTGTGTGTGTGGGTGGGTGTGTGTGAAGGCCCAGAGCTGCAGGAGAGTCCGGGTGAGTTGGTGTCGGGCCGCCACCTCTGTAAAAATGCATGATCACAGTCTTTTTCTTTACTTGCTTGATAATTAAATTTCATGATAATTAATGAGTGCAACCATGGAATATTTTGTCATATTATTGAATTAAATATTATGTTTTATTGTACGAGTTATACACTGGGATGTAGTGATAGGCTATAATCTTGTTTGACCCTCTTGGGAGACTAGCTTGCCCCCCCCCCCCCACCCAAAGCAAAACCTGAAATGACGCCCCTGTTTGACAGCTCCGGCACCAAATCAATTAGCACAGCAACACTGGCCATCGTACTGACTCAATTGGACAATGCCTACGCAAAGAACAACCAACCAAAACAGGTTACACAGGGCAGATGTCTCATTGAGCCTGCCTTGGGAAGAAGCCATAGTAAACACATTGACAAAATTATACTCCATTGGCAGGAAATGTTCAACCTTGTAAAAAGTGAATGGACTGAATTTGACACAGATCTGAATAAAGATGTTATTTTCATTACAAATTCTATTGTCCACCATTACTGAATAAAATTAGGGTACAAGCAAATGATATAACCATATAACCATATAACAATTACAGCACGGAAACAGGCCATCTCGGCCCTACTAGTCCATGCCGAACAATTTTTTTTTCCCCTTAGTCCCACCTGCCTGCACTCGTACCATAACCCTCCATTCCCTTCCCATCCATATGCCTATCCAATTTATTTTTAAATGATACCAATGAACCTGCCTCCACCACTTCCACTGGGAGCTCATTCCACACCGCCACCACTCTCTGCGTAAAGAAGTTCCCCCTCATATTACCCCTAAACTTCTGTCCCTTAATTCTGAAAGTCATGTCCTCTTGTTTGAATCTTCCCTATTCTCAAAGGTGAAAAGCTTGTCCACATCAACTCTGTCTATCCCTCTCATCATTTTAAAGACCTCTATCAGGTCCCCCCTTAACCTTCTGCGCTCCAGAGAATAAAGACCTAACTTATTCAACCTATCTCTGTAACTTAGTTGTTGAAACCCAGGCAACATTCCTTTTCCTTTGATATTGAAGGAACTGAGAAAGCAAATTTGTTGAAGAGCATCGAGCCTAACAATGACAAGAACATACCAAAACCTACTCATTAAATGCACAATATATGATTACACTACCACTTCACGTGCAATAGTCTACAAGAGCATGATCACGGTTCCATTAGATTTTAGGAAAAAAAGATGTAGAGCAACTTTTTAGAATCAAACTACAGCTCTGTAAGTTAGTCATATGGAAAGCATGTGGGATTATATGATGCATAACAGAACAATGAAGATATGTCTTTGCTCAACATGGCCTTCCAATAGTAGTCTTGTGAGACAGTGGTCTATTGTATAGATTATTTAAATTTGAGCAATTTATGTTTTTATGCAATAGGCACTTCATTTTTTGGCACACACCAGCAAAATACTAATGCACAGGAGATTGGACATTCAGTTCAGTTTGGAAGAAAGGAAGTTCAAACAGGAAACTTATCACAACACAAGCTCCAAGGAGAAGAGGTTTGGTGTGCACAACAGATTTTGTGAATTGACAGGGTGGTGTTGTGGACGTGGTTTATCAGATAGAGTGATCATTTATAGTTTGAGGCAATACTTTATGAAAATTGATTGGATATTCCAAAAAGCCAATGCAGATATATTGCTCCTAGTGCAGAATGGCTGTGAATGTCACAAAAGAAGACTGTCAGATTAAAGATGTTATTGAGATGAATCTCACATTGTTCACAAAGAAACAACATATAATATAGCTCATGATAATCCAGAGGCGACAACATTGTTGAGCCACCGGGCAACGATGATCTGGTAGTATGCAGTGAAATAGAGTTCAAAATAAATAAGATTGAAATCATTGAAATCATAGAGTACATAATACCTGTTACTGACTATTTGATGTTTTCTTGGTTTCAAAAGAGGAAGAGAACAGAATATATGTTATGTGTGCGAAAGAACTGCAGATGCCGGTTTAAACCTAAAATAGACACAAAAAGCTGGAGTAACTCAGCGGGTCAGACAGCATCTCTGGAGAAAAGGAATAGATGACATTTCAGGTCGAGACTGACGAAGGGTCTCAAACCGAAACATCACCTATTCCTTTTCCCTAGAGATGCTGTCTGACCCGCTGAGCTACTCCAGCTTTTTGTGTCTTTAATATATGTTGTATTAGTTGCAGCAATATATGTTGCACGCTTTTTAAGATGGCGTATGCGACTAACGTCTCTCTGAGCTGTGACAGTGTGTGTGTAGTAATTCACAGGCAGTTAGTACTAAACTAGTATTAGAATACAATTTGACTTAAAGAAAAAATTCCAATGTTCAATCAGATTTGACTATCCAGATCCGTCCAAGTAATTAAGTGGGTTCTAGTCCATTAGTGATCAGCAACCTGGTTTCACATGCATGAACTCCTGGTTTATAGAGAAATGGTAAATTTGATATTTCAAGGAGTTTCTTTCATCCCAGTGGGTTGAGATCTTGTACAAGGATTTCTCTAAGCAGCATGAGACCATCCTCTGCAGTCTTATTTTATAAAAAACATTGAGGTGGTTATAAAATCCATGAAAATTATGACTCCTGCTCAGGATCTCTACTATGCATATCGCTGGGCCTGACAGTTCCAATAGTCTTTTAAGAGGGAACTGCAGATGCTGGAGAATCGAAGGTTACACAAAAAAGCTGGAGAAACTCAGCGGGTGCAGCAGCATCTATGGAGCGAAGGAAATAGGCAACGTTTCGGGCCGAAACCCTTCTTCAGACTGATCGGGGCGGGGGGTGGGTGGGGACAGGAAAGGGAAAAGGAGGAGTAGCCAGAAGGCTGGGGGATGGGAGGAGACAGCAGGGGGGCTGAGGAAAGGGAGGAGACAGCAAGGACTAACAAAACTGGGAGAATTCGATGTTCATGCCCCCGGGGTGCAGACTCCCCAAACGGAATATGAGGTGCTGTTCCTCCAATTTCCGGTGCTGCTCGCTGTGGCCATGGAGGAGACCCAGGACAGAGAGGTCGGAGGCGGAGTGGGAGGGGGAGTTGAAGTGCTGAGCCACCGGGAGGGCAGCTTGGTTATTGCGGACCGAGCGGAGGTGTTCGCGAAACGATCGCCCAACCTCCGCTTGGTCTCGCCGATATAGATCTGCTGACATCTAGAGCAGCGGACGCAATAGATGAGGTTGGAAGAGATGCAGGTAAACCTCTGTCGCACCTGGAACGATTGCTTGGGTCCTTGAACGGAGTCGAGGGGGGAGGTAAAGGGACAAGTGTTGCAACAAGAGTTCCAATAGTCTCCTTGCTGACATTGCATCGCGCAACCTATGTAAGTTTGAGATGCTCTAACGTTCAGCTGATTTTGACGTAACTCGTACCTAGTCTCATTCATTTATTGTCCTTCGTTGTTGGCCAACATTGGCCCCTTGTCTTGCAAGGCTTCAATTCTTAGCATGTTTTCAAGCATGGCTTCCCTTCTCTCTGCCTCTGTAATTTCCCCCAGCTTTAAAACTCTTGGTAATAGCTGCACTCTTTCATTTATGGCCTTGTGCAAATTCTTAGGTTTAATTACTAAACAATTAGATTCATACAGCATGGAAACAGGTCCTTCAGCCCAACTTGCCCATGCCAACTAAGATGCCCATCCACATTAGTCCTATTTGCCCATGTTTGGCCCATTTCCCTCCAAACCTTCCCCATCTATGTACAAGTCCAAGCATCTTTTAAATGTTGTCCTAGCATCTGGCTCAACTACCTCCTCTGGCAGCTTGTCCCATAAACCAACCACCTTCTGTGTGAAAAGTTGCCCCTCAAGTTCCTATTAAATATTTCCCACTCACCTTAAACCTACGTCCTCTAGTTCTTGATTCCCCTACTCTGGATAAAAGACTGTATCTACCCTGTCAATTCCCCTCATTAACTTATACCCCTCTATAAGATCACCCCTCATTCTACTGAGCTCCAAGGAATAAAGTCCTAGTCTGTCCAACCTCTCCCTACAGCCCAAGCCCTCAAGTTCTGGCAACATCCTTGTACTTCTTCTTTGCACTCTTTCCAGCTTAACAATATCTTTCCTATAATAGCGTTTCCAAATTGAACAATACTCTGATAGTGGCCAAATGGACACCATATCCCCAGCTTGGAAGCTCTGCAGTTCCCTTCTGAATCGTTCCATTTCATTACTCCTTCACCTCATTGGTCATGCACCTGAAATTTCTCTCCCACCAAACTTACCGGACCAACTGTCTCAAGGTGCTTTATGGAAGGATCAGAGTTGTAGGGAAAGTTATCCAGTAATTTAAATAACAAACTATTAATGTACAATGTCCTTTTACAAATTGAGTAATTGAGGTTGGAAAGATAATTCATTGAATAATTGTAATTCAATGTTATCTGTAGGCTCTGTCTTAAATTATAGCTGAGATCGTTTTATGTTTCTAGTAAATCTGGTGCAATAAAATTTATGGTTACATTTCCAGGTAGCTAACAAATTAACAGTATCAGGCAGACAAGTCTGTGGTGTCTATATAAATACTGATCCCTGGCAGCAATGTTTCCGGAACAGAGGCAACCTTGTTCCCACGATGAGCATAACTGAGCCTGATTTATTTCACTTAGTTGTAATGTCATAAGCAATAGGAGTAGAATTAGGCCATTCGGCCCATCAAGTCTACTCCACCATTCGATCATGGCTGATCTATCTCTCCCTCCTAACCCCATTCTCCTGCCTTCTCCCCATAACCTCTGACACCTGTACGAATGAAGAATCTATTTATGCCTTAAAAATATCCACCATTGTCGCCATTAATTGTGTCCTCGGCATCAAACATCTCTATGTTTTGCCTCCCCCTTCCTGAACAATCCTAGTCAGCTGTAATTAAGAATATACACTTCTTCTTAAGTCCACATCAATTATTTTCTTCCCCATTTTGTAATTTTCTGTTTTAGTATTGCACATCTCGTCCCAGCAAGTTCGTGTTTGAAGCCGACTGAATTTCTGCTCACAAAAAACATACTGAAAAATCCGTTCTAAAGACAATTTTACAATTTATTTAACTGTTTTATGCGATTTAAAAAATAACATTTGAGAGATAATGTTATTTTTGAGGCGGTGTACCAACCTTTGGAAAAATGACAGAAAAAGCATTTACTGTTGTAAATCTTCCATGGTGATACTTGGTGGATTTATATTTAAAGATTGGATTGATTTTTTGAAATTAATGGAAACAATGGGAAACTGTCATAAGCTTATCCATAAATAATTCAGAATGTGAGCTCACATTATTTGAGATCTTGTCAAGATCGCAAAATTAGTTGGAATGATATTGAAGCACATTTCCTACTTTCTTTGTTCATACTACCTTATAGCTTAATTTTTAGTTCAGAGATACAGCATGGAGACAGGCCCTTCGGCCCTCTGGGTCCGTGCCGACCAGCGACCCCCACATATTAATACTATCCTGCACACTCTGGGGACAATTTTTACAAACCCAATTTACCAACATACCAGCACGTCTTTGGAGTGTGGGAGGAAACTGAAGATCTCGGAGAAAACCCATGCAGGTCACGGGGGGAACGTACAAACTCCATACAGACAGCACCCGTACTCGGGATCAAACCCAGGTCTCTGGCAATCCTATTCCCTCATATGGATGGGGCATGTTGGTCGGCGTGAGAGAGGGAAGAGATTTAACTTTTTATCGCCTTCCATCACAGTGTGGAATGTGGAGGAGTCACTGGGTGGATGTTTATGTTAAAATGTGCTTTGTGTGTTCTGTTGCTTTTTATTTGTATGATGACTGACTAGGGAAATGAAATTCCTTGTATGTTGCAAAACATACTTGGCTAATAAAGTATTATTGTGATTGTAGACAAGTTGCACCGAAGGGCCAGTTTTCATGCTGTATTACTCTATGAGTCTCTGAATAAAATTAGGAAAAATATGAAGTTATTCACTTTGTTTGGAAGAATAGAAACATAGAATCTCTTTATAATGGTGTGAATCATTTCAGTCAGTGCTCAGAGGCAAAAATCACAACGTTAGCATATGGTTACAGCATGTACTTTAAAGGGAAATGAAACGTTGGCCTTAATTACAATGATGATGGATTATATGTATAAGGAATTCTTGTTCCATCTTCAAAAAGCTATGGTGAGAAAACCTTGAATATTGCGTACAGGTTTGTCATTGACAATTTGCAGTGATTGCTGTTGAGGATGTTCTGTGAAGATTTGAACAGAAGTCACCTATGCTCTCTAGTTTGGAAGAATGGAGATGATCATAAAATATAACTGGTTGAAAGGGTAGATGGTATATGGATATTTTCTTTGCTGCATTAGGGCGTCAAACTCTGAATAGAATTCTGAAATACCACATTTAAATGGATCAAAAACCACTGAAATAACCTTTAAATAATCAAAGTTCCATGATTTCCGTTGATCTGTGTGTAATCCCACCCTGAAATCAAGGATTGGCTTGAAAGACAATTTCAGAGAGAATCAAGACTAGTTCAATAAAAATAGTATGTTTTTTGCCATCAGGGAATTTAGTAAATCAACTAAATGTTCACAATATTTTTGTTTCATCTCCAAAATTTTTTATTATGAATAGAATTCAAGTTCTCAAACATTTTATGCACATTCGAACACCAGTCCCCTGGATGCTAGTCCACTGCTATTAAAAAAAAACAATAGTACTCTATCTTGATTTTTCTTCTTTTATAAGGAAAGTTATATTTTATAATATTAAAAAAATGTTTGGTTTCAACAAATTTTATTTTATTTAAATAATGAGAAAAATATTGATATACTGTATTAAATCTTGACGGTTTAAATTTGCAATAGCAGAGCAACATGTTCATACAAAATACATAGAATGTTTGAAACAATAATAAAAGTTCAAAACCATTAAGGCAAGAATAATACTAAATATGTGACGTAGCAAATTAAACATCTTGCATATTAACGTTGAGTAATTAGCTTACTCGTTCATATGCATGCTTTTATTATATGCAGTAAGCAAAGATTCAGCAATTGCATTTGTGAACTAAAATCAACACTGCATTGTATTTGTGTAATAACAGGAAGCCAACTAGTTACTGGCAACCAGCTGAGGTGAAATCGTGGACCAGATTGTGTTATCAAATAATGGTGAGACTTCACTGTTATTTATGCAATCTGCTGCAGCAAATTTAGCTGAGCAGCTGATGAATGGTGAAATGTGAATCTGCAGAAGCTGCTCTCTGCACTGCATTACTCCATCACTAACTTTACAAGAGTGATATTTCTCTCTTTGAGTCACCATGATATGCATTGCACATCATAATCTGCAGCATTTGCACAGAAAGACTGAATTAAACAGATATTTAGAATGAATAAATGTTAGTGCAGGTGCTCGTAAAGGCAAGATCACTGTTCATCATTGCTCATAAACATTTTGCATTGAAAATCAAATGTGTGTAGACACGGTCACGGTAGCGCAGTGGTACAGTTGCTGCCTCACAGCAAATGCAGCGCCAGAGACCCGGGTTCGATCCTGACTATGGGTGCAGTCTGTACAGAGTTTGTACGTTCTCCCCGTGATCTGCATACGTTTTCTCCGAGATCTTCGGTTTCCTCCCACACTCCAAAGACGTACGGGTATGTAGGTTAATTGGCTTGATAAATGTAAAAATTGTCCCTAGTGTGTGTAAGATAGTGTTAATGTACGGGGGGGGATTGCTGGTCGGCGCGGACCCGGTGGGCTGAAGGGTCTGTTTCCTTCGCATCTCTGAACTAAACTAAACTAAAATATCTCATTGCTTTTTTGAAAGATTCATGTTTTTTTTTCCTATCTCTTTCCTTTTTAATGTTGTCTATATATGTCTATTTTACCCATTTTCCTTTTCTCCAGTTAATGTATCTAATATGAAGCTGATGTCAGCCCATATAATTTACCATTTTTTCAGTAAACACCGTGTTTTACACATCCTAAATTTCAACAATGCTGATCAACTTCTCCGGCACTGAAAAATAGCCTTCACAAAGGTGAAGCTTCTGGTACTTTATCTTTCTAATTTTTATTAGACTCATTATTTGTTTTTCTCTATAATTCTCTCTTTCCGTAGTTGATTTGAGTTTGAATTGACCAACATTAAGTTAGGCTAATCATTCAAGTTGGGCTGATCATGGTATAATCATTTAAACGAGATTGGTTAAGGTGAAAGGTCAACAGGTTGTTTTTGACTTTCATTTAGAATGACAGATGGGCTTAAGACTGTGCATTACTTTTTGCCTTTAACATTTACTGCCTATAATATCACTGCGTTTTAATGGCCAGGGGTAAGAAACTAACTATAGGAGAATTCTCAACAAATGCATCTCCCTTAGGAAAATTAGCGATGTCACACATCTGAAACATGGAATAAAATGTCCTACTAGTGTTTATCATCAAAGCAGACAACAATATAATTGCACATTGCCCATAACATTAAACACATGCATTGTCTATTTATCTTTCTAATAATTTATTTATTTATTTTAAAATATATATTTTTATTTATTAGACGCAAGTGCACAAAAATATAACCAGCGGCATATGACATAATACAGTTATTGTACAGCTACAATTTTGACTTTTAGCTATAGTTAAAAGGAAAGAAAGGAGAAAAAGTGAAATGTGCAAAGGTAGAACCCCTAGACTACCAAAGTGGTGTAGCCAATGAGTTCGTAAATAAAAGAAATAAGAAAGGAATAGAGAAATAAAAAAGCAAAAAAAGAAAGAAAGAAAAAAGTGATGATATAGCTGCCTTGCATCCCTCCCCGCCCATCACCCAACTCGTACTTAGATTTAACTCCAAAATGGTGTTGTACCATACTATCCTTGTAATAAATCAATGAATGGTGTCCATGCCTTCGAAAAATGAACTGGTTTTTCTGCTAAGACAAGTCTAATATTTTAAAGATGTAGCGCCTCAGACATGTTTGTGATCCACATTTTAAGAGTAGGTACAGATGTATGTTTCCAAAATGTCAGTATTTGTTTTTTTTGCCATTATCAGGCCATAATTAAAGAAATGTCTTTGAAATAATGATAGCTCGGAGCAGGCTTCTGATTTACCTAGAATAATCAATTCCGTGTTGGGGTCCAATTTTGTTTTTATTTTTTTTGAAAAAAATTCAAAAATTCCTCTCCAAAAATGATGTAACTTTATGCAAGAGACGAAGGAATGTGTTATAGTTGCTTTCTGAAGGAGACATTTATCACAATTAGGAGACACATTTGGAAAGATCTTATTCAGTTTAGACTTTGAATAGTAGAGTCTAGTAGAGTCTCATTGTCTATTTATCGATAAGTAAATAAAAAACCTTACAAAAAAAGGAAAATAACTGGAATTTAAGAAGGTGTACTTCTAATTCTGCTCAATTGGGACCAGCTATCTTGGTGGAGAAATTGTCATCTGGTTTGACATAAATTAGAAGGTGTAGATGAGGGTAAATGTAAGAAGGTTACATGGGATCTGAGGATGAATGTTTTTTTTCCAACCCAGAGGCTAGAATGTACTTTCTGAGTGGGTGGTGGAAGAGGTACTCTCGGAATCTTTAAGAAGCTCCTGGTCAAGTATTTTAATTATCAAGGCATACCAATTTCCACACCAGATACTGGTAAATGCATTTCTGGCAGATTAGTTGACGTTTAGTGTGGATATGATGGCCAGAGTGTCCTTTTATGTACTGTATGGTTCCATAGCTGTGCTCTTCCAGGAAGTATAAATTGTTCCATCATACTCCTAATTTGTGCCTTGTAGATCATAGATGATTCATGTATTGTGGGTTCACTTAGATCATGCTGTTGCAATCATATAGCTATGTCCCAAACATTGGGTTAGCACTGGTGTTAACAAGTAATTTTTGGTGATGAGCATTGTAGTCCCCACCAAGAGAGCTTGCTACTTTTGGTGGACAGCTTTCTCAATGTTGATGACATGTGCACCTAAAATGGAATTTGTATGCCCACTGGGGGTGGAGTAACTTTGTTGTGTCTAAATGTATTGTCCGACAGTGCCTTGTATTCGATCCTATTTCACCATTTTGTTTTCTGTTTTAACATAGTAGTTTGATGCAACTGAGTGCTTGCCAGACCATTTTACAGAACAATTAATAATTGATTACATTGCTCCATGATGTCTCTTCCTATAATATTCAGGCATGAGTGACTATTCCATTATTTTGATTGTGTCCTTTTGTAAACTGCTTTATTGGAACGTTTTACATCCCGAAAAGCAGACCCTTGTGGCTCAATTACCAATGTATTTATTTTTGTGCTGCCCTTTAAGTTGGAGTGTGCAGCATGTGTACAAGCCATATGATTAACAGACTGCACGTAATAAATCACCAAAGCTTTCTGCTGTTTTGGAAAGGCTGGAAATGTCATGAAAATTAGAGTGAAATGTGACTTCCATTTCGCCTTATTGGCTGACAGTTCGACTCACGAATGGGGAAAAAATAGCAACTTGCAGTTATTGTGAAGATAGACACAAAATTCTGGAGTAACTCAGCAGGGCAGTCAACATCTCTGGAGAGAAGGAATTGGTGATGTTTCAGGTCAAGACCCTTCTTCAAACTCAATCCGAAATGTCACACATTCATTCTCCCCAGAGATGCTGCCTGTCCCGCTGAGTTACTCCAGCATTTTGTGTCTATTTTCAGTTTAAACCAGCACCTGCAGTGCCTTTCTGCACCTTGCATTTATTATGCACTATTATGTAGCTATACAGAATGTCGCAATGCTCTTCTCTGAGCATCGTGAGACAAATTGTAACATAGACCTGTATAAAGAGCTAATGAGGCAAAATGTGAGGATTTAGGGAACTGCAAAGAGAAGACAGAAAGGTTTAGGGAAGATATACCAGAGCTCAAGAGCTTAAAGTACAGATGCATTTGACAGAATAATACTTCAACATGTTCCAATTAGTGGGTACAGGCCACCTCTCTAATCTAGATTGCATTTCCTGCTGTTCTTGTGCATTTGGAATAGGTGATCTTAATGATGTTAAGGAATCCATAGCAAAGTTGTTGTTGAGTTGGTGAACCTCCTGTGTTCTTCTCACCCACAAACTGTTCTTTTGGTCACAGATTATTTTGTAGGACCTCAATCTTTAGGTGTATGAACAGATTTGTTTGCTCCTGAAGGTATGGTAGAATTTCCAAACAAACACGCCTTGTATTATTCAGTTTCTCGATGACTTGGTTATTCTAATCAAACCAGTCTCCCAAATGTTAACTACGTTGGACTTCAGAGTGTCCCATGCGGTATGGGCACTCTGGCTCCACTTGGTTCGGAGTCATAAGTTGAATGTGAGCGGCTGTGTGAAATGAGCCACCTTTATCTATTCATCCAACCTTCCCATGGTGATGTTATTGTCCTGGCACTGATGCTGTTTGGGGGTCAGGTAGATGGAGATAACAGTAGCATTAATAATGATGACAATGAGAAACGATCAGATTGTGACAAAAAAATAAAACAGTCTGGTTCACCAATGTCGTCCAAGGGAAGGAAATCACTTGTCCTTCCCTGGGCTGGCCAGATGCAACTTCAGATCAATTACACATGGTACACTGAAGTGGCCGAGCATGCCATTCCATTGCACCAGATTTAATAAGTTTACATAGAACTGGGCATAACACCAACCATTAATTAAACATCAAATTCAGACATTTCAAAGTTATTCCCAGCCCAGCCAACATTATAAAGACCTTCTCATCAACCAGGTGGCTGGAGTGAAAGAGCTATCCTACAGTCTAGATGTGCAATGATTTGACATAGTCAAACTGAAATATTATAGCTGGCAGCCAATGTTCCAAACAACTCCATCATAATTGTGTGGCTTGTCTCAGTGAAAGGGAAGACTCACTAGAGATGGCAACACTGTGGTCGGTATGTGTGAGGGAGTAGCTGTTGGGAATCCTTGATATAACATCAGGTCAAACAGGGGAATTAAACCAACCCTTGACAGCCACTTACTGTCCTCCCGTTGATGATAAATGTCGCCATGTTGAGCAGTTGGAAAAAAATAGCAAAGGGCACAGAGTTACTTTGGGTTTGTGAATTCAGCGTCCATCAGCAAGTGTCAGTTGGTAGCATCAACATTCAGCAAGCTGGCTGAGTCCTGAGGGACAGAACTGTCAGAATGTAGTTGCAGTAAGTAGCGAGTGAGTCAACATGAGGGATGAAGCTGCTTGACCTCCCCATCTTCATCAAGTTGCCTGTGACAGATACATTTGTCCATGTTAGCATGAGTGGAAATGACCACCTTGTGTAAACCCTTCATTGCCTCCTGTTGCAACAGACACGCTAAATGGGTTAGACTCAGAGTAGAACCTGCTGCTCAAAAGTGAGATCCATGAGGCATTGTGGACCTTCAGCAGTGGTAGAAATGTACCCTCCACCATATGTAATCCTATAGCTCAACATATTTATAGCAATAACATTAGTTCTGGGAATCCATTTTGGTTCAATGTGGAGTGCAAAAGAGGTAGCCTAAACAGGACCAGTTGTATCTACAAATGACAATATTGCCAGCCCAATGAAGCTGGAATACAGGATTACTAGCATGCCAAACATCAGAAACTGCAGACAAAGTGATCTCACGATTGGGAGATCAAATCAAAGCTCCCTAGTTCCACCACATCTTGTTTTGCATGGCGGTGGATAAGTAAACAGCAAATAGGAAGCTCCGAGAATATCTCCATCCCCAACAATCGTTGTTCCCAGCATGGGAATGCTGAAGAAAGGGTGAGTATTCGCAATCTAATGCCCCTGTCCCACTTAGGAAACCTGAACGGAAACCTCTGGAGACTTTGCTCCCCACCCAAGGTTTCCG
Source organism: Leucoraja erinaceus (assembly GCF_028641065.1). NCBI lineage: Eukaryota > Metazoa > Chordata > Chondrichthyes > Rajiformes > Rajidae > Leucoraja > Leucoraja erinaceus. The sequence continues at coordinate 61,409,988 of NC_073384.1, read as the reverse complement.
TGCAGTTCCCGGAGGTTGCAGGTGGTTGCCGGATGTTGCAGGTAGTGGAAGCAGGTAGGGAGACTGACAAGAACCTACGGGAACTGGCTGGAAACCTTAGGCGGGGCGCAAAGTCTCCAGATGTTTCCGTTCAGGTTTCCTAAGTGGGACAGGGGCATTATTCAGCCGGAATTGCTTCGAGGACGATTCGTACAACTGCAGATATGAACATGAGAAACAGCTGAGAGCAATAGATATGGATAAGATTGTGGGACATCACACTGAAGACATGCACTCCAGATCCAGCTGTACCTCTAGCTGTACCAATATAATTAGAACACTGTGTAAGAAGGAACTGCAGATGCTGGTTTAAACCGAAGATAGACACAAAATGCTGGAGTAACTCAGCGGGACAGCCAGCATCTCTGGAGAGAACGAATGGGTGACGTTTTGGGTCAATACCCTTCTTCAGACTGGTTATGGATGAGTGAAACGAGAGATATAGATGGTGATGCGGAGAGATAAACAACAATGAATAAAAGATATGCAAAAAGCTTACGATGATAAAGGAAATTCATTGTAAGCTGTTTGTGGAGTGAAAATCAGAAGTTAGTGCAACTTGGGTGGGGGAGGGATAGAGACAGAGGGAATGCCGGGGCTACCTGAAGTTACCACTGGGCCGTAAGCTGCACAAGCAAAATATGAAAGCCCAATTTGCATTTTGCCTCACTTTGACAATGGATTCTGACAATCGACTCTGCCCAGGGACCCTGACAGTCATTTCAGGTTAGGCAGAGATTCACTTGCACCTCCTCGAACCTCATCTACTGTATCTGATGTTCAAGATATTGAACATCTTGTATATACATTGGCGAGACCAATGGATTGGCGAGACAAAACACAGACTGGGCGATCATTTTGCGGGACACCTCCACTCAGCCCGTGGTATCCCTCCCCCACCCAAGTTGCACAAGCTTCTCATTTTAACCCTACAAACAACTAACAATGGCCTATTTCCTTTATCATTGTTTCTTTTGCATATCTTTCATTCATTGTTCTTTATCCCTCCACATCACCGTCTATATCACCCATTTCCCTCATCCCTAACCTGTCTGAAGAAACGTCACGACCTGAAACGTCACCCATTCCTCCTCTCCAGCGACGCTGCCTGTCCTGCTGAATTACTCCAGTCTTTTGAGTCTATCGTCTATAATTAGTACTGGCACGTATCCTATGATGTGAATAGACACAAAATGCTGGAGTAATTCAGCAGGTCAGGCAGCACCTCTGGAGAAAAAGAAGTGTTGACATTTTGGGTTGAGACCCTTCTTCAGACTTGACTCAAAACTTCACCTTTTCCTTTTCTCCATAGATGCTGGTTGACCTGCTGAGTTACCCCATATTTTGTGCCTATCTTCATGTGTAAACTAGCATCTGCAGTTCCTTCCTACACTTTGATGTGGATAATTATCACATTCAAGAAACGCAAAAGAAATCCAAACTGGACAACTATTGTCTAACACATCTACTGCTAATCACCAACAATGATGGAAATTGTCATCAAGTGGCATTTTCTCACTAATAAACGGTTGACCGAAGTTCAGTTTGCCTATCATCAGGTTACTTGGCTACAGGCTCTTCCCAGCAATGGTACACAGGAGTTGAATGTGAGATATGAGATTAGAGTGACTGCCCTTGATGTCGGCAGCATCAGACTGAATGTAGCATCAAGACACCCTTGTAAAACTGAAATCAACTGGTGCCAAAAGGAAAAGATTTCAGTAGCTGGAGTCATAACTTGTACAAAGAAGATGGGTGCAGTTGTCAGAAGTCAAACATCTCAACCCAAAATAATACTACAGCTGTTTCCTGGTCAGTGCCTCAGCTGCTTCATCGGTGATATTCCTTTGATCATTAGGTCAGAGGCGAGGATGTCTGTTGATAATTGCAGTCCATGCTTGCATGCAATAAGACTTAAACAACAGTTGAGTGAAGGTTGATTGGAAACAAGTCATATTTGTGTCACAAAAGAGTCAGGTAATGACCACCAAGATAAAATCTAACATCCAACCCAAAACATTCAGTAGCACTACCTTGGCCAATTTCCACACCCCCAGGACACCATCAATATCCTGGAGGTCAATATTGACCCGAAACCCAACTGGACCAAACCACATCAATACCATAGCAAGAGATTAAGAACAGATTAGAAGTCACTTCCTGACAACACCCCAAGTCCATTTTACCATTTGCAAAGCACAAATCAAAAACACAATCAAATACTTTCTACTTACTGGGATGACTGTAATACCAATATCACAGTTAGCATCCATCAACCAAAAACATGAATTCCTTCCTCCACTGGCACATGGTAACCATATAACCATATAACCATATAACAATTACAGCACAGAAACAGGCCATCTCGGCCCTACAAGTCCATGCCGAACAAATTTTGTTCCCCTTAGTCCCACCTGTCTGCACTCGTACCATAACCCTCCATTCCCTTCTCATCCATATGCCTATCCAATTTATTTTTAAATGATACCAATGAACCTGCCTCCGCCACTTCCACTGGGAGCTCATTCCACACCGCCACCACTCTCTGCGTAAAGAAGTTCCCCCTCATGTTACCCCTAAACTTCTGTCCCTTAATTCAGAAGTCATGTCCTCTTGTTTGAATCTTCCCTATTCTCAATGGAAAACGCGTATTCACAACAACACTGACTATCCATCTAATCATTTTAAAGACCTCTATCAGGTTCCCCCTTAACCTTCTGCGCTCCAAAGAATAAAGCCCTAACTTGTTCAACCTTTCTCTGTAACTTAGTTGCTGAAACCCAGGCAACATTCTAGTAAATCTCCTCTGTACTCTCTCTATTTTGTTGACATCCTTCCTATAATTTGGCGACCCAAATTGTACACCATACTCCAGATTTGGTCTCACCAATGCCTTGTACGATTTTCACATTACATCCCAGCTTCTATACTCAATGCTCTGATTTATAAAGGCTAGCATACCAAAAGCTTTCTTTACCACCCTATCTATATGAGATTCCACCTTCAAGGAACTATGCACGGTTATACCCAGATCCCTCTGTTCAACTGTATTCTTCAATTCCCTACCATTTACCATGTACGTCCTATTTTGATTTGTCCTGCCAAGGTGTAGCACCTCACATTTATCAGCATTAAACTCCATCTGCCATCTTTCAGCCCATTTTTCCAAATGGCCTAAATCACTCTGTAGACTTTGGAAATCCTCTTCATTATCCACAACACCCCCTATCTTGGTATCATCTGCATACTTACTAATCCAATTTACCACACCTTCATCCAGATCATTGATGTACATGACAAACAACAAAGGACCCAACACAGATCCCTGAGGCACCCCACTAGTCACCTGCCTCCAACCCGATAAACAGCCATCCACCATTACCCTCTGGCTTCTCCCATTCAGCCACTGTTGAATCCATCTTGCTATTCCTGCATTTATACCCAACAGTTGAACCTTCTTAACCAACCTTCCATGAGGAACCTTGTCAAAGGCCTTACTAAAGTCCATATAGACAACATCCACTGCTTTACCCTCGTCAATTTCCCTAGTAACCTTTCAAAAAATTCAAGAAGATTAGTCAAACATGACCTTCCAGGCACAAATCCATGTTGACTGTTCCTAATCAGACCCTGTTTATCTAGATGCTTATATATATTGTCTCTAAGTATCTTTTCCATTAATTTGCCCACCACTGAAGTCAAACTAACAGGTCTATAATTGCTAGGTTTACTCTTAGAACCCTTTTTAAACAATGGAACAACATGCGCAGTACGCCAATCCTCGGGGACTATTCCCGTTTCTAATGACATTTGAAATATTTCTGTCATAGCCCCGGATATTTCTACACTAACTTCCCTCAATGTCCTAGGGAATATCCTGTCAGAACCTGGAGACTTATCCACTTTTATATTTTTCAAAAGTGTCAGTACTTCTTTTACTTTGAACCTCATAGTATCCATAGCTACTCTACTAGTTTCCCTTACCTCACATAATTCAATATCCTTCTCCTTGGTGAATACCGAAGAAAAAAAATTGTTCAATATCTCCCCCATCTCTTTTGGCTCTGCAGATAGCTGTCCACTCTGTCTCTCCAATGGACCAATTTTATCCCTCCTTATCCTTTTGCTATTAATATAGCTGTAGAAACCCTTTGGATTGACTTTCACCTTACTTGCCAAAGCAACCTCATATCTTCTTTTAGCTTTTCTAATTTCTAGATGCAGTATACCCGTGGTAATGTGCTAAAGCAACAAGGGGGAGGGGGGGGGAGTGCAATATATATGCTTTCAATTGGTTTGGAGCGTTTTTGAAAGGTGGAGGCTTAGCGATCACTGATCACTGACCTTGGGGGTACCCGGTGAGGGAGTGGAGCAACCGAGTGGGGAGAAGGTGTGGAAGAAGGGTGTCTCCCCCTCTCTTCCGCTCTCTCAACCTCTCTCTCTCCCCTCCCCCTCTCTCTCTCTCTCTCCTCCCCCTCTCTCTCTCCCCTCCCCCTCTCTCTCTCTCTCCTCTCTCTTCCTCTCTCACCCCTCTCACTCTTCCCCTTCCCTCTCTCTCTCTCTCCCCCCTCTCTCTCTCTCCCATCTCTCTCTCTCTCTCCTCTCCTCTCTCTCTCTCTCCTCTCTCTCCTCTCCCCTCTCTCTCTCTCTCACTCTCTCTCTCTCTCTCTCCCTCTCTCTCCCTCTCTCTCCCTCCTCTCTCTCCCCCCCCCTCTCTCTCTCCCCTCTCTCCTCTCTCTCTCTCTCCCTCTCTCTCTCTCTCTCACCCTCTCTCTCTCTCCCCCTCTCTCCCTCTCATCTCTCCCCTCTCTCTCTCTCTCCCTTCTCTCCCTCTCTCTCTCTCCTCTCTCTCTCTCTCTCTCTCCTCCCCCCTCTCTCTCTCTCCCCTCTCTCTCTCTCTCTCTCCCCCTCTCTTCTCTCTCCCGCACTCTCCCCTCTTTCTCCCCTACCCCCTCTCTCTCCCACTCTGCCCTCTCCCCCCCCCTCTCTCTCTCTCCCCTCTCACCTCTCTCTCTTCCACCCCTCTCTTGTATCTCATCTCTGTATTGTCATCTCTCCCCATTTGAGACAACTCTCTCCCCTCTCTCTTTCTCCTCCAGTCTCTAACTCCTCTTTCTCTTTGCCCCCCCATCTCTCTCTCTTTCCCCCCTCTCTCTCCCTCTCTCTTTAAAACCACTCCTCTCTCTCTTCCCCCTCTCTCTCCCATTCTCGCCTACCCTCTCCTACCTCTCCTCCCTCTCCACCCCCTCTCTCTTCCCTCTTTCTTCCCTCTTACCCCCCTCTCTCTCTTCCCTCTCTCTCTTCCCCCCCCTCTCTTCCCCCCCTCTCCCCCTCACCTCTCTCTCCCCCTCTCCTCCCCCTCTCTCTCTCCCTCTTCTCTCTCTCCATTCACGCTCCCTCTGTCTCCCCTCTCTCTCCTCTCACCCCCCTCTCTCTCCCCACTGTCTCCCTGTTTCCTTCCCCTCTCTCTCCATCTCCCTTTGAGAGTCTGTCCCTTCGGCACAGAGACTCTCGCGGCAGCAGCGCAACGTTTCCGCCGCCCCCTATGGCCCGGGACACTCGTACTGCCCGGAGCGCTCCATGGCCAAAGCTGCAGTGAGCGAGTCGCCAGCGCCTCAAACACTTGCAGCCTGGCAAACATTCGACAGTCCCGGCTCCCCTCATCTGTTCCTGCCGCTGGTTCCGCTCCCATCCCTCCCGCAGCCCCGGCTCTCCAACACTCGTGGACCATGCAGTTTATCCGAGTTTTGAAATTTTCATTGATCACTAAATTTCTCACCACTGAGCGTGAGAAATTTCTGATCAGCGTGAGGGCGTGAGAGTTTGTTTGAGGGCGTGATTCTCACGCTCAAAGCGTGAGAGATGGCAGCCCTGAATTCCTAACCCTTCTGCCACTGAACACAGCTTACTTCCATTTATCAAAAATGTCTTTTAAAGCACCTCAAGTTTTCTGTATAACTTTCCTTTTGTTCTATGGATATAAACAGTTTTTAATATAACCAAATCCATGAGATGAAATCTTGTGAATCTTTACTGCATGGTCTTGAAGGCTGAGACATCCATCGTGACTCAAATAACAGTACAGAGTATGCCAGTACTTGGCACAGCTTCTTTGCTTCTGTATGTCTACTATTTTCAACTGTCTGTGATCTCAAATGTCTTTTCAACTGTCTTCACAACTTGTTCTTTCGCATTCAAAGGCTTGTTTTAAATGTACACCCAAGTTCTTTCTGTTCCTGAATTCTGCTTAAAATTGCTCATAAAAGGTAGATGTTCGTGTTAGAGGGATGTTCTGCTTAAAATTGCACTCATTATTTTTTGTTACCTATCTTCCAAAATAAATAATTGCACAAAGTTCATACCTTCCTAGTATTCGACATTTCTGCCCTGGGGAAAAAAAGTCCTCTCTACGCTGCTGATAATTTTATATACCTTCATCAGATCACACCTGCACATCCGACATTCCAGAAAAAACAATCATATTTTGTCAAATCTCCGGTTATTGCTAATACTTTCCAATCAAGGCAGCAAATCGGTGAATCTCTTCTGCACTCTCTCCAAACATAGAAACATAGAAAGTAGGTGCAGAAGTAGGCCATTTGGCCCTTCGATCCAGCACTGCCATTCAATATGATCATGGCTGATCATCCAAAATCAGTACCCCATTCCTGCCTTTTCCTCCATATCCCTTGATTCTGTTAAAAGCCTCCAGATGTCTCTGTAATGTGAAAAGCAGAACAATTATTTCTTAAATATCCCTAATCGGTCCATGCTTTTCCAGGTACAAGTAAATCCTGTTCCCAAGAATCCCCTCCATTAATTTCCCGACCACTAATGTAAGATTCACATGCTTATAAGTTCTTGATTCTTAAACAAAGAAACATTGGCTATTGCCCAGTTAAAATTACGCACTACAATAACCCTATTCTTGTTTACATCTTTTCATGATCTGTGTGCATATCTGTTCACCTAGTCCTTGCTAGTTCTTGGGAGGCCTGCAGTATAAACCCATTATAATGTTCGTACCTTTTCAATTGCTGAGTTCTGAGCTCTCCAACTAATCTTTTGTCATTGCAGACATGACATTCTTCTAAATCCATAATACAACTACCTCAACTCTTCAACATCCAACTCTGTAACTTCTAATATCTCACAAGTTGAGCTATAAAGATCTTTTTAACAATTTGAGTGACAGAAAATGCACAATCCTCTCTGTATTTTATACTTTCTTTCACACTGTCTGCCCTTTTGTTGTTTATTTAAAAGGGAAGAAACAATTGCGAACTCAAGCAACAACTTTTGATCTACTTTGGCTTGCCATCTCCTGAGCTACCAACTCTTGAAAAAGTCCTTTCTACCTCTGCATCTGTTTCTACAGTCACTTCATATTACATAGGATAAAAAGAGGCATTGGTTCACCTGTCAGCTTTTATTGCAATATCATTCTTCGAATCCAAACTTGACATTTGACGTTAGAGTAACGTCAAATCAGCTGAATCACATAACATGCACCAGCTCCCTGATTCCTGCTTCGAGCATTGCTACCACTCTAGTCACGGCACATCAGCACATACTTTTTGCATGAAATTGAATTATTTATAATTATGGTCAACAATATATAATTTACAGCTCTTCGAACACATGGAATGCTTTACGAATGACCATCCTTCATCAGAATGTATCCCAATAATAGTTCTGTGCTTTTATAATATCAACAGTTTCCCCAAAGCACAGTTTCTATTGACAGATTTTTGTAAAATATTCTTCTGAGTTTCATGTGAGCTCTACAGCTCCAAATATTTTTATTGTGATGATGCCTTTAAGGGCCAAGATGCACCCGGATCAGTAGCTGCACTATTAAATGTTCTTCATATTTAAATTAGGCCAGAAAATAACGAGGCTCAGTCTAAATAGAGTACATATCTACAATGTTCTGCACAAATAGCTCCATGACAGCAATGGGAGAGGTAAAAATGCCCCCAGTGGTTTAATAATTAATAACCCACCAGTGAGTTATCATATTTTCTAAACTGGAACGATTTGATGTGTAGTCATTCAAGAGGCATAACACACACACACATCTGAAAGCATTGAAGAATATCTCAATTGCAAGTGAATAAAGTTGCCATTCAATTCATTGTTAACCTGCTAAATTAGAGTGGTCTAAACCTATTTACAGTTTATTTCTACCTTAGCACCTTAGCTAATCTTGCTAAGGGGAAAAAAAGGACTGCATAGTGATGCAACTACCTCATAGCTACTGTGATGTGGGTTCGATCTGGATCATTAGTGGTCTATGTGGTTTACACAGTATCTCTTGTCAACATGTGAACTGCCCTTGTATGCTTCATTTTCGGACATGTTCCAATAATGTGCTATTGATATGTTAATTTGCACCATAAACCATCCATAGTTGTAGGTGGTTAGTTGGAAGATCAGTGAGTGGGGAAGGTGTGCAGGGGGTAGTGGTTGCTGGAATTGATGTGTATATGTGAGAAGGTAGATAGTGAGATAATAAGCGGGGGAATGGTACTAATACAGGTTGCTCTGAGGGCAGAAGACTCGATCGGCTGAATGGTTTTCTATGGCGTAAGTGCATCATTAAGCAAACAAACCTCTCCAAGTCCTGCATTCAGAAATAATATGAAATGCAATAAATGTAAAATGTAAAATGCAAAATGTGAGGCAGCTACAAATTGATTAAACAATACTGGACTTGGGGGGAGAGGGGGAGAATACAGATGTAGCTTATACTGCTGACTATTACATGGTGGCCCATACTGAAGTAGTCATGTATCAAGCTGTGGCAAACAACCTGATTATAACAGCTGTGATTTATTCTGAAGTTGATTGGTCTCCCAGTGTGTGTGATTTAGAATGGGTGGGTCACTGGAAGATTCTAGCAACTGCAGAACCAGGCAGCAGTCTCAGAGCAGGTGAGATCTCAACAAAATGTGGCATTCATTGCTCAAAGCGTAGCAAGTCATTGCTTGTACATTATTGTCTCTGTATTCTATTTTTGTATGAGGCATGTTCACTTTAATAGTTAACCATGATTTAACTTTCTGAAGAATTCAACAAAATCTTCAGGACTTAGATAATTTCCTACCTGGCTGGTATTGTTCCCCACTTTTTGTGGAACTAAATTGCAAAGTCTTGATTTTTACAGAAAAACATTTTAAATTTTGTTTTGGATTTCTATTACTACATTTTTGAAAATATTTTGATAAATTCGTTCCAATTGTAGATATTTTCCAACCAATTAAGAAATCAAACTTTTCTATCCTGGCCTAGTCTAGGAGCACTTAGTTTAATGCACACCAGAAATACACTCCATGCAAACCAAACTAAATGGCTGAACATTATAATCCAGGGCCTTATTTGATCTCTCCGGGCAAATTTCATGCTTTGTCCTGCCTTTCCCCTTTTCCATCTTTCTTCTCACTCCCCTACAGTCAGTCTGAAGAAGAGTTTCGACTCGAAACGTCACTGATCCATGTCTTCCATGGATGCTGCCTGACCCTCTGAGTAACTCCAGCACTTTCTGTCATTTTGTGTAGCAACCAGTATCTGCAGTTTTTTAAATTCTAAATTTCACTTCACTTGTAGATGCAGGATTTGTAAAGTGACATTTGAGTACATCCTAGGTAGACAAACATGCTGGAGAAACTCAGTGGGTGAGGCAACATCTATGGAGCGAAGGAATAGGTGACGTTTCGGGTCGAGACCCTTCTTCACACAAACTTTGAGTACATCCCGGTCCTTAACAGAATCCTTGATCATAAGGGGCTCATGCAGAGTAAAATATCTGAAACCAATAGACCAAAGTTCTGAAATGCCCTGGCGATTGGAGCATGCGATGTTAGAAGTGGCAGAGGTGTATAAATATTGGGGGAGTGTTCTGAGTGTGGCCACCAAATGTTAGAGGTTTTATATTGATTGCCGAGGTGTGATACTGGATGGATCCAAGCATCAGACTGCCCTTTTCAAGAAAATACAACTATTCTTTGCCTGGATAGAATAACAACAGAATCCTGATCATTGCTGTGGGTATCACTGCACTTTGCCTTTGAATGAGTGTACAAGAGTCTAGCACAGTGCTGATGAGGAACACAAAAGTATGTAAGTATGAAAATTCATAGTGCAGTATTTGGAGAAGTTTATTAGCTTAACATTGCCTCTGATTATTTAATTCAAGTGGATCAGGAGCACAAGACATTTTAACATGATAGTAAAAATATAATGGTTAGTGAGTCGTGGTAAAGAGTCTGTTGATATACGTCCTTTGTCATCATCTGCAACCAAATTATTATTCACGTCAGCCACTGGTCCACTGTTGAATATGGCCTCCATGCATTAAATATTAAAATCATTCTCCAACAAGGGTGCAAACAGCCAACCTATCTTTTATATAAATAAGTATACACTTATATTTTCAAAAGATTATCCTTGAGCATGATAGTATATTGATGGCAGCACAGGAAACGTATTTAGGCCAGGACTTAATGTGGCAATTTCTCCCTGATGAATGGTGTTTACTTTTCTGCTTTATTCTCTGTTCGGGTCAATGAAAAGAGGTCATGAAGACAGGTCAGGTGCGCTGCCATTCAGTAGTAGAATGGAGCAAATGCCTCAGTCCCATTTTGCCCATTGTGCCCATGTTCAATTACTACTGAATAAATTAGAAGAGGGTGAATGGCCATAAAACTGTTGGGAATTTGGCCAATGCGCATGCTGTTTTAATAGTTCTTAAATATTTTAAGATCTTTTAATTGCACCACTTTGAGCTACATTAGATGGCAAATTGTAAGAGTAAATCAAAACTTAAAATAACATTAAATAAATATTTTATCCGATAAGGTTTCAGATTATTCTACTTTAGAGAATATGTGAGCCTTTTTATAAATATTAATGAATGGAAGTCAGAAATATGATGAAATCATTTTATTTTAGTTGGACTTCGTGGAATAAATGCCCAGGCAGTTAAAGGTAAAAATCTATGAAAAGGTAAAAGCCTTTGATGAATCGGATTTTATGCATCTTTGTACTTTGGCAGCAGAAGAATAATGAATATCGTGCAGTTGGTTACAAATTCTCAGCCTGAAATTTTGGAAAAAACTGCCTATTAATAATAAAAAACAAGTAGTATTGCATTAAAACTCTCTTTCTCTGATGTCCATTGCAACAGGCAGGTATGTTTTTGCGAATTCAGAATGCAGATGTTGATATTATTGCTGATCTCTAATTTTTGAGAAAACATCGGGCAGCTTACTGCTTTAAACCGTGTTTCATGTGCAATGCAAGAGCTACCACAGAATTGATTGGCCTGTATTTTCAGGATCTAGGCCAAGGGAAACATCAACCATTGCAGAGTATTTCTGAATCAGATTGGATGGAGTATTATTTGGTGGAGACCCTAAAAGTTGTGGTGTTCGCTGATGATTGGTGTCCTTGTCCTTCCAGGGAGTAGAAGTTGCCAGTTTGGGAGGCATGTTAGAAGGTTTTGATAGATGCCCAAATTGCATCTTGTTGGAGAGTATTTATCCCTATTGACCCTGTGCAAGATATTTGTGAAAACAACACAGTTAGTCCAATTTCCAAGCTCCTTCCACTTAAATCTACATTTTTTCAATCTTCAAGTTCGTTATCCAATTCTTCTTTAAAACCATCCTGCAACTGTTTAACATCGTAGTTGCGAGTAAATCCAAAATGTAAATAATTGCAAGGAGAAGATATTTGACCTTGCTCATATGGTTCAAATATGCAATGTAAATGTGCATTGATGATGAACTCAACCTCAAATGTGGTTCGAATTACAGACGTGGAATTGAATTGTCAAACCCTAATATATAAACTGATGCTATTATATATCATGGTTTCGTTTTGTGCAGGTCATGAGTAATTTTGTTTTAGGTTTATTTTTAGGGCAATATGGTTTGAAACAAAATGTTTTTGTGACTGAGTCCCACCTGCTTTGCAAGACATCAATGGATCCTAATCTGGTGGAGGATTAATTTAGTTTCTTATGTTGTAATTGGCAATCTGTTTATTTAGACAAATATAAATGTCACCTTCATTTATGATGTAAAGAAATAATGGTGAAAGGCCACAGATTGTGTTTATTATGCGTGGTAAACCAAATTATAGTTCATAATGCACTTAAATAAGTAATAACATAATTTCCAGTGACTTCACTGATAATGGTTCAGGCAACAAATGGATGAATACAGAGTGACATACATTTTTGTTGTTATTTCTTTCATAACAAAATGCAGGGTTTTTTCATAATTATGCAGAATGAGTTATGATGCAAGCTAACTTGGACCTCCTAGGTTTAACTTTCAAAATGAAAAATACACTGAAATGTTACGTCCTACACAGTAACCACAGCCAAAAATCTGATAGGTATTGGTTGTAAATTATAAAACCTATTTGTTGTAATCAGAACTCTGCATAGTTTCTCTTCTAGTCTTGTGTGTATTATGTAAAACAAAGTGGCTTGCCATCAAGACAAGTGAGTTGGTATGCACCTCCTCTGACCTCATCCACTGCATTTGATGCTCCCAATATAGCCTCCCTTACATTGGTGAGACTAAGGAGCAATTAGGTCACAGCTTCACTGAACACTTGGATACAGTCTCCCAAGGCCCTCTGGATCTTCAGCTTGCTAACCACTTTAACTCCATTCTCATTCCCAAACCAATCATCCTGCCCTGGACTTCCTTCATTGCCAGCGTGAGGCCACGTGTAAACTGTAGCGACAGCACCTCATATTTATTTTGAGCAGCTCATTACCCAATGGTATGAACATTGAATTTTCCACTCTTAGGTAACCCCCCCCCCCATCATCTTTCCCCTCTGTTCCATCTGCCCCTGTGAGATTCACACTCATTTCTCTCACTATCCTGCCCTCTTTCCCAATCCCCATGCTCTTCAACCTACACCCCTTCCTCGAGCCCAATGTTCCTCATCTCTCATTTTCCTGCGCTATTTTGTCTCTTTTTATTTCTAACCTTTATCCACCCATCTGCTAATCAAGCCCCTCACGCATCAAACTATCACTTGCCAAGCTCTTCACTTTTCCAGCTTTCTCCCCCTGATTACATTCAACATGAAGATGGGTACCCACCCAAAAATGTCAACTATCCATGCCCTGCAGCCATGCTGACTGATCTGCTGAGGTACTCCATGCATTTTGTGTTTTTCTCTCAAGTTTCCTGCATTTGCAGTTCCTTGTTTCTTCATTCTGCAAGAGAGATCAAGCTAGATGATTTTTTCCTCTTAAAGTGGCGATTTCTCCATTCTAAGTCCAAAAGCACAGAGTGTAGAGGGACTGAGCCACAATCCAGTAAGATTGATGATTTTGGCACCACTGGTTTTTCAGAGATAAAATAAATGAAGTGATGTTGATTAAAAACAACTATAGATACTATATGTGGTTTGGGAGTGTGTACAGTTTTGAGAAAGCACTGATTATCAGGTAGCAGAGGTGTGAAATGGCTTGATTAGTAAGTCATCCTCAATGCCATTTATTCTAGCATGTTTCTTTCTAGAATGTGCTTGAGGTAGGTAGCAGGTAAATAATAGTTCAGTACTTGTGTGCCAATCCAGCTGTGGGCAGCACTGAGATTAGAGAACAGTACAGTACGTGAAGAGGCCCTTTGGCCCACAATGGCTGTATCAAAAATGATGCCGTTAAACTTGGCACCTGCTCTACTCTACTCTGCACCAGGGGCGGAAATCGCTATCAAAACATGGGGGACACACAATTTCTTGGTGGCCGCACGCGCGCAAACACATGAGGCTTCGGCCGTGGGCCCTGTGGACGATAACATCGGGAGCTGACCTGGTTGGTGACCGACTCCAAACTCCAGTAACAGCAGCTCCGTCCACCCCGAATCGTGGGGCTTCAATCGGCCTTTCATTGCCCGGCGGGGGTTTCAACATCGGGAGCCTCAATCGCCTTGACGCAGCCATTTGACCGCGGGGTGGTGGAAGATCCCGTGGCCGATTTTAAGCCGCGCCGGGCAATGAAAGGCCCCGCGAACGTGCCAATTCAAGCTCTGCTGTATGATCCTTGCTCCACCAGGAAGTCTCCCTCCTCCAATCACCGCGCTCTATCCTCAGTCCCACACCCCTACTTCCGCATCTGACCGACACCTCACTCCTCAAATCATCGCGCTGAATCGTCATGTGCCCTCCCTCTCATTGCCTGCTGACCGACGTCTCTCTCGTCCAATCGATGCCCTCGATCATGAATCCCACCCCCACTGTCTCGCGGAAAGCGGAGATTTTAATAGATTCCCCCCTCCGGGATTTCTGCCCATGCTCTACACGATCCATATCCCTCCAATCCTTGCATGTCCATGTGCTTATCAAAAAGCCTCTTAAATACCTTATCTACATTCACCACCACCACTGGCAGCGAGTTGTATACACCCACAACTATGTGTAAAAGAAAACTTGCCCTGCACATCTCCTTTAAATTTTCCCTTTCCAATCTTAGCTATGACCTCTAATCTTTGATGTTTCCATTAGGGAAAAATAAACCAATTGTCTACCATAGCTATACCTCTCATAATTTTATAGGCTTTTATCAGTTCTTCCCTTGACCTCTGACATTCCAATGAAAATAATCCATGTTTATCTCACTTCTTCCTGCAGTTAATGTCATCTAAACTAGGCAGCCTGGATTATTCCTCCAATCTAATTTGGTAAACTGCTTCTGCACCCTGTCTAAAGCCTTTGCATCCTTCCTGTAATGGGTGACCAGACATACGCACAATACTCCAAATGCATCCTAACCAAAGTTTTATAAAACTGCAACATAACTTCCTGACTCTAGTACTCAATGATTTGTCCGATGAAAGCAAGCATACCATACAGCTTTACACTCCATCTTCTTGTGTTGCCATTTTCAGGGTGCTGTGGACATGATCCCTCTGTACATCAATGCATTGAAAGGTTTTGTTGTTAATTGTTCACTTTCCTCTTGCATTTGACTTCCTAAAATGCAACATCCCACTCTTGCTCATAAGGCTGAGTTGTGAATTTATCTGGCAATTAAATACAATGTTTAAAAAAAACTGAGACCTGGAATCACATGAAATAACATGAAACATACAAATAGGATTGCAGAATAATATGCAGCTTGGCCCATCTTGCCTGTGTTGGTTTTAAAAAAATTGGTTTTAACTCTCTGAATACAATGAACTTAACCTAATAGCCATTGCAGATATGTGGTTGCAAGATGATATTTGCTGGTAACTCGATATTCCAGTGTACTTGTTATTTCAGAATGATGGACAAAAATGGATTAAAGGATGGCATGCTGATATTGAAGAATAATGTCAAAATAAAGGATCTTGGCTCAGGAAGCTTGCATGGCATTAAACAATTTCAAGTAAAACAAATCCCTGGATAGAAGTAGACAATAGATTGTATTGATCTGTGGCAGACTATTGCTTGAAAATAATTTGTAATAGAAGTAATGCGATGGTCATGGGGGACTTCAACCTTCTGATAGAATGGGCAGTGTAATTTTGAGGATGAGTTAATGGAATTTATATTGGAACAGTACCTGGAATTAGGGAACAAGCTGTGTTACTTTTGGTAAAGTGTACTGAAAATTGAATAAATAGTGGTATAGTAATGTATCCACTGGGAAACAGTGATCATATCATAATGTAATAAAAACGAACTATAAACGCTGGTTCATACCAAAGATAAATACAAAATGCTGGAGAAACTCAGCAGGTCAGGGAGCATATCTGGAGATAATGGATAGGTGACATTTCAGGTGGGGGACCCTTTTTTGTGGGTAGGATTGTGGGGGGAAGGGGGAGGGGACGGAGACTGATAGCAAGAAAAGACCAGGACGAATCAGGGACGGTAATAGGTGACCTCAATCAGGGAGTGAGAGTCCGGTCAGTGACTAGCCAGTTAACAGACCCTAACAGGTCCCTGCTGTGACCTGTTCTTCCCACCCTGGTGATCACCCTGTGTCGAACAGATGACCACACATCTTCCCACCTTGCCTCTTGCAAAGATGCTATTCCCCCCCCCCCCCCACTCTCAATTGCTCCATCTCCACTGCATTTGTTCCCAGGATGAGCTTTTCCATACATGGACATCTGAGAGTCCTCGGTCTTTAGTGAACATATCATAAATGGGTGCCTGATATGTGACTCCCCCATTTCCTATAGTACTGCTCTCATCCCCCCCCCCCCATCCCCCCCCAAACGCAACGAGGAAAGAGTTCACAAGGTCCTCACCTTTCACCTCACCAGCCTCCGTATCCAACAGATCATCCTCTGACAATTCAATCACTAATTACATCTTCCTATCTCCATCCCTTTCCACCTTCCACAGAGACCGATCTCTCCACAACTCCTCGATTCACATCCCTTTTAACCGAAGCCATACTTTACCCTGAAACCACAGGAGACGCAACACCTGTCCTTGTATCTCCTCCCTTGATTCCATTCAGGGACCCCAATACAATATAATACAATACAATACAATTTATTTGTGTCATTTGAACCTCATTGAGGTTCAAACGAAATTTGGTTTCTACAGTCATACAAACAAAAAAAAGAACCAAGACACAACACAATTTACACAAACATCCATCACAGTAATCTTCTCCTCACTGTGATGAAAGGCAAAGTCTTATCTCTCCCCTGCACTCCTCATTCTCCTCCCGATGTCACAGTCAAAGCCCCCGGCGGGCGATGGTAAAGAAGTCCCGCGGCCATTAAAGCCGCGCCGGGTGATGCAAGGCCGCGCTCCGGGTCTTGGTGTTCGAGCCCCGGCGGGCGCTAACAAGTCCCGCGGCCATTTAAAGCCGCGTCGGGCGATGATGTAAGGCCCCGCACCAGGTAATTTTCAACCCCGCAACTCGGGAGGGAGAAGTCGCTGTTGCGGAAGCCCTGAAAAGCGGTCTCCAAGCAGGGACCCTCGGGCTCCTGGTGTCACTGTCCACCATACCTGCGGTTGGAGCCTCCGAATTGCCGGGGTCGGGTCACAGCTGCGCGTCACCACAGCTCCACCCACTCCGAACTCGTCCAGCTCTGCAATGGTGAGTAGTCCGCAGCTCCGTGACTGGAGCCCCAGGTCGTTCCGGCTGGAGGCCGCTCCATGGTGCTAGGCCCCAACGACAACGGAGACCCGACAGAGAAAAGGTCGGGTTCTCCTTGCAGGGAAAAGATTTTAAAAGTTTCCCCACCCCCCGCCCTCCACACACATACCCAGTTTAAAAAAAAGCACTTAAACTACATTCAAATATTCAATACTCCTTTCAGGTGAGACAGAGGTTCACATGTATCTCTAATCTCATCTACCGATGTGGGCTCCTGTACAATGGTGAGACAAAGCATTAGACTCAGTGACCTTTTTGTTGAAGGTCTTCTGCTTCTCTTAGTTGCTAACCATTTTAACACCCCTTCCTATTTCCATACTGACCTTTCTGTCCTGGGCCCCCTTCATTGCCAGAGTGAGGGCAAGCAAATTGGAGGAACATTATGTCATTTTTTTGCCGAGGTAGCTTACACCTGGCAATATGTACGTTAAATTCCCTAACTTCCCGAAACACTCCCCTCCTCCCTACCCTTTCCCTTCACCCGACCCAGAGATGCTGACTGACCTCTTGAGATGCTCTAGTATTTTGTGTCTATCTTTGACCATAACAATATGCAAACAACAAACGTAATCCATAAGCTAGAAAGTCAAACTGGCAAAGGTCGTTTAGAAAATTAAATTGAATGTTATGACGGTATATAGACAATGACAGACATGAAAAATGACACAATTTTCAATTAATGTTCTCCTTGAAAAAATAACGACTCCATTAGGAAATTGACTCACTGTGGAAAATTTAAAAAGGGATTAGGATGGTAGTGGAATGAAAGTAAAAATATACATTTTCAGAGATTGGTAGAATGACTGAGTATTTCTAAATATAATGATCTGGAAAAAATTACTACACAATTGATAAAGAGGCAGAATCTTAGAATAAAGGAGGTGTTATTTAAGTGAGGTGAGGAAAAACGTTTTGACCCAGAGAGTTGTGAATTTATGGAATTCCCTGCCACAGAGGGCAATGGAGGCCAAGTCACTGGATGGATTTAAGAGAGAGTTAGATAGAGCTCTAGGGGCTAATGGAGTCAAGGGATATGGGGAGAAGGCAACCACGGGTTAATGATAGGGGACGATCAGCCATTATTATCATGAATGGCGGTGCTGGCTCGAAGGGCCGAATGCCCTCCTCCCGCACCTATTTTCTATGTTTCTATGTACCAAAAACACAAGATCATTAACAGGCAGGAAATACAATATGCAATTAATCCTACAAGTACAAAGAAATGACCAATTAGCATATTCAAAACTGAGGAAAGGCCAATAATGAGGAAATGGCAGAGATGCAAAATAATTATTTTGTTAATGCCATCTAGCATACACAGAAAAGTAGATCAAATTAGTGGAAAGCCAAGGGCCAAAAACTGAGAGAAGAACAGTTTATATCACTTGAGTAGTTCCAATTAAACTCGTGGAAGAGCTGAAAATCCCAGGAACCTGATGGCCCCTATACCGACATTCTAGAAAAGTTAACTACAGAAATAATAGATACAGCCACTATATCTAGTCTTGCACTTAGATCAACCATGATCTTACTGAAAGATGCAAAAGGCCCATTTAGCCCATACCTCCTATGTCTTTTGTTTTCATGAATATCCATCACAAGAAATTAGAAAAGGCATATGACACTATCTAGTTCAATAGTATTTGACCTATTCTTAAATATTGGTACAATCTTCCACATATAAATAAAAATGAATGTCTGTTTTATCTAGTCATGAAATTGCTCCCGTATTAGAGCAAGCCTTTGCCCCAAAACCAGAACGAGTAAGAGAGATTACACCCTGAAATTGGTGGTCCTTTTCCCATGCAAGAACATAAATTATTTCTGCTCATGTTCATGATTATGTTAAGAAGAAGGACATGGTATCAGCCAATCATAATTATTCAATAACAATTTAATTACCTCTCATATGTTCAAATATACTCTTGAGTTTAAGCACCAAGTAACTTTAATAAAAGTCACAATGTTGTGCAGCATAATCAAATTCAAAATACTCGTCAAACATATAAACTAAATTGGCATTGTAAGCTCAAGAGATTGCCAGTGACAATACAGGAAGGATTTTGAGACTGTGTAGGTGCAGAAGTATTACCAGAATACTGCTGTATTAGAGGGTATTTATGTAAAGGAGAGGTTGGCAAATGTAGATTGTTTTCTGGAGCACCTCTCATATCTGAGACACTGCATCTCGGGCAACATCTGATTGAATCTCTTCTGTGCCCTTTCTAGAGCTGTCTATACTGTGACAGCCAAAACTACATGCAAGATCCCAGTGTGGCCTCATCAATGTTATGTGAAGCTGCGGCACAAATTCTCTGCTCGCATATTCTATGCTCCAGCTACTGAACCTTCTGTAAACCTTCTTTACCACTCAATCTATCTTTGCTGCCATTTTTATGGTTCTATGGACCCTTTGTTTCCACACTATTTCTCTGGACCCTATCATTCATTTTTTATATCCTACCTTTATTCAACCTTCTAAAATGCAAAGGTTTACACTTATAAAGGTTAAATTCTGTCTGTATTACTCTGCCCAATTTACCAGTTGATTGATATATTTTTGCAGCTTGTAAACTATTTGCCTCACCAACCACAGCACCACCAAGTTTTGTGTCATTGCAAACTTACAAAACATCCAATCCACATTAACATCTAAGTGTCTGTGGAAAAAACAGGATGGATCCTTTTTGAAGTGTCATCACAGGCAAGCCCTTTCTAAGTTTAAAAAAATACTGTATGAACAGTGCCAGAGGCAACACATGGGATACCTTCGGTGCTAAACCTGTGAAGTTTTACAGGGCTGCATGTGTGTGAAGCAACTGGCAACACTCTGCTAAGTTTAGCTTAGATCAGTTCTGTTTAAAGATACAGCATAGAAACAGGCCCTTCGGCCCACCGGGTTTACGATCACCCATACACTAATTCTATCCCACACAATAGGCACAATTTGCAGAATCCAATTAACCTACAAACCTGCACATCTTTGGAATGTGAAAGGAAACAAGAGCACCCAGAGAAAACCCACGTGGTCACAGGGAGAACGTGCAAACTCCATACAGAGAGCACCCGAGGACTACATTGAAACCAGTCTCTGGCATTGTAAGGCAGCAACTCTACCGCTGCACCACTGTGCTGCCTGAACCTACAATTACTGAATCTTTACAGAGCTCTGCAGTCCTACCTTGTCTTATCACAAATGGATAATTAAAGAACGAACAGATGAAGAAAACTCCAATAAATTCAGTATGTGAGCCCAGAAAGTGAGCAGCAAAGACAAGGCATGCACAGACAGGCCGTCCAGCCCATAGAGTCCACGCAGCCATGATTGAATAGCAAAATAGACTTGATGGGCCGAATGGGCTAATTCTGCTCCTGTGATTTATGAACTTATGCACAACTACCTTCAACCAGAAAAACTGGGCTGTCCATACCATAGCATGTCCATACCATCAAGGAATGCAGGCTGCAAGGAGGTGCCTCAGATCATAGTGTTGGAACATCCATTTGAAGCTGCTCCCTCAGTGAACCTTTCTTTAATCATAAGGTGTGAAGTAGCAATGCTGACTGATCATTGCACAATGGATATTGCATTCAAAGCGCTTGAGGAAACAAAATAGTTCATACTTACGCCAAAGAAACTAGAGAATTTTCAGGCATAGACTGGTAAGTTACAGCAAAAGTGTAAGGCAATAATCATCTCCAAAGGGTGGGCATTCAAACACATACCCTTACATTTTAACAGTAACATGATTGACAAAGGTACCACCATTAACATTCTGAGTGTCACTATTCATCAGAAACTGAGTGGGACTTGCTTCCTAAATTCTGAAACTTGAAAAGCAAGTCCGTAATGACATATCTGGTGGTGAGCAACTCGCTTCATAACACCCCAGTTTTTTCATGAACTACAAGGCACACATCAGGTATCCAGTAGAATGCTCTCCACTTGAAAAATATAGGTTGAAGTCCAAAATTGGAGAAAGGCTGGTGTTGATGGCATTAGACAAGAATTTGCATACTCGATTGGCAAAGGCTATTAGTGGCTGAAGGGACTGACATTGATATAGCCTAGTCTACTCCAGCAACAGGCCCTAGACCAGGGACTTCTATCATCAGACAGACAATAGAAGCACTATCATTTCTTGCTCTACCTCTCGGTGACACACCCCTCTCAGCAATACCCTTCCTAGTTGATATTTTCATATATACATTTATTTATATGGTGGTGGCCCATCGGTAACGACGATGGCGGGTTGTGCTGTCTCAATTCTGGTCAGTTCAGATATGGCTCGTGAGTCTGCAAAAAAACCTGTGCGGGAATGAATTTAAGGTGGAGAAACTGTTGCACTGTAACAACCCCACCCTCTCTGCCGCAGACGTCAGAGTCCAGTTGTACGAAAAATCATCACGGCTGGAGACCTCTTGGCTGCAGTGGAGGACCATGTCATCTTTAGTGCTCTGACTAGCCCTACGCATTCCACAGTGCGTTGCTGGATCACCTTTCCTGCCGTTGGTTCATAAAGATCTCTACCGCCTGGTCCATCAAAGTACACACACACATACACACACACACACACACACACACACACGCACACGCACACACACTTGAGAAGGTATTCAGACCCCTTCACTTTTTCCACATTTTGTTACATTACAGCCTTATTCTAAAATTGGTTACAGTCATTTTTTTAAATCATCAATCTACGCACAATACCTCATAATATAAAAGCAAAAACAGGTGTTTAGTAATTATTGCAAAAATAATAAAAAATGAATCACTGAAATATCACATTTACGTAAGTATTCAGACCCTTTGCTGTGACACTCAAAATTGAGCTTTGGTGCATCGTGTTTCCATTGATTATCCTTGAGATGTTTCTACAACTTGATAGTAATTGTTGATTGTACATGATTTGGAAAGGGACACACCTGTCTATATAAGGTCCCACAGTTGACAGTGCATGTCAGAGCAAAAAACAAGCCATGAAGACGAAGGAATTGTCTGTAGACCTCCGAGACAGGATTGTGTTGAGACACAGATCTGGGGAAGGGTATAAAACATTTTTTGAGCATTGCAGGTCCCGAAGAGCACAGTGGCCTCCGTCATTCATAAATAGAACTTTGAAACCACCAGGACTCTTCATGGAGCCTGGCCAAACTGAGCAATCGGGGGAGAAGGGCCTTAGGATAGAGACTTACTAACATATTCAGGGAGGTGACCAAGAACCCAATGGTCACTCTGACAGAGCTCCAGAGTTCCTCTGTGGAGATGGGAGAAACTTCCAGAAGGACAACTATATCTGCAGCACTCCACCAATCAGGCCTTTATTGTAGAGTGGCCAGACAGAAGCCACTCCTCAGTTAAAGGCACATGACAGCCCGCTTGGAGTTTGCCAAAAGGCACCTAAACAAGATTCCCTGGCCTGATGAAACCAAGATTGAACTCTTTGGCCTGAATGCCAAGTGTCACGTCTGGAGGAAAACAGGCACCGCTCATCACCTGGCCAATACCATATCTACGGTGAAGCATGGTGGTGGCAGCATCATGCTGTAGGGATGTTTTTCAGCGGTAGGAACTGGGAGACCAGTCAGGATCGAGGTAAAGATGAACAGAGCAAAGTATAGAGAGATCCTTGATGAAAACCTGCTCCAGAGCGTTCAGGACCTCGGACTGGGTCAGACATCACCTTCCAACAGGACAATGACCTAAAGCTCACGTCCAAGACCAAGCAGGAGTGGCTTTGTGACAAGTCTGTGATTGTCCGTAAGTGGCCCGGCCAGAGCCCGGACTTGAACACGGTCGAACATCTCTGGAGGGACCTGAAAATAGCTGTGCATCTACGGTCCCCATCCAACCTGACAGAGCTTGAGAGGATCTGCAGAGAAGAATGGGATAAATTACCCAAATACAGGTGTGCCAAGCTTGTAGTGTGACACCCAAGAAGACTTGAGGTTGTAATCACTGCTAAAGGTGCCTCAATAAAGTACTGAGTAAAGGGTCTGAATACTTATGTAAATGTGATATTTCAGTTATTTATTTTTAATTATTTTGCAAAATTTTCTAAACTCCTGTTTTCACTTTTCTATTGTGGGCTATTGTGTGTAGATTGCTGATAAAAAAAAATGAATTTAATCCATTTTAGAATAAGGCTGTAACGTAACAAAATGTGGAAAAAGTGAAGGGGTCTGAATACTTTCTGAATGCGACAGTTGGAGCTGTGAAATAATTCTGTCTTTACCAACAACCCCCACATTTTTGGGAAATAAATTGGGCCCCTCTTGTGTGTTGATCATTATTTGTGAAAATGTTATAATCATCATTAAACCAAAGTAAAACAAAAGTGAAACAAAAACTGAAAATAGTGGAGGCGTGAATGGAACAGAAAATTAAAGACATCAAATGACCTAAAGTATGAAGTACTAATTGCTCACAGAACAGAACTGCTAGAAGTGAAATAACTATCTGCATTCGGTACATGCATTGTCGAGGAGGATGTAACATGCGCAGAAAATATATTCCAATAGAAATCCTCCAAGTAAATCATTGCTAGACTGATATTTCGGGCAGATTTAGCGGTAATTGGACATAGAGTAGACTAGACCATGCTTGCATAAAATGGCTAAATGTCAAAGCTGATAATTGCTAAGATGATGTGTAGTACAATTGATTAGTACAATTGTCAGAGGTTAAGGGGAGAAGGCAGGAGAATGGGGTTAGGAGGGAGAGAGAGATCAACCATGATTGAATGGCAGAGTAGACTTGATGGGCCGAATGGCTTAATTCTATTCCTATCACATGATCTTATGAAAGGAGGTGAATTCCATGCCAAATTGGATCCAGTAAAATAAATAGGGAGAACAACTATATAATAGAAATACAGAGATAATATAACATATGAATATAAATTATAAAGGCTGCATTTTCTCAAAAACATCTCCAGGAAAATGTTAGAAATTGATTCAGCTTCTGTCGTTAGAATAGCTGAGTGCATGTGTTGTGCAAAGAAAGATACAAGATGGGTGGAGGTAAATTATCTCAGAACATTTCCTCGGTGTCCTCAATGTTCCACAGTGTCCTTGATTGGTTGGCAGCACAACATTGCAGCAGGCGGTGACAGTGTTTGATAGCTCCAGTGAGCTGGCTTTGATACTGACCCTCCGGTGATGTCTGTGTGGAGATTGCATGTTCTCTCTGGGCCCATTTGTGTTTTTACCTACTATGTCATAAGGAAATATTGGACTTAACTCTCTCGGCTCCACATGATTGACCTTCTGTTCACCATCCGGTTAGAAATGTGACATTTGTTTCAGGATACACATTGTTATGTCCATTTGCAGCTTCTCAGTCATTAGCACAATCCATTGCAACACACATCATTCAGGCTTGGGCAGAAATGTGAAGGAAGGGTTGAGGTGGAGGTTCTGAACTGATGAAGTTCAGGTCTGATACTGATCTCTAGTGAGAATACATGTACTTCAGGCATATATATATATGCCTGATGTGTTCAACCTTTCCTCACAAGAAAGCCAACCCATGTCACGTACTAGTAGGTATGTCACAAAACTTGCCTTCAGCAGCGCTGCATTTCTGTCACTGGCCGTGCGCGCGACTTTGGCGCCTTTGGGGGGGGGGGGGGGGGGGGGGACAGGATTAAAATGTGTTTTTCTACCGCCTGTCCTGGATATATTTTCTCGGGGAGCTAGTTAATGCAAATGGCGTGAACGCCGACAACGGGGACGGATTTCAGGTCCGGGACAGCTAAAGGAAAGCTGTTTAGTTTACATATAAACGTGCTTCTTAGGACGACCTTAATCCACATTTTACGTTGCGAAACGGTGATTTTGGCCCCATACGAACCGGCAGTATTTTTCCTGCCGATAAGGTGTTTGCAAGGTGATTTAAATGGCCATTAATTTACAGGAATTAAACACTAAATTCCTTCCGTTTGGCCTATAAATTAATGACAATGAGATTTAAAAATCATGTTATATTGTGAATTCTTGTGTGAATGTTATTTGGACACTGAAGCTATTTAAAAATGTTAATCTTTACTTAAGAAATGGATAGATATCTAGATCTAGTAATTGAATTTTGTAATTAGTTACAATTGGGTAACTAACTAATTATCAAATCAAATTTCTTTCAGTTCTCTTAATTTTTAAGAAAGTTATGGGCTTTTGACTGTCCTCGATCACAGCTTTTGTGTTGAGCCAATGGAAAAGCAATAGGGAACAAGATGCTAATTTCCGAGTATGAAAATGGCCATAACTTTTTTAATACTGAAGATATGAAAGTGAATTAGGTGTCAAATTAAACGTCTTTTTAATTACTTTATCTGATGGAATACATTGTAGACTTGATTTTATAAATCTCAACATTTTGTAACATTGCTAGTACTAATCCTATTTCTTCTCTATTGTTCAGTTACACCCATTCACGTGTGTTGAGTAACGATTCTTCCATTAGATTGTCTGCTACTCAATGTTATTTACATACATAATGATCATGTAATGATCATATAGATAACAGGCAACAAAGTTTCATCAGCTTGGTCCACCATTCAATAAGATAATTTGATGAGATGAATGTCTCCACTTTAATTCTACTTTCCAGCTAACCTGTGGTATGCCTTCACAACCCTTTCTTATTAGAAAGCCATTCACTTCTGCCTCAAGAATATTCTAAGATGCTGCCAATGCCACTCTTTGAGGAAGAGAATTCCAAATATTTACAATTCTTATGCTAATTTGACGAACACGTAAAAAAACCCCCTCTATTTCTTGATTCTTCCACAAAAGGCAGCACCCTCCCTTTGTCCACTGTCACAACTTCCCGGGATCTTGTATGTTTCAATTAAGTCCCCTCTCACTCTTGTACACTCCAGCAGATATAGGCCTGTTCAATCTTTCCCGACAAGAAAAGCTGTCTATAGCACGTACTAGTCTAATAAACTCTTTTGAAACTATGCCCAATGCATTAGCACCTTTCCCCAGCCCCACATTGGGTCACCATCGGCCGGGGTCTTAAGATCCACTACGTATATGCCACGTCTACAAGTGTATGGCACAGATTGGGTGTTCAATGGAATGTGTTTCACCCTCTGACCCCCCCCCAAAGCATTTCCTTATTCCATATGACATGTCAGAAGTGTGAAGGAATATTTTTCTGCTTACTTTTATGATTGCAATTCAAACAACCTTTGAGGAACTTGACAGCACCGTGGATAAAACAGTTGCTTTGACTGGCACCACATCTAGTCTAAACATTCCCTCCATCACCAATACACCAGAGTTGTAGTTTGTACTGTCTGCAAGATGAGTTCGAGCAGCTTGTCAACGATTCTTTGACACCATCTCCCAAACCTTTAACCTCCATGGCTGAAAAGTTAAAAGTTAGCAAATTCAAGGAAACTCCACCACCTGCAGATTTCCCTCCAAGCAATATACCATCCTACCTTGTCATTTGCTTTCATTTTATTCATTGTAGGAACTCATTCCCCAGGAACAAAAGACAGAGATTGCAGGTTCACAAAGACAGATTGCTAATAACCTCCTGGTGCAGTGAGGGATGCTGTTGCTGCTTTACAGCACCAGCGATCCAATTGCAATGTTGATCTTTGGCTCTCTGTGTGACCACATAGGTTTCCACGGGGTGCTCTGGTGGAATGAATGGATGGGCGACAATTCGGGTTGTGAGGAGAATGTAGGGAGGAGAGGGTTTAAAGATGCCAAAAAGCAATTTAATTTGTAGACTGAGATGTGAAGACCATGTTTTTCCAGGAGTATCTGATGTGGGGTGCTCCATAGGACAAAGCCTTGTGGCTGCGGTGGTGGAGCCTCGCGGGCCTCTTTTACAACTCTAGCCTGTGTTGATGAGGGCGTGAGGAGGGGAGGGGGAAGAAGAAAGGAGGACCCGGTGTGGTGGGACTGCTGGGAGTGGGAGGATGAACAAAGGAGGAGGTGGTGTGGGTACTTTATAACTTTGTCAGCACCGTATGTGGCGACTATTTGCATATCTTGAGTATGCAAGCCAAGAATTTCACTGTGTCTTGTCACATGTGACTATAAATTATTCCATTCCATTCCAAGTGGTGCAACATCCCTAGCAATGGCCTGAAGGAACATTGCACTGCATCAATCTCATCTTGTGTTGAAATCTTGGTGGCAGTAAAAGGTTGACTCTTGCCCAGAAATCCCCAGTTGATCATCCAAGTGACACAAAACAACCTGGTGACAATCATTATCATGTTTCCTTGTGGTAATATACTTTTAATTGTTTGATGCAAGTAAAAGCAGCACTATCCAATTTAATTTCTAGTCGCATAATAAATTGTTAATGTTTGGTACTCCTGCAGCTTAACTGAAAATTGGTAATTCAGATGCAGATCTAGGTGTTTTCAACCCATGGCCCATATTATTGCACATCCATCAGAATTAATGGACAGAAAATCTATTCCATGCATTAAGTCCCATGTCCAAACTTTGGATAATGCAGTCATGTCGAAAGTATTTCTGAACTTCTACAAGGGGTATTATAACCTTCTGTGGCTTGAATCTAATTATAATTTTTATATACTTACCAATTTCAATATCTGCTCAGCAATGGTTTTAGGTCTTATGTATTTAACTTGTAAATACATTTGGCAAATAGTTCTATTCTGGCTATTAGTTTAACAAAATATTATTTTCCAACATTTGGAAAATGCAAGGGAATATATATGAAAAATTTGCTCTTGGGGAAAGCTTGCACTAAACTTGTTGTGTTTAGTACTCGACTTCTGA
The DNA here is from genome assembly GCF_028641065.1 of Leucoraja erinaceus. Classification (NCBI taxonomy): domain Eukaryota; kingdom Metazoa; phylum Chordata; class Chondrichthyes; order Rajiformes; family Rajidae; genus Leucoraja; species Leucoraja erinaceus. Next base: position 61,382,027 of record NC_073384.1, on the reverse strand, counting down.
AATTCAGCATCATTGACTTCAGAGGGAGTGAAGTCTAAAAATGGAACCTTAATAACCTTTTTTTAAAGCATGTGATCAAAAACAAATTTCTACCCTGATCTCTCCAGTTAACAAAGCATTGTGAAGAAAATTGAAAACACTGGTAACCCCTGCAAAACATGTATACATTTTGTTTGACAGAAGACCCAAAGTTCTTTATCAAAACAATTTTTTTCCAACAAAATTAGTCGGAAATCTGGGGAAAGCATGAATGTAGTTATATGATTGGCATGAAAGAAAACATTTCTTACTTTATACTGTTAAACTATAAGAATCTCTTGAAATATGTACCTCTATAAATGAAGCAATCCTCATTGGAAATGATTGATAAAAATACCAATATGTTATTTCATGTATACTGAACTTAATAATAATTCATTTAACTCTTTGATTTCTTCACTTGCATCAAACACCAACTAAACTGCTAACTATGAACTGTCTTTCATCACACTGGAGACTTTGGCTTTTGGTTTGTTTTGCATTTATATTGTTTTTTTTTATTTATTGAACTTTTTTTGTTAGTTTACTATGTTATCTATTGAGTACAATGAGGCAGTTTATAACTGAAATGTGTCAAGTTAAAACATTCCACCAATTGCCTGGTATATAAGTATCAATTCAGCAAGTAACAGTATTACAGAAATATTTAAAAGAAACTTCTGAAGCATTCAGTGGATCGAGCAGGTTCTATAGGGGGAAAGGAATTGTCAAGATTTTGCCCCAAAATGTTGATGAGTCCTTTCCCCCTACAAATGCTCTGAGTTCCTCCAGCAATTTGATTTTAAACCAGAATCTGCAGTTCCTTCCTACACACTGGAAGGTAGATCTATCTGACGCTACTCTGGGAAGCCAGAGAAGAAATTACAGGAGCTTTGCCTGAAATATAAGAATCATCATTAGAGGTGTGGAAAGTGACTGGAAGGTGGCTAATGCAGGATGACTGGAGGGTGACTAATGTTGTGCCTCTATTTAAGAAGGGCTGCAAAGAAAAGTATGGGAACTGTAGACCTGTGTGCCTTTCCAGATAAGATCATGCCAATCCTTTGTACCAAGCCTGACATTGGATTGGGCACATCTGGGTATACAACACATATTGTTTATCATGCATCGCTCATTTTCTTCCATACAGATATGTCTTGGACTTGATAGCCCCACACTAGGACCAATTTGGAATAGTCTCACAGAAACTAGGAGTGTTTTCCTTACTGTTTAAAGGGAGTCTCTGCTGAGATAAAAAGACTGACAGGGTGGCTTCAGAACCGGGTAAAAGATTATCAAACAACTTCCAAAATCCACAGAGTATTTTACGATGAATAGTGTGTGTTTTTTCCATAATTTAGCTGTGGCTCAATTAATGGATGGCTTAGTAGTGACACCATGAGTAGAATGCCGGGCATTATATGCCCAGAGATGAAAGGATGTGCCCATCAATGCCCAGCACATAAATATGACTACATTTCTCCACCTAGTGTAGTATTTGTAGCGATATCATGCTTTAATTCTGACTCTCTAATAATCTGTTTAATTGCAAGTTCAGGTTTACCAACACAAGTATCTAAAGATAGACATAAAAAACTGGAGTAACTCAGCGGGTCAGGCAGCATCTCTGGAGAAAAGGAATAGGTGAAGATTCCGGTTGAGACCCTTCTTCATACTCATCAAAGTATTCCTAAGATATGCAACATTCAGCCGGCAAACCCATACCTTTGCACCTGAACTGATCTCTCTGTGGAGGTCAAGCTGACTTGGGCTCACAACCTTGGCTGCATCTCAGAATATGCTGCTTGCTGCTCTACAAGAGAGTTCACTCTGACACTGCATTCAAAATTAAATTATTTCATCTGCTTTGGTTTCAGCAAGGAATAGGTACAATCTCAGCTTCTGGGATTTGCCAGCAGTGCTTGCTTTCCACACATCCGAGGGCACATAGTCGTTAATTGCTTTGTTTGCAGGAAATACACATGACTCCTTCAAGATGAGGGAATCAACACTGCCAGACTTTCTTTGCAGCCAGCACTGCCCACAGTGATGAATCCGTGTGGAGAAGAGTAAGCCTTTACGCTCTCAAAACACACTCTCCACTTGTCACAGCTGAACACAGAAACAACAAAAATAAGGTTGTCATACAAAATGCTGCATCAGCTTTCTCGGCTGCAGGCAGCACAACAGTGCCATTGAGGGTAGCAACTGGTGTCAGAGGAAGATGATGAGGGAGCCTGAAGGGCATGAGGTAGAATTGAAAAGTATTAGGAACAAAAGAAGCAGCAGTCTCTTGCCAACATTCGCAACCACATTTCCCAGATGAGAAGAGAGAACCATTAGATGTGCAGCATATAAAAGGATCCCGAGCAAGGAGAGAATTTTCAGAAACCTGCATATAAAAGTCCTGAATATGTGATCCTTCACACTTTATGATTCTTAACACAAACAAACTACACCAATAAGCAGCCAGGTCATCATCCTTGAGCATTGATCATACTGGGTCTAATCAATGAAATGTCCTGCTTTCAAAGCTACTTTTCAATTATGCTATCTCATTTAACGATGCTTCTTTCAGTGTATAAAAGATGGTGACTTTTAAAAGATGGCGGAATTGTTTCGTCTCACTCACCATCTCTTAATTCCTTGCTTTGCAAAGCAGTCTCTCAGACGAATGGATGATTATTGTAAGGGCATACAAGCATGGAATCTCATGATCATATTATGGCCGTCAACTTTGCTTATGGGTGATCAATGTGCATCGACCCTCAATGTTTCAATGGTACTTTATTGTCACGTGTACCGAGGTACAGTGAAATTTGATTTGCCATACAGTCATACAAAAAAATGGCAACAAGATACATAACTACATAAAGATTAAACATAGACTTAAATAGCCACCACAGTGGCGTATGAGAATCCCCAAGGCACACAGCATAAGCGGAGACCCATGGTCATCAGTTCAATATCCGAGCCACACACATGCTTCATCACCATAATGTGACCAGAGTTGTACTGACCGCTGCCACTCTCTCTGCAATCCCTGTCTGCCTGAACAGTCAGAAAGCCATCCACACTCGCACTAGACCTCCATGCCCTCATGGAGCGATGTTCCAGCAAACACTGAGATCACTGCACTCACAGCACTCTCTCCAAGTCCTCACCAGTGCAGGGAGCACGTACATCTTGCTTTTCAGCTACCTCACATTCCCCACTGTAATAGAAGGCAAATAACTTGTACCTTCTTTTCTCCCGTGGTCGGGGCAATCAAAACTTCCACAGTCGGGGTGATCAAAGCTCCCGCAGTTGGCGATTGAAGCCCCCGCATCGGGACGATCGAGGCTCCCATGATCAGAGCGGTCGAAGCTCCTGCAGTTGGAGCTCCCGAAGTCGTCCTCTAACAAAGAGACCGCCAGCTCCACAATGTTAAGGCCGCAGTGCGGACGGAGATACGATACCCCCCCCCCCCCCCCCCCCCCCCCCCCCCCCCCACACATAAAACAACTAAAGATACACTAAAAAATACAAATAAAAATGAGACTAAAAACAACAAAAGAAGAAAGTGACGAGACAGGCTGTTGGCAAGGCTGCATGTACGGCGCCATCCGGTGGTGGACCCTCCTTCAAGGTCCAGTTTCTCCTTATTCATAACTATTTTAAATTGATGGAGTTGTGATTACCATATCCACAATGCTCTTCCACTGAAACGCCAGGCTTGGCCAGGCATATTTCCCAGTACAAGGTCCAGTATGGTCCCTCCTCAAGTTGGATTACCTGCATACTGTTTCAGAAAACTCTCTTGCACGCATCTAATAAATTCTCTTGCAAGCGATTGCAAGTCTCAATCAATATTTGGAAGGTTATATTTGCCCACTGTGACAATGCTTTCCTCTGAGTGGTCATCCCCCCCTGACAGTACCCAAAAGTTGTATGTATTCCTGTCCATCCTGCTAATATATGAGTGACCATGCACAAATGCAAGCATGTATCGCATGTATCAGGCAATGCCGCCTGACTTATCTTGGCAAAGAGTGTATATATTTTTTTCCTGAAGTGATAATGCTTTTCAATGGTGCTGGTGTTTTAAAAATACATGTAACGGTACCAAATCTAATCATGCATAAAATGAAAATCACTGTATTGTCCAACATCGTATACCCTTGTGGCATTCTTTTTTCACAATATTATTGCCAATTTTAGTTGTTCTAGTTCTACCTTGCAGAGTCCTTTCGGTGACTGCATTTTGACAGCTAGAAAGTTGCTCCCTTTCCCTTTAAGTATTCACAGGTGCCATTGATGACCCTTGATGGGGCTTCAGACATTTTCACAAAACGAATTTAGTGGGCAGTTTAGGATGTGTGGCTGCAAGGCACTGATGAACATAATGCCCGAGAGACTGTGGAGGAGGTACACAGGTGCCCCAATGAAGGAAGAGACCAATTTCATAAACCTCCACAACAATACTCAAAGGTTTGGCTAAGCAATAACACGGTGCTTCCTTAGCACTGACCAGGCATTGCCAGTGTTTCAATCTCCTGAAATTGAAATTATGCAGCGGACTTGTCAATCACACCATGTCTATATCATAGATATCCCTTTCATGAGTATCTGCAGTCTGTGAAGTCTCTACAAGACTTCTAAAAATGAAAAGGTGTTAGGGTCAGTGTGGGAGTGGAGGCCTGTTTCTGCTCCTGCAGCAGAGAGACTAGTTCCTGCGCTCTGCATCTCTGCATGAGACAAGCTGATGTGTGCATCTTCCTGCTCAAGCAGGAAACCGATCTGTTGATGTGTAGCCTCCCTCTAGAGAGCTGCCAATTGTTTGTGTATAGCAATCCTTTGCACCTGTAGAATTACAAGATTCCCCTGGTTTGCATCCCGCCGTTCATTGAGAGCAACAATTTCTCCATTTTCTCCTCTTTAGCACTCGCTCTTCAAGGCTATCATAATACACATTCCTGTTGTTCGGCCATGCCGTGTGTGTCTTTAAGGATTGATACACCTCGAATAGGTTCCTTGACTATTCTCCAGTGAAAAGTCAACAATAGCATTCGATAGAGCTTGGTTCTGGAAATGTCCTAATTTCATGCTTCATGCTGTAAATCAACATTATACTTTGTCTTTTTAGCACGTTTCACAATTCCTTTGGTAGTATGGCCCAAAGCAATAACATTGTCATAAATAAGTATAATAATTTTTCTTCTTGACACTGCCGTTTTAAGGCACACTGTATAGCTGACATATGTAGATAGTTAGAAAGGAAGGAAAATGACTGCAATAATGATCAGGAATGTGTTTCAGAACATAACGGTTCTTTAGCTCAGCCCATGTTCACTTAATCTTTACTGCACTTTCACCTTTGACACCCTCATCTTTTGAAACTCAATCTAATTTTAAACATTTTAATGATCTGAAATGTAATGCTAACTACAGTATTACGGATGGGATTTAGTTCCATAGAATCGAATCACAACTTGCTCACTTTTGCATTCAAATCCTGTTATTTGGCCTTCAAGATTAACTTTTAATTATTTGAGCACATAAACCTATAAATCACATTTAAATTCTTCCCATTTTTAAAAATATATATAATTCTTCCTTTCTTGGTTCAAGCTGGTTACCTCACAATTCCAAATAATGAAATCATCTGCAATAGTTTTTTTAATTAAAATCTAAATACCTTTGAACATACCTAGTCCTTTCTGTACTAATTACTGTGACTTCTACATTTTAACGTTAATCGTTTTATGATGAGCTTACTGCAGAATAACATCATTGTGTTGGCTATTTTAGTTTTTGCATTATTATCAGTTTTTTCTCTTTAAAACAAACCAGTTGTTGATGTATAAAACATTATTCAGAAACTTATATTAAAAGTAATTAACAGTTGCCCCAAATACCATAATTGACAGATGCGAAGTTCAAATGGAGCGGCAAATTGAAACCAAGCCGTTAATATGCTGCCATTTGGTCGATAATGAACAGTCAGTCAGGTATCATCTCACTCTGTGCCCAAAAAGGGAGTTTTGTTATCAATTATTTTGAAGATGTGACACAAAAAGCTGGAGTAACTCAGCGGGTCAGACAGCATCACTAAAGAAAAGGAATAGGAGACGTTTCAGGTCCGAGACACTTCCTCATTTATTTTGAATTCCATCACAAGCTTGTATGAAGGCTAGCTAATGCATTGCCAATGTCTCTAGAATACATATGACGCTGGCATCTGATGCCAGTGCACCGTCACAAAGTTTGAACCTGTTTTCCTGAAGTATTTAGATGTATTTCAATATCACAACGTGTAAAATGAAAGTGAAAGGCCAGGTTTAAAGGTTGGTGTTTAGAGGGAGGAGATAAGGAAATGACTTGTAAAAGCAAATAATGTGGGGTGTCGGAAAAGTGAAAAAGGGGGTAAGGGGGTAATGTGTAAGAAAGAACTGCAGATGCTGGTTTACACTGAAGATAGACATAAAATGCTGGAGTAAAGGGCCTGTTCCACTGTACGAGGTAATTCAAGAGCTCTCCCGAGACTTTAAAAAAATCAAATTCGAGGTAAGCACGTAGAATGTACATAGCGGGTACGTCGGAGCTCGGGACGTCTCTTAGCGGCTCGTAACATTAATGGCAGGTACTCGGGAAATGCGGTAAGCTCGTGAAGACTCGTGAAGATTTTTCAACATGAAAAATGTCCACGAGAGCCCAGAGTACCTACGAGCGGTTATTACCATAAATCTCTGAGTTCGAATCAGGGGAAATTCGGGAGAATTCTTGAATTAGCTCATACAGTGGGACAGCCCCATTACTCTGCAGATGCTGGTTTCCACCGTACACACCCTAAACCACCTGCATCCCCAAAAATTACTGATGTTATGACCATAACCTTTTCATCGTTCATCACACCATAACTTAGCTTAGGGGATTGATGTTCATTTTTGCTTTCATACTTATTTTTATACCTGTATTGTGAGGCATATTTATTTTTTAAGATAAAATATTTTAAATGAACAAGCTAGAAAATATTTTAAACGAACACGTTTTTTTAAGATTAGTATAGAATAATCATATTGCTTGATGGCAGACATTAATATTTTTCTGAACATTTAGTAAAATTAATACTTATTAATTTAAAAAACAAGCTTTGCTTGTTAAGTGCAAAGCAAAACTTTGATTGCGAATCACTGGTCCTAAAATATATATTTGTGTGCTCATCAATGTATTTTACTGCAAGTCTCAAAGGACCTTGGAGAACTGGCAAACAGAAAGTAATGATGGCCCATTCCTCCGAAAGACCATCTGGTTTTTAATAGTCCTGGTGTGATTAGCAGTGATTGTGGCCTGCAGACACAAGTCAGGTCTTGCACATGAATATACTTGCCTCATTCCCAAACCAAATTTAATTAGACTGGTTATACAGATGTACAAAGAGTTTAGTTTAGTTTGGTTTAGTTTAGTTTAGAGATCCAGCCCAGAAACAGGCCCTTTGACCCACCGAGTCCGCACTGACCAGCGTGACCCGCATATTAACACAATCCTATGCACACTAGAGACTACTTATACCAATCCAATTAACCTACAAACTTGTACGTCTTTGTAATGTGGGAGGAAACCTAAGATCTCGGAAAAAACCCATGCGGTCACGGGGAGAACGTCCAAACTCTGTACAGAGCATCTGTAATCAGGATCGAACCCGGGTCTCTGGTACTGTAAGGCAGTAGCTCAACAGCTACGCCACCGTGCCACCTTGTTCATCTTGAAAAAGTGAATGTGAATGCAATGAATGAGAAAACTACTGCGGGATAATGAAGTCCATAACAATGTTCATAAATGTATGTTTAGCATAAGCTGCACTGGCAGATTTCTGCTTTTTTACATTCTTTGAATGCAGGTCATTGTTTTTGTCAAAATTATTGATTTATTTTTGTCAAAAAAAGTTAATGTGAAAATAATGCCTAAGTCATAAATAATTATAAGAAAGCAATATAACATCATAGCCAATCACATCATAACAATTCTAAATGAGCATGGAAACTGATCAAAATCAAATGTGAATTGGTGCATTTCATGTCAAAATAATAAAATATGGCATGGAAAATGTTTGACATTAATTTTGGAAACTGTGGTTAGTAATTTGATACATGAGAATATTATAAGCATTTAGCTTTGTTTTATGGACACATGATTTGTAGAAAAATTGAAATCGGCAGTCTGTTAAAATTAAATATTGATTTGAATATAAAAGGGAAAAGTTTAACTATGAATGTTAAGTGCTCAGCTGTAAAACATAAAGGTTTATGGTGCAGAGAGAATGTATTTAGCCCATTTTGACCATGCTGCTAATGTTACTGCTCTTTAAACGACACTCACTGTTCTGTTTTCTCCTTTAACTCTTAATTATATCACTGGTTTAATTATTTTATTGTTAGGAGACACTATTTTGTCTTTCTGAACTTCCTGTTATTTTAAAAATCTTCTAATTTCTAATTTATATTTTTATGCTCAGCAATACTATCAAGTTGAATAGCACCTATTGCTAATCTCCCTGACTGGGCCATAGGACTTTTCATTTTCACCCTCGCAAAACGTTTCATAATTTTAGAAACCTCTGTTAGAAGAAAAGTAAATGAGTAGAGCTGAGTACTTAAAATCCATACGATTCTTTCTTTTAAAGTTATTGTTTGTTTGTGAGTATGATATTATTATAAGATATTATAACTCAGTCAAGATTTTCTTCATTTCAAGGCGTTATCTCAAGCAACATCTACAGGACTGGTAAGATCATTTTCTAACATTTTTGTTTGGAATCTCTTTAATGGTGCAATATTTTATTTCTCTGACAAGTAAATCACATTTGTTTGTGTACTTAAGATCTGTCATTCATACTATTAATGTACTAGAAATGAGGACTAAAAATAATAGTTTATTTATTTGTAAGTGCATTTTTTTCAGAATAGCATTTTGTTTTAATGGGAATGATGGAGGAAGTTTTGAAGGAAATTTCATTTTTGGGAAAAAAGTAAACATTTTTTGTAAATTAGTTTGACATTAATTTGAGTCATTTAATTTTATTTTATATTTTAATGATATGAACTTTCTAAAATTAGTAATGATTGTGATCAGTGCATACAAAGCTCTCTACGTCATGAAATCTGCTTTATATGGCATGTGTTCCTTTTAATATTCAGCAATATGAATAGTGCTTCACCATAGAACTGTACATAATTATATTAGACTGCGGATTGGCATGCTGAACAGTTATAAACTTCCAAATTCTGTATCATGATGAATAAATAAGTTTGTTGTGCCAAAGGACAGAATGTTACGACAACAGAAAATATATACACTTTAAAATCATTGAGTTATTCAAGCAAGCAACATTGATTATTGAAAAATATATCAAACATTGAACTGCTGACTATGATTGTGCAACCAGAACATTGTGGTTTTCATTGTTGCAGGAAAAAATACAATGTTTGCTAGCTTTGCATGTTTATAGAATTCGAGTAACGTTAAGGGTTGTGGTGGTGCAGTGGTTAACAAATCAGGGATGAATGCCTCTCTTGTGTTTTCTGGTAGTTGTGAATGTTTCCACCAAGACTAGATTTTAATGCCTGAATTTGCCCTTGGGCCTAATTAGACTAAAGAAGTATGACAGCCATAAGATAGTAAGGCCACTTTCCAGGCCTTAAAAATCACCCAGCTCATTAAAGGGATGAGCACAATTGCAGTCCCTCTGAAGAGTCAAAAAAGTTGAGGGTTTTTTAGCAAGGACAGAAATGGAAATACAATGTGATTTTTTTCTGATTAACTGTTCAGCTTTAAATTAACATGCACATATTTTTTTAAATATTGTGTCACCTGGTTTGTTTGCTTTGCCAAAGTATTCTGATCAAGGAAATGGAATGTGTCACAAATTAGGTGAAGAAATGTGGAAAATATGTGACTGTGTGAAGAATATTGTTTCATGAATACAGGAATAATTTTAACGGTGAGATTTGTGTTAAATTGGAAAACAAGGTGCTGAATTAGGAGGAGAAAGGTGGAGAAGTCTTGCCCTAGTTAGCAAAAACTCAACTGGGACTTAGATGAATGATTTAGTAGCTGCCAAAAGGACATGGTGTTTTATGTAATCTGCCTCCAAACATGTAATATTATGAATATTGTCTCTATTACCAGGAAAAAGAAAATTAACTTAATTTTGCAATGTTGAGCAGCAAGATTATTTTTCTTTGCTCACAAATAACTACATTTTAATCTTAAAAATACAGCCTGAGTTTTGAGCCTGGTAGCTTTTTCATGGCATCTTTAGAAACATTTGCATGAGAATTTGATGGGATAGTTCGGTCCTGATTTGCAGCAGGTATTTTTGGAGGAAATATGGTTGCAAAGTCCTTTGGTGATCAGAAATTTATATTTGTGCATTCTCTTCAGATTGAGATGGATGCAGTACCAGAATCTCAATTTTCATTTCCAGTCCTTTCTGTATGCACAAAAAGCTTAATACACAATTTGTGTGTGCACCATTATAGGGGAAACCAATGAACTGCAAAGATTTTCCTTAACAAAAACACAAAGTGATGGAGTAACTCAGCAGATCACTTCTGGCACCAGGTCTCCAATTCCGCAATTCCTCGTTTCTAAAATGTTCTGTGTTGGGCTTGAGAACATCTCATTTTATATTTTTATTCATACATAGATTTTGAGTCTTCCTGGCAAGGCCAACACAATGCCATTCCCATTTATCACCAAAATAGTACTTGCAGAGTTGCCATCTTAAAGTGTTGAAGTCTTTGTGGTGAAGGTGCTCTTCAGAGCTAAGGTTGGGAATTTCTGGAATTATGGAATCATTACAAAATATAAGGCACAGAAAAGATGTTAATCCCACTGAGTATGTGCGATTGACAAAGAGTTACCAAACCAAGTGTTTAGGGAACTGCAGATACTTGTTTTCACTGAAGATGGACACAACATGCTGGAGTAACTCAACAGGACGGGCAGCATCTTTGGAGAAAAGGAATAAGTGATGTTTCAACCAGTGATGCTGCCTGGCCCGCCGAATTATTCCATCATTTTGTGTCTATCTTTGAGTTACAATGCTAAGTTTCACTTACAGCATCAGGCCCAAAGCCCCGCAGGATATTACTTGTCTCTGTATACATCCAAATACTGTTCATTGAAAACCAACAAACTGAAATGTGGGAAATCTGAACTAAAAGGGGAAATCTCTGAAGCACTCAACAAAGGTCAGACAGCATTAGCGGAAAAAGATTAACATTTCAGATCAAAGACCTTTGTCAGATCTGGGAAAGTGAGAAAATAAATCAGTAATAATTTGCGGAATCGGTGGGGAATGCATAAATTTCGCTGATAGATAATCCAATGGCAGAACTGACCATTTTGGACAAAAACGGGGGATAAAAACAAACAATTCAACCAGATGGCTCAGAAAAAACAGCAGACTCTCCTTGGTGAACCTGGCCATTCTCTCTATTTATTCTGTCTCAGCTATTTACCATGTTATACAACTCAATCACAGAACCAGTTTTGGGTTCACAATGCCATGTTGCCATGGATCACATGGGCTTTTCTTTTTTGACCAATTTACCTTGTGGGACCCTGTCAACACCTTGCTGAAACCTTTGCAGACACATCAAATTTACTACCCTCGCTGATCTTTTGATCTCCTCAAAAAAAACATTCAGCTGCAGGTCAGATGTGACCACCCATTAACAGATCCATACTGATAGTTCCTGATCAATTTGTGTCTACTGAAGGGAATGTTTATTTTCTCCTTAGAATGGAACCCACAATCTGCCCACCAGTGTGGTTAAACCAAATGGCCTTTAATAATTTATTTCATCCTTTTCCTTATTTTTACATAGCGATGATACCTGAATGGTATTCCAACCTCCCGTTGTATTCTTCCACTGAGAGAGATTTAAAAATCTGTAGTAAGAGTCTCCACAATTTGGAAATATGTTTTTTTAAGCCTGGGGATATTTCATCTGGAGTCGGTGATTTATCCAGCTTCAGAGATTATAAATCTCTTAAATAGTTTGTGTTTTACTATGTTTATGTCAACCACATTACACACACAATGATGATAGTGAAGATATGCTGACTCAAAACTAGTGTCCAGATTAAAGCTGGTGACCTTTTTGCTTTCATTCTTTGATGTAGTGGTTTACAACCTAATGGTGAACTGAGACAAATCTCAAAGCAATTACGAGTCAGCAACTTTGATCACATGGCTGATGATGAGATTTCTTTCCTTAAAATGTATTAAATAAAAGTTTTTTTTAGTGGCAGTTCAATATTCAATAGTATCCCATCGTAATTAATCAAAAATAATTAATTGCATTTAAAATAACTCACTGCAGCGTGAGGATACATTATTCTTGACGTTGGGACTAGTAACCTCATAGTGTACTATCATTGTACTGTCAATCCACTTGGTCAGAAGGAAGATTTTCCTCAATAGCTCAAGTGAACATACGGATATGTTTTTTTATTGAAACAATGAAAATGTAATTGAGTGGAGATTAATGTAATTGAGTGGAGATTCCTGTGGAACCAGTGGATTCATTCCTGGGTCACAAAACCATTGTTTCTTTGTGACGGTATGCACTTCTGAAATAATTAAAAACTAGATTGATGTACAGCAACTTATAGCATTGTGTGAACTATTATGCGCATAGCACTACCTTTTTTGTCTACAAATTAAAACTCTACGCAAAGCAGTACTGAGCATTTGAAATGGTGACTAGCATGATTTCACCTACAAATAGGGTGGTAAAGATGAACGATATATTCTTAAATATTCCATTTATCAGACTGACAGATTTTACTAAAATGTGTTCTTAACTCGTCAGAAAAAGCAGTTTGGGTATAATGTTACTCAGCTGCTGAAGGAACCTAAAGTGATATCAATTTATAATGGTATTGCTCCCATATTGGTGGATTAGGGGTGAAAAGGTGATAGTTGTATCTATTGGGTAACAATCTTCAACGTGGTTTTGGACAGTAATTCATAATTACGGGCTTTAATTCACAATCAATACATTTAAAAACATTTGGTTTTATAATCTGTTTCACCGGATCCCTGCCTAGGTGCCAATGTTTACAAATTCCTTCATCTCTGTTCATAAATGTAGTCAAAATTCTGATCTACTTTAATTGAATAGGATTACATTCTTTCTCATTCGGCAATTGATTTGAAATGGGCTGTCTCAACTCAACTAATGGACATCAATTAATTCTGTGTTAACGGTCTCATTCAGAAATGCCATTAATAAAATCTATGAGGAACGTGGAATTATTCCCACTACTAATTGAAAAAAAATGTTTTCTATTCCATCTCATTTAACAAATCTGAACAGTGGGATCGGAGAACGTTAAAACATATCGGAACATCATGTCTACATTTTAGTTGTATTTCTCTTGATCTTGCACTGTAACATCAGCAGAACCATGAGAGAAATGATGGTTGAAAGTGCAATGATGTTCTCCCCCACAATTTGTGGAAATTCACTTTTGTGAATATATAAATTTATCTTGCTCAGAGTTCTTATTTTTAATAAAAGTGGAAGAATGATGTCTCCCCAAATTAACCACACAACAATTAACTTAGCAGAAATTTGATGTTGATTACAGATTCAAATTTAACAGCAACAAATTAGTGCCAACATGACTGGAACATGATATTTTAATGCTTTGGTAACGCGTAAATGTTCAGAATCTTTGTAATCAAGATGTGTTTGTGCCATTATTGGACAAATGCCTGTGTATACTTTCGAGTTGATTCCACTTATTGCTGAGACCTTTTGAGACCTAGAAAGCACAATACTGATTACAATGGGAAATGAAGGGCACAGAAGGCGAAAAACATGGCAAGGCAACGCAGATCAGCTAAGTGACGCCACCACCTCAAGGAGTACGTGAGCTGGATTGCGTGTCTTCAGAGCAGAAAGGTAAGGAATGTTTATTCGTACAAGTGGCTTATTAAAGAATTATGAAACAAAAAAAGATACAAATGTGAAATGTTGCACAATTATACAATTAGCTTTATTAATGTTAGAGAATATACTACAGGGGATAAATTCCATTAGCCAAATAACCATATTTTAACAACAGATTTTTTTAGTCAGTGAAGAGGAACAGTGCTTGCTGTTCATTATGAATAGTAATATAAAAAAGTAATCAATATCAATTTATATGTTATGGAAAAGAAAAGATTAGAAATGCTTGAAAAATTTTAGTTCCGGTATGGAGCAATGAGAAAACACTCTTTTGAAAGTAGACTTTAAGAACCAGAGCAATTGTTTAGCTTTTATTGAAGTGTATGTTGTATTAAATATTTGATTTCATACTAAAGGGAAAAAGCAAACTTATTTTGTTTAGATATTTATAGTGGGCATTTAATGGGAGAGTTCAATAAATGTATTCCCTACCATGGATACAAAATATTTCTATAAACATGATATGTGGTCAATAAAAATGTAGAATGGGATTGCAAATAGAAGAGCAGCTCCACGATTTCCATATTTTACCACCTTCTATATAATGGTGAATGCTGATAGACTTTTGTTATTCTTATCTCAAAATCCAGATGCATATTTAAAGCTCAAACTAGTACCCAGTAAAAGGGTATGGTGTACAATACTTATTGTCACTAAATTCAATTATTATTGATTTGATGGTGTCATACATTTTACAAAATTTCGAAATGGTTTGCATTGGAGGATCATAAAATGATAGCATGCATCATCTTAACAAGATGGACTATATATTAACTCAAAATGGCTGTGCACATGGCACAAATGTAAAGAATACATAAATATTCAAATGTGTGCACATAAGAAGTATGTTTATTTGACCATAATTTATAATCTCTTCTCTCCACAGAACCAGGAATCCCAAGGCCTCAGCACATCACCAAATCCCCCCCTTTATTCCACATGCAGGCATTAATGCAGTTATACACACCGCGGAAAAAATAAATGTTTACTCTTGCAAAATCAAACACACAAAGCAAAACAAGAATGGTGGTGAAGAAACATCCCCGATTGGAGAATGTTGAGATTCATCGTGTTATGAATGAAATCCAAGATATTCAAGTTACACTGTGTTCGATGATGATACAACTCCACATTCTCACTGAGTCAACAGCACACATTGACAAGCCTTTTGCATGTCAAACATATTTGCCGGGTTCTTGCAAAAGCCTGCTAGAGTTACAATTAGAACTTGTGGGGTTTTCCTGCTGGAGGCTGGAAAATCCAGAATGCCTCTCTAATCCACAGAGGCCACTGTTGTAAAATCGATCCCTTCATAAAGATCAGCGATTCAGTGAAATCTCCTGGCCTTTGCGTCAGCAATAGCTTTCAACACAAAAACAAAAGTGTTGAACAAACTCAACAGGCCAGTCAGCATCTGTGGAAGGAATGGACATGCGTTTCAGTCGGGTCCCTTCTGCAGTCCGTCCCAAAACATCGGCTGTCCTTTTCCTCCACAGATGCTGACTGACCCGCTGAGTTCTTCCAACTCAAGGTTTCAGCATCAGCAGTTTTGTATGTCTGCATAGTTTTCACTTACATGTGATCCTAATACCTGGACTGCTGAATGGTGGAAGTTGGACATTGGCCCAGACTTATATGTAGCTTGGTCCAGAATATCCTGTAATTGGCCACAGCACAGGAGCTCGCCTCACCTAGGATCAATTGGTGTTTGTCTCTAGACATGTACTTTGAGGCCACGTCTTTTTAGCACATTTATTATTTTGCTGGTACCAATTACTCATTATTTCTCATATTTATTTTACAAGTTATTTCTCATATTTTTTAATAATAATTACTTCAACGGATACTAATCAGTTTGTCCTATTCAAACCTGTCACTGTATTACAACCAACCATAAAGAAAACAGTAACAGATGGATGAACAATATCCACAGCCTTGACGTAACAATGAGTTAGCCAGTCTTGTATATATATTGCAGAGGTTGGAAGCTGCTTTTTGCACTTTTAGCCAGTAATCCTGGGGGTGGGCATCGTGGACTATTAAGCTGTTTGCGCAGAGCTGACCACTGGCAATCTTAAGGCCTGTTGATCAACTGGGCATCTGACACACATGGGGGGACTACATTTGAGAGCATTCTGAAAGAAGCAGAGTGACTGGTGAATCTGGGCAGTGTGCTGGCCATCTGAGTGTTCCAAATAGCATATGACATCTGTACCACGATCTGTTTGACAGGAATGAGGTTGTGGATCACTATTTTGTTCTCCAAGGTTCTTCCTTATGTCAGACGGTTCTTCCTTATGTCAGAAGTGTCTATGGTTCTGTACAATCTATCATTGTGTATGAACAATGTAATGCTGTGGATAATGTGTAAATGGGCCTCATTATGTCACCTCTGGATTTTGAGGAGATATTGCAATTTATCAAAAAGGCTTTAAGAGCATCCTTGTATCTTTTCCTCTATCTTCTTGGTAATCTCTTGAAATTACTTCAGGAGTCCAGCTTCAGGCATGCGAATGGCATGGTCTGACTGACAAAGTTGGGTGAGTGCAGTAATGTTCTCAGTGCAGGAGATGTTGACCTGGGAGACTATGCTGATATGGTTTGCTAATTCTTCCAGAGATTTGAAGGATTTTGTGGGTAAAATTAGGTGTATCTCTACCGTATTTTCTGTTGGTAATCCTAGTCTTGGAAGAATATGGATTGCTGGGATTATTGCTGTCTGGTGGACCATTTGTACCAGGTTTCAGGTTTTGATTTTAGTTTGATTTTAGTTTAGTTTAGAGAACGGGAGAACGTACAAAATCTGTACAGACGGCACCAATAGTCAGGATTGAACACAGGTCTCTGAAGCTGTAAGGCAGAAACTCTACCACCATGTCACTGTGCCACCCTTGTTTAAACTCCCTTTTACTTGGCTGGGCAAGTGATGTGTTGGTGCATTAGAGGTGGTTAGTGCTTTTCATCATTGTCAACTTTCACTGAACATGTCTCTGTGATATGGGAAATGTTTTTGATGGTCTCAGAGGGAGGTTCGGACAATAAACTGGGGATGTTGTTGTAAACCAGTGGCATGTTGGTATAGTCCCTGTGTTCTGCCGGTGTTGAGTTTAAGCCTCACGCTTCAGATGCTTCAGCTGTAATCTGCAGTGGTTCTGAAACTTAGTGAAGCTTATCACGGGACTGTAGTAGTCTAGTTTTCCCAGCACCACAGATGGGAAATGCCACACAATTCATGAATCAAGGTGGACATCGCAGATAGTGTTTTCCCATTCATTTCAATGTTGTGTACACAACATTCACAAGGTACCTTGTGGTGGTGGGTCCTGTGGAGTCGCTGGACTCACTTCTAGGAATCCATCTGGTTTTACACTGCAATGTGCTGTCAAGCTCGCCACAGGTAAACTTGATCTTTATTCAGAAGCTGGTCATGACTTCCGGTCCATTCTATATTCATCATCTGAGCATTGTTTCATTTAGTACAAGGTAAAAGGAACCCATGCTATCTTGAACAATAATTCTCTCAGCACTTGCTAAAATAAAGTATTGTGTTCTGACAAAAGGCCAGCAACTGAAACATTAATCTCATCATTTTCTTCTTGGGTTTTTGGTTGGAATTAGTTGGTAAGAATAATTAACATTGATATATCTTGCAATTTGGCACTCCCGTGAAAAGGTAAAGATATTCTTTTTGTTTATAATAGTGATAGCTATTTCTCGGGCAGCACAGCATACTTTAGTTGGCACCAAGACCTCAGGGTCTCTTAGTTGGGTAAAATTGGCACTACCAGAAGCGTTGTCTAAGAGATCAAAACAGCAAAGATTTCCATTCCGAAGCATCATCATCAATGATAATAACCTTGATAACAATGATAATAATGGCTTTTTCCATGACACTGTTACTGATTGTCTAAAATTTATTTATTTTTAATTATCTCCCAATATCATTGTCACAGCTAAATATGAGAAATATACCAAATTGTTGTATTTGCTATGATCAACGTAAAGACTGATTATGTACACTTATCATGATAGGGATCACTTTACCTGATTGAGGAAAATTGTGATTTATAAAGATAACTCTGCCATTTAACATATGGCAAGAACATATTCTGCAAATAATTTTTCTGGAAGACATCATGAATCAAATTCACAGATATAAATCTTTGAACTGTCAGAGTGAAATGAAGAAACATATTTATTACAAACAAATTGTAATGATAATATCAGATTGAAATTTGTAGTTTAACTGCAAGTGCATCTGAAGAATAACTGAGCAGAATACAGATACGTTATTAGATAGTCTTTCTGCCCTTGGTGTTTACAGTATGACAGCTGTCACAACTATCAAAAATGATTTTCAGGGAATGCCATTAGTATTTTCCTTTTTCATTTTGGAACATGCCCGAGGTTCAGTAATGTAATGTAATAATGATATCTTGCTCACCCCAGATATGTGAAGATTTGTAATGAACAAAAATTACTATGCTTTATTTGCTAAGCATTTCAAATTCTGATTCAAAGGGCAGCGCTGTTTATTGTATGAAGCCTCAGTAACGGATGCATTTTTTTGTCCATGTCACTTTAATGAGTCTTGACAAATGGTCCTGAAGGAACAGGTAAAAAAAATCCGTAACCTACTGTGACTGGTAATAATCAGGTTGTTTCTAGGCAACCTGATCCTGTGGTTAGCTATTTGATGGTAGGTGTAAAGCTTGCTGGATTTGCTGCATGCTTCGAAATATCTGAATGTAGTTGGCTGCACAGTGGATAAAATACTTCTAACTGCCAGTTTAAAGCTTGTGAGTTGAGCTGGTCCCATTAAAGCAGAAATGCACATGATTGCCTGTAATAGAGCTTTATATTTTGGAGAAATTTTATTATTTTTCTGTGTGCTATATAGCAATTAAATTTGCAATACATCAACCATGATTTTTACACAATATTGCAAAGTATGGCAGGTGCTCTATATCAGGTCTTGGGATTTTTTTATTGAATAAAAGGATTCTGACAACTGGCTCGTGAAATATGAAATGCTTCAGGTTCCTGCAATGTAATGAGAAAAATGGGTGATCATTCATTTTTGAACTTCTGAAAGAAAAGTGACATCCTGTAGTTCTTGAAGTAATACTGTGCCTATATTAAAACCACATCTTATTGAATCACAGACTACTTCATAGAAGGGGACAATTGGCGTTATGCCTTTGGAGGTCTCCTGCCCTTTCATTGCAGCCCTGGAAATGATTTATTTGCAAGAACTAACCTGAGCCCCTTGTAAATGGCACGATGGGATTTGTCTCCATTGCCAAAGAAGCGCCTTCTGCATTTTAACTAATCGCTATGGACACATTTTGCGTATCAGTTTTGGTTTTTGCATCAATTATTTTCATTCCATGTCCTTAGCCTCTTTACCCTACCTCGAATGGAAGCAGTCTCTTTACTCTGTCTAAATACTTCACAATGTTAAATATCTCTGTCGCACCTCCTCTGCTCAAAGAAATCAACCTCAGTCTTTCCACTGTTAGTGTAATTAAAGCCCTTCGTCCCTGGAATAATTTGTGTAAATCGCTTCCTTATCCTCGCTAAAACCTTCACAGCTTTCTTAAAGTCGAGCATCGAACTGGACACGTCATTCCAGTTGTACCAATATGTTTAAGAAAGGTTGATCATTATTTCCTTATTCATGTAACCCAGCTACCCGTTTTAATCTTTCCTCTAACTTATTGCCCATTTCAGTGATATATACACATATAAATTCATAGAGGCCTGCAACATGGAAACAGGCCCTTCAGTCTACATCTTCCATACAATCTAACACCCCATTTGCTTGTGTTTATCTCATGTCCTTCAAAACGTTTTTATCCATGTTGCTATCAAAAATGTCTTTTAAATGTTGTAATCTCATGGGAACCCATTTCTCTGGCAGTTTGTTTCATATACCCGCCACCCTTGGCATGAAAACCATGTCCTTCAGATAAATAGAAAATAAATGAAAATTATGGCTATTACTGGATAATGTGGTATTTTTGCTTTCATGCTTTCAGCTGCTTAATAACAGTAAATGACGAGCGTTATTAATACAAGTGGGTAGCTTACAAAACAAATTTAAAACAATGTCTGGCATACTTCAATTACTCACTAGGCAATGAATAGTAAATAATGTTTGAAAAACGGAAGGTGATTTTTTTGTATTTAATGTTTGGACATCAACTCAACAGACCAGCTTTCCTCAAATATTCCCAAAGTAGGCCTATTTTCATTTTTATTGTGTGCATTTAAAAAAAAAATCTCAGCTGAATAATTTCCATGACAGCAAATGTACATTATGGCTCCACATCAGGAATAGGTCTGCATTGAAATTCTGGTGCATGTGAATGAGTGAATCAGAGCAGTGGATGTGCTCCATTGCAAACCACAGTTGTGTGTTCAACCCAAATAAACTGATTTTTTTAACTCATTATTATGACATGGGAGGAAACTATTCCGCCCTGGGTCCATGTCAGCGACAACAAAGTAGTCATATTTTCAGTATCTTCACTGTCTCTTTCTCTTCACTGTCCTTCAGCCCTGAATCCATTCTTGGCCACATGTCCATCATCTCCCCCTTGGTTCCTTTTCCACTTGCCTATAATAAGGGATAATTTGTAAGAGTTAATTAACTATGAGCACAACTTTGGAATATGGGATCAAATTGTAGCAAGCAGAGGAAATACATGCAGTCACAGAAAACACAAACAACACCTGAGATTAAAATCAATCCAGTACTCTGGACTGTAAATAAACTGTACCATCCACTTGGCCCCCCCACTTTTGGGGAGAGAACAAGAAATTGTTGAATTTAGCCCAACAGGATTTTAGCAAGATTTTTGGCAGGGTCTCACAAGGCATGCTAATTAGAAAAATGAAGCCCAAGAGATTGAAGAGTATGTGGAATGCCAAATGCAAGACTCAGTGGTAAGAAGCAGAAGGTAGTGTGTTTGGTGAAAATTGGCTAGATGTTGACGGTGATGAGGAAAGCTTTAGACCAAAGGAAGATATTGATAGACTGGTCAATTGGCCAAAAAAATACAATTTAACGCAGAGAAATGTGAAGGAATATATTTGGAGAGTGCAACAAGGTAAGGGCATTTATAATAAATGTCAGGATACCAAGAATGCAGAGGAACTGAGAGAACTTGAAGTTCACCCATACATTTTTAAAACTAGTTGCGAACACCAATAAGTGGATTAATGGAAAACATAATGGGTTAAAGTGGGTTAATGGAAAACATATTGGATGGCTTTATTTAGTAGATAGCATATAAAACGAGAGCAGGTAGTGGTGCTGCCATGTAATCCCAGCATTTGAAGTTCGATTCTGACTAAGGGTGCTATCTGTGTGGAATCTTCATGGTCTCACTAAAACTGTACGGGTTTCTCCCAAGGTGCTGTTTGTTCACTCACACCTAAAAATATGCTTCTGGGTCGATTGACTACTGAAAATTATTTTGGTAAGTAGTAGAAGATTTAGTGGGGAGTTAATAGACCTGCGCGAAAGAACAAATTATAAGAAAATTAGAAGATGGGAAAGGGGTTGACGGATATTCCTTGGGAGCTAGCACGGACTTGATGACCAATTGTCTGTATTTTATATCCTAAGATGCATATGAGAAATGTTGCCAGCTATCCAGAAAGAATGGATAAACTGGCGTAGTTTGCCTTGGAACAGAGGAATTTGAAAGGAGATTTATCAGGTGTCTAAAATTTCTGAGGTGCTTAGAGGAAATAATAAGATGTATAAGGAGTCCGAAATCTGAGGGCACAGATTTGAAGTAATTGATAGAAAGATTAGAGAGGAGATGAGGAATCAAAAAGTGTTGCTTTGTTGATGTCTTGAATTTACTGCCTAAAGTGGAAGAGGGAAAAGCCCTCGCTATATCAAATGTCCTGTAGAGCAGGGGTTCCCAACCTTTTTCATGCCGTTTACCCCCGGAAACTTTAATAGCACATAACATTGTTATTTCACTTATTTATGAACAGATGCCGACATACCAGAACCAAATCTAGTCAATCAATGAGAAAAAATATGGACAAGTCCAGAATCGACAAATTTGCCCCCAGGGTAGGTGAAATTTACCCCCTTGTGGGTACATTTACCCCAGGTTGGGAACCCTTGCTGTAGAAGCAACAGTGGTGGAAGGTGGGATTTAATTGGGTGGCTCTCTTTTTGACATTTAAGATAGTGAAGATATTAGGTCACTTTATTTCTAAACTTCATGTCATCTTTGTCAGACTTGACTTGGTTAATGCAGCGAATAAGAGAAATAAGGCGGCATAGTGGCGCAGCAGTAGCGTTATGGGCCTGTTCCACATGGGCAATTTTTTAGGCAACTGCAGGCGATTAGTTTGGCGCCACATGCTCGCCGGTGGTAGCCGGGAGTAGTCTCCTCTGTCGCTCAAAAATTTGCATGGTCCTTCTGGTCGCCGCTAAACATGAGCGTAGTTTGACATCTACTGACGTAGGTGTTGTCGCCAGGATGACGTAGGTTGTCACCGGTTTTTCAGCGACCTGCTACGACTATGACAGTCGCCGGCAGTTGCCTAAAAAATCAGAAAGTGGGACTGGTCCTTTACTGCCTCACGGCGCCAGAGACCCGGGTTCAATCCTGACTCTGGGTGCTGTCTGTACGGAGTTTGATCGTTCTCCCTGTGACCTCCATAGGTTTTCTCTGGGATCTCCGGTTTCCTCCCACACTCCAAAGACGTACAGCTTTGTAGGTTAATTGGCTTGGTAAAATTGTAAATTGTCCTTAGTGTGTGTAGGATAGTGTTAGTATGCGGGCATTGCTGGTCGCCGTTAATTTGGTGGGACTACCACTCACCCGTTCCCCTAATGCAACCCGTTCCCCCAACGCAATATTCCACCACCCAGCCATAGCCCCCAACTGCGCAGGCGCGACTCAAACACTCCCTCCCCCTTCTCTTCACCCTCCCTTTTCTCTCCCCTCTCCTCCTCCACTCCCTCCCTCACCTCTACCTCCCTCTCCTTTCCCCTACCCTCAGTCACTACCTCCCTCCCTCCCTCCCTCTATCTCCCTGCTCCCCCACTCCTCATGTTTAAACTATCGCACATATTAAACATGATTTTTGCAATTTGTTTTGATATCAAAGCAAATGCTCTGGGCATCACTGATGTTTATTTTCCAATACCAGCCTACTCAAACTCAATAAAGCTGTTACACGGTGTCTGAAAAAGGGTCTGGACCCAAAACATCACCCATTCCTTCTCTCCAGAGATGCTGCCTGTCCCGCTGAGTTACTCCACCATTTTGTGTCTACCTTCGATTTAAACCAGCATCTGCAGTTCCTTCCTGCACAAGACCTGAATATTGCAGCTAGTTCACTAAATTGTGGGATTTCTGCAGCTGGCTGCAAAGTGAATTTAAAACTGCCAAGCCTGCCCACTGATACATTAGAAAATATGTGTTATTTTACAGCTTGACTGATACGTTAGAAAATCTGGGTTGCTTTACAAGATTCTAATTAGACCTAGATGGATTTTATGCAGTGTAAACGCAGACTTGGAAATCTTTATACACATCTAATCAAATTTATTTTAAGTCTGTGAGACTTTCAAATCTTCATGTTGTGCCGATGGAATAATAGCATGCTATTTAAAGATATGCAAATCTTTAACCAACGTTACGGTTTACCACCTTATAATCTCGTGGTGCCCTGTACAATAATTTCTTTGTATTGAAAATAGCAGTCCATATTTTAATGGGTAAACAGGACTGACTACTGAATGCATAGGAAGGAACTGCAGATGCTGGTTTAAACCGACGATAGACACAAAAAGCTGGAGTAACTCAGTGGAACAGGCAGCATCTCTGAAGAGTAGGAATGGGTGCCTTTTTGGGTCGAGAGCCTTCTTCAAGCCTCCTGAATGAGATGGATTGCAGAATGCTACTGAGTACAGTCTTTCACTTGATGAGAGCCTTCTCCAATTGTTTATCCAGTGGCAATTTTTTCAAATCTCAATCAGTCTCCTCAAATTAAATGGAGAAATTGAATATTTTCAAAATTATGAGGTTATAAATGAAAAAGTCACACCATTGGGTATTAATTAATTGAACCCTTGTTCTGCGAGCTTATGCTTACCGATACAACATTGTCTGTTTTTAATTTTGTTTCAGCGCACAAAAATATCAAGATTGCAGAATTTTAATCATTCCTCAAAGGAGTAGAAATAGCACAAAGTAATTTTACTTGTGGCAAATTCTGTTTTTGGTTACCAGGTGGCATGAAAATGTTCTCTAGATGTCTCAAAGATATTGTTTTTCCTTGAGCATATATCCAGAGTTTATAACAGTCCAGCTGTGAGTCCCAGTGGCACCCACTGATTATGGGTTTGATTTCATTTCATTACTCATCTACTCATTAAAAATTGCATAGTCTTATCTCACATGAAAAGATGAAAGACAAATGAGGAAAATTGCATAGCAATTTAAATGTAGTTGAATCTCTCATTTGATCTTATTTGTTTTTTAGTATTCCTTGGTAGAACACATGCAAAATAAGCCTTTGTTCTGCAGGCCTAGATATGTAATTGTTTCAAAGGGTCTGCACTTTAGGATCCATTAAAGCTGGAATAAATATGAAGTAGGTAACAACGGACAAAGAAAAATCAAGAGGCCATTTCTTTCTATAACAAACAAGCTACAAAGCAGCTCTGTGTTGTCAAATAACAGAGAGATTAGAATCTGCTGATTGTCCTGTGGTCTACATTTATTTAAAAAAGCCATACATCTTTGAAATATTGGTAACATTTCAGATATATGGATTTGAGTCCAAGAAATTCAATCACATAAACAGCAGCTTAATAAGCACCATGTGATTGATTTGCAGCAGAAAATCAATTGTGAGATGCACTCAGGAACAAATAGCTCATGGAGGATAGGGTAAACTTGGATTGGCACCTGTACAGCCAATGTGCCTCAGCACAAAGAGTATAGCTGTGGCACAAATAATAAAAATAGAAACTTAAAATTAGATTCTGGAAGTCTGATATAAAATGGTAAATGTTGGAATTAAACAGCAGGTCAGACAGCGTCTGTAGAAAGAGAAACAGAGGTACCATTTTAGGTGAAGACACAGGCATAGGTAAACACAAAATGCTGGAGTAACTCAGCGGGACAGGCGGAATCTCTGGAGAGAAGGAATGGGTGATATTTCGGGTTGAGACCCATCTTCAGACTGAGAAGACTGAGATGTCAGTCTGAAGATACAATACAATACAATACCTTTATTTGTCATTTGATGAGAAGAAATGGTTTCTCGACTGGACTAACGTCACCTTCTCTCCATGGAGATGCTGCACTCCATTTCCCTGTCAAACGTTGAGTTGGGGAGGCCCCCCTCCAGGTGAGGAGGGAGAAGTCGTGGTGGAGTAGCCCCGCAAAGCAGCCTCCCACCGGGGGGAGCTCCCGGTGTAGAGCCGGGGGAGTGCGGGAGCCCCGTAGCCGGCCAGCTCCACGTAGGTAAGTCTGCAAATAGAGCTCCTCAGCAGGCAGCTCCCCAGAGGCTCCGGACTTGGCAGGTCGTTCCGGGGGAGGGCTCCACGGCGGGCCCCAACGGCAACGGAGCTCCGACAGGGAAAAGGTCGGGTCTGAGATTAAAAGGGATACACATTGGGGGGAAAGGGGTAGGTGAGTCAACAGACAAAAAAACAAAAAAACCACAGACAGGGAGGCCGTGCGACACCGGTATAGGGATAGGAGACGGGGTAGGGAGGTCACCCATTCCTTCTCTCCAGAGGCCTGTCCCGTTGATGGAGGGAGGAGGTGGGAGGGAGAGTGACAGAGGGTAGGAGTGTGAACGGTGAGGGAGTGGGGAGGTGATTGGGGATAGGGGGAAAAGGGGTAGGGAGTAGAGCGGGAGATGGGGTAAAGATAGAGAGTAGGGAGGTGAAGAGGAAGGGGAGAGAGCTGGGGATGAGGGGGAAATGAGCTATGCCTGCGCAGTTAGGGGCTATGGGTGAGTGGTGAAATATTGCGTAGGGGGAACGTTTGCGTTGGGCGACCAGGCCTCCTGTGTGACAGGGACCCAACGGGACCCACTTAGTCTAGTTATAATTAAAGCTACCAGCACTCCAATAGAGACACTAACACGGGTCCTCAACACGTTTGTAAAGCTCAGGGATCTCTGGATATTATCATATCTGGTCAATGGGAACCTTTGTATTGACAGCAGACAATGATGGAGGGGACTGACGTAGATGTATTCAGATTCACTTGAGGATCTCATTCAAGGTTTGTCTATTGTCACATGTACCAGTTTCTCCACATGTAGCATTCCTCCTCATGAGCTGCAAGGGATTTTGTACTTTAATGCCCCAAGGTTATGAAGTGATGTGATTCTTTTGAAATCTGTTTTCCAATTGTTTTTACTTGATCTACTTATATGAGGTGCTTTTATCATGGCTCCAGCCAAACTGTAGGTGTCATGTGGAAGGTTCACAATGACTATGAAGAGCGACTGCGAGCAGTTCTGAGCTTAGCTGGCTCAGCATGTGATGCGAGTTGAGTGTGGCGGATGGATGTTTGCTGTCAGTTTAGGAGAAGGCAGCCAATTTATACAGCACAGACTCGTGTATATTGCAGGGACCGTGGCCATGAACTGACCAAGAAAGCTACTGGAAGACAAATCACAGAAGCTATTACAGCCTCAAAATCCCTGTGATTAATGATATCCAGATTCATTATGGCGATGGTATGAGCATATCTTGCTGTGGCCTCAGCTTCCAGTTCAGCAATAATATGTTGGAGGATCATCAACACAGCTGGAGTGGAAGCCACTACCTTCATCATCAAACACTGCTCTGTACAGGTGCTCCTCAACTTATGATGGGATTACCTTCCAATAAACCCATCGTAAATCGAAAATATCGCAAGTCGAAAATGCATTTAATACACCAAACCTACCAAACATTCTCTCTCATGTGATAATGCTTGAGAATAGTGGGAGAAAGCACTGGGGCATTGACACTTGTTGATTGTTTCGCAGGCATAGTGTTTTCTTCAGGAAGATACCAAGTTTTGACTGTTCAGTTTGTTTCTTCTTTTCATTATATATTTCCCTATAGCAGGCAATAGCATCCTGTATTTGCCTGCCACTTTTTGCGAATAATTTACGTCCTTCCAACATCCGTACGCCACTGCTGATAGTAGCAAACGCCTCCACCAGAGGGGAGAGAACACTTGACCACTATGACACGTCAATCAAGAACGCATATCGCTCTGTTCCCCGGGCCTGTCTGGGTCTCTCTGATCATTGTCTAGTTCATCTTATTCCGACCTACAGGCAGAAACTAAAATCTGCTAAGCCTGTGGTCAGAACAACGAAAAGGTGGACAAGAGAGGGCATTGAGAACCTACAGTCCTGCTTTGACTGCACGGATTGGAATGTGTTCAGGGAAGCAACCACAAGCCTCAATGAGTATACAATCACCAACTTCACACCCAATTACCTATCCCCTCCATACTGTACTGGTCTTAATGACTACAGGCCTGTCGCACTGACCTCTGTAGTCATGAAGACCATTGAAAGGCATGTGCTGGCCAAGCTGAAAAATATCACAAACCCCCTGCTGGACCCTCTGCAGTTTGCATATCGGGCCAATAGATCCGTGGATGACGCAGTCAACCTGGGCCTGCACTTCATCCTCCATCACTTAGACTATGCGAGGATTTTGTTTGTTGATTTTAGCTCTGCATTCAACACCATTGTGCCAGAGCTACTACACTCCAAACTTTCCGAGTTGACTGAGCCTGAACCCCTCTGTCGGTGGATCACCATCTTCCTCACAGACAGGAAGCAGCATGTGAGGCTGGGAAAGCACATCTCTGACCCGCAAACCCTCAGCATAGAAGCACCGCAAGGCTGCGTACTCTCTCCTCTCCTCTACTCTCTCTACACCAATGACTGAACCTCCACTGCACCTGTCAAGCTTCTCAAGTTTGCGGACGACACAACCCTGATTGGACTGATCCAGGATGGGGAAAAATCTGTCTACAGACAGGAAGTGTCACAGCTGGCGTCCTGGTGCCATCGCAACAACCTGGAGCTCAATGCTCTTAAGACAGTGGAATTGATTGTAGACGTTAGGAGAGCTCCCCCTCACCCCACCCCACTCAACAACACCACAGTCACATCTGTGGAGTCTTGTAAGTTTCTGTGAACCATCATTTCCAAGGACCTTAAATGGGGGGCTACCATCGACTCCACAGTCAAAAAGGCACAACAGAGGATGTACTTCTTGCGACAGCTCAGGAAGCACAATCTGTCACAGGCAATGATGGTCCGATTCTATACGGCCATCGTAGAGTCTGTCCACACCTTCTCCATCATTGTCTGATTTGGCTCAGCCACCAAGCACGACATCCGGAGGCTGCAGCGAATTGTATAATCAGATGAGAATGTTATTGGCTGCAACCTTCCCTCCATTGACGAACTGTACACTGCAAGGGCCAGGAAGCGAGCGGGCAAGATCATCTCTGACCCCTCTCACCCTGGCCACAAACTCTTTGAAGCACTTCCCTCTGGAAGGCGACTCCGGACTGTCAAAGCTTCCACAGCCAGACATAAAAACAGCTGTTTTCCACGAGTAGTAGCTCTATTCAATAACCAAAAATCTGTAGCCTCCTTTTGCTCTGGTATTTTATTTAATTCACATGTTTAATCAAAATGTTTTATTAATAATTTTTAATATTGTATGTGTCATTCCTAACTGTCACTGTATGTCAGTGTCCATTGCAGACAGAGCACAAGTAAAATTCCTTGTTTGTGAATACTTGACCAATAAACTTATTCATTCATTATTCATTCATAAACTTATTCATATTCATTCATTCATCTTCCCATCTCCACCACTTTCCACTTTTTCTTGTGACCACTCTCTCCACAACTCCTTGTTTCACTTTGAAATCACATTCCTCTGTAGTTGCAGGAGGTGTCAATGCCCCTCCCTTCAAATCTTTTCCTACTTCTTCAAACCTAATCTACTTCATTTGGTGTTCCCAATGTTGTCTCCTTTACATTGGCAAGACCAAGCAGACTAGACAACTGGTTCGCCGGAAGAGTAGGATTCGACATGAGCACATCATTACTCATAATAATTTCTGATCCATTGAATGTATGATAGCCAAGTCCATGATTCTCAACAGCCTCTCTGAGCAAATGATCCTCTAAGCAAGTGTCTAAGCTCATGAGCTGCAAGTAAATTGAAAGATAGTTGAACTAGTCAGCGTACGTGTGTGTGGAGGGAGGGGATGGGGAATGGATGTGAAATGATAAACATGGTTGATTCACTGTAAATGTGCATGACATGGTGGATGCAAGTGTGATCATTGGAGAAGTGGAAAATCAATGTCTATTAGTGCATATATTAAGAGAGCAGCTTCTGTGACCACTTGAGCATGGGCCACAACTCTTTGCATCACAGGTATCGAGTTCTTGAGTCTTCATTTCAGATGTTGATCTCTCTGGTTTATTTTTTAATAGTCTTTGACCAGATTTGGGTTGATTGCTTCTTATGGCTTCCTCTAGCATGCTAAACCTTAGGGTGGTGTAGTGGTAGAGTTGCTGCTCTTGCAGCGCCAGAGACCTGGGATCAATCCCAACTATGGATGCTGTCTGTACGGCGTTTGTACATTCTCCCCGTGACTTGCGTGGGTTTTCTCCAAGATCTTCCGTTTCCTCCCATGCTCCAAAGGTGTACAGGTATGTAGGTAAATTGGCTTGGTAAATGAGAAAATTATACCTCGTGTGTGCAGGGTAGCATAATGGGCCTGTCACACATACGCAATTTTTTTGGGAGACTGCGGGTGACTGCCGCAAAATTTTCAACATGTTGAAACTTTTTCGGTGACAGTGGCAACAATTTTTGCTGTCATAGGTTGTTGTAGGTTGATGTAGGTGCTGTCGCAGGTTGTCATCAGGTGTCGTAGGTGAATTCAAGTAAAACTAGTCCCTGGCAGTCGCCTAAGTGGGACAGGCCCATTAGGGTACGGGGATTGCTAGTCAGTGTAGACCCGGTGGACCGAAGGGCTTGTTTCCACGCTGCATCTCTAAACTAAACTAAATTAAACTAAACTAAACCATCTACATTTGTTCTTCTCTGTGAGCAAAATCTTACAGTCAGTATCCCGATGCTTATTATTGATCCAGCGCGTATGTTGCTAATCCTCTGTGCAGTGATTCACTGGCTGTGTATTAACCTCTGACAATGATCAGATGCAAAGGTCACAGCCTCAAACATGATGTCAGAAAAGGCAAGAATTTCATCAGATGCACATAACTCACAAAAGCATGCACCCAACATGTGCTAACAAGGAATGAATTGATTTAGCACTTCCAAAATACACATGCTGTGAGCATAAACTTTGTATTAACAAGTTATGAGCAAACCATGTGGGTTTCCTGTGAATCTTTTCCTCAATGGTGGAAAAAAGTTGATGTTTTTTGATAAGCAAATGATTAAAGAGTTCTCACAAATGTGGTATTGCAAAGTTGAGGATGCTATCAGGTCAGCCATGATCTTATTAAATGTTAGAGCAGACATGAGGAACTACATATCCTACTCCTGTCCCCAGTTTGCATGTTTGTACAGTTGGCTGGATATGCAATAAAAGCATTTTCATATTCATTTATATGAATACCTATAGGCAGGCACATGTAACATGTATTCTTTAGAGATGCAAAAGAGAATGTGACATTGTTATTAGATGATTTATAATGTAATTCTGGGAACGCCTTTTTCGCATTTAGTTCTTTTGTAGATCTTATAGATGATGCACAATTCTAAAAAGATCACATTATGTTCTGGATGTTTCCAAAGTGATAATTAAGAATAAATATTTGGAGAAATATGATTTTTTTGATAATGATTTTGTTTCAATTTAAATATATTTTTGGTCATTTGTATTTAATTAGTCTTTAAAAAATAGCATGTGAATGGGAAGAATCACAGGTGATTGGAGGGATTTTTACATTGTAAGTGCATTCTGAGGGAATCAGAATTCTTTAGCTGTTTGACTGTATAGTGACAATGGGATTGATTTTCTGCTCAATAGTGCATGTTTTTTTGGTATTCAGTGGGCATTGCTAATTAGAGACATTGGACAGAGCTCAGTTATGTCAGATTTTTGATTTTACATTGTATTCGATGCCACAATTGCAATGTTAATGCTTAAAAGAAGTGCCTGCCTATTTGTAGCTGTATACATGTATGCAAATGAGACCTAAATAATATCACATCATGAACATGATTTTCATTCATTTGCCACCTGATTAGGCCTCTTCTATTAATTATACAAATAAATTGGCGATCACCATTACTGGAGACTGAGCTGTAAACAGACATTTGTTTGAAGATTCCAACAGAAAGACTATGCAATTGCAAAGTAATTTCACGTGATTTATCTATGTTTTTGACCTTTATTTTGTTGCATAGGGGATTTACTAATCTAATTGGCCCAAACTCAGTGTGTGGTTATAAAGGGATTAGGGAAGGGAAGAGGCTGAGGGAAGAGATGGCAAGCCTGTTGGTGTATGGGCACTGCGATCTGGAGAAACGAGGAACTGCCGATGCTGGAATATTGAGAAAAATGTTGGCGTAACTCATTGGGTCAGGCAGCCCCTCTGGAGGACATGGATAGGTGACTTTTCAGGTCAGGATCCTTCTTCAGACTAATGGCAGTAAGAGGAGGATGTGAAGCAACATCTCTTCATCTGTCCTACCACACAAATACACCTCAGGCTTGCGTGTATAACCAACTCTATTCTCTTTACCCTACTGAATGTGAGGCTAAACACAGTTTCCATATCATCTTCAAATTCACTGGCAACACCACTATTGTTAGCTGAATCATTGATGGCCATGACTCAGTATACAGGAGAGACTGAGCACCTACTTGCGTGGTGCCATCCACAACAACCTCTTGCTCAACCTCACCAAAAGAAGGAAAGAATCAACATTAGAAAGGAGGTCAGAAGAACAAGAGCCAGTTTTTGATGGTGAATTAGCAGAAAAGAAAGTCAGCAGCTTCAAATTCCTGGATATTAACATCCCAGATCACCTTTCCTGGGTTCAGCACATAGATGCTATCATGAAGAAGCCAAGTCAACGCCTGTATTTTCTTAGAAGGAGAGTTTGAAGGGATTTGTCAGATCACTCAATACTCTGAGAAACTTATATAGATGCATGTTAGAAAGTATCCTAACTGGTTGCGTCATGGCCTGTTATGGCAATACCAACACACAGGAACTCCAGAGGCTGCAGCGAGAAGTGGACTCAGCCCAATCCATCATGGCACAGCCTTCCTCTCCAGTAAAAGTATCTAACCGAGACAGTGCCCCAATAAGGTGGCATCTGTTATGAAGGAACCCCACCATGCAATCTTCTCGCTGCTAGTGTTGGGTAGGAATTATAGACGCCTTAAGTCCTATACCACTGTGTTCAAGAACTACCTCTTTCTTAGAACCTCCAGCTTCAAGTGACCTGGAGAGCCGTAATTCTACTTCAGTGACAGAACACATTATTGTTATTTACCACAAACTTTTTTTTGCACTTTCTAGTTCCAGTTCTCAAGTTCATAGACAGAAAGAAATTAAGAATATTACTCACATTTAACATTGCAAGCACTAATTCAGATATCAGTGCCCTGTAAAGACCTCAGAAATGGGAACAGGGATTCCCATTTAATTCCTTGAGCTGGCTGTGTCGTTTAATCTCATGGCTGATTCAACTTTTTTTCAAGTCTACTTTCAAAGATGCTGGAGCATTGGGAGTGAATGTTGCTGGAGGGGAATTGGAAGTTTTTGGCAGAAGTGCTTTTTATAGATCTGAATTGAAATTATTCTGCTGGGCTATATTGATGGTCAGGTGCCCATAGAAGATGAGTCATCTTTTGATGGACTATGGCTGTTGTTGCAGCTATGAAACCGTCTGAAAAAGAGTCCCGGCCTGAAACATTATCGATCCATGTTGTCCAAACGTGTTGCTTGACCACAAAATATTCCAGCACTTTGTGTATTTTTTCATAAACCAGCATCTACAGTTCCTTGTTTCTCTCTACTTTCAATGGTATTGGACAGAAACTTGCAAACATTGATTAGGAGAGGCTGTGTACAGGTGAAGGGATATTTGGCAAGTGGAAGGCTTATATAATTGAGATCGGGAGAGTTCAGGGTCAGCTGGAGT
This sequence comes from Leucoraja erinaceus, assembly GCF_028641065.1. NCBI lineage: Eukaryota > Metazoa > Chordata > Chondrichthyes > Rajiformes > Rajidae > Leucoraja > Leucoraja erinaceus. The sequence goes on along the minus strand of NC_073384.1, from coordinate 61,348,763 downwards.
GAAGGCTAAAGCTGCAGGATTAGCAAACTCTGTGAGAAAGGAGGTATATGTCATGTATATTGGTATTAAAGGATAAAACAATATACTGGAGGAACTCAGTGGGTCAGGCAGCATCAGTGGAAGGAATAGAGAGACAACGTTTTGCATCAGAACCCTTGGTCAGGCGGGGGTGGGAGGCGGGGGGGGTAAAGAAAAAGAGAAGTAGGGGGTGGGACAAAGCCTGACAAATGCACTGTGAAGAGAGGGGTGATTGGAAGATAAGTGGAGTAAGTGACAAAGGCTAGAAATGGAAAGGAGACAAAAGGGTATCAGATAAGGAAAAAATCCAAGGTGAGCTAGCTGATAGGATACAAAATTAGCTCGGCAATGGGAGACAGAGAGTATTGACGGAAGGTTATTTTTTTCAGATTGGAAGCGTGATTAGAAGCATGATGCAGTTATTAGTGCTGGTTTCACTGTTGATTGTCATTTATAATAACGATTTACATGAGAATATTGTTGGCATAGTTAGTAAGTTTGATGGACTATGGATGTTGCTGCAACTATGAAACATTAGCAGACTCACCACAAACTGTTGTTCATTGAACCATTCTTGTCATGTGGATCAGGTACCCTCTGATGTTCCTCTTTGTGCTTCCACAGCCGACAACTGCGTGTCCTTGATTCTGATCTGCTGCTTCTTTCCCAGTTACGTGGCATTTCAAACAGGACATCCCCATTGTATCCAGGCGGAGGTTTGTCAGCAAATCTGTTCAACAAACCTCTCTAAGTGCCACCATAAAATATCTTACAGGGCCAGCAGCCATAACTCAATAAAGCAAATGTAAAAGGTTAGCAATTAAGATAACAGACTAATTATCTTTTCTGAGCGGAAATTATACTTGCACTGAATTTTGTGAAAATGTACATTGATTGTTTCTGTTCATTATTTTGGTGATTACTTTAAATCAATGAATAGGCAGATAAGGCTGTTTAAAGTAATATTTGGGTCATAAACAAGATCCTAATTTGCAAGCTGGTGGGTAATAATGAATTTCAAATCTACACATTTGAGTACCAAATGGAGATCCGGCACTTATTTTAAATTTCCTTTTTAATTTGAAGAAACAGCAGGGCTCATTTAATATTCCTCCTCAAGAAATGAGACAAACTTTTAATTAAGATCATTGCAGAAAATGTCTCGACTGAGATACAAGTTAGTCCCAGTCACATATGAATATTGCTGGAAAGTTGGTAACGAGCCTATAAACAAACTGCTGGAAGAAATCTGGCGACATCTCTTGATGCAAAATAATGGTTGACATTGTGGGTCAAGAACTGCATCAAGACTATACTGTCCTGAAATGTGAACCATCACTTTGCCCTCCAGATGCTGTTTGACCTTCTGTATCTCCCTGCAGTTTGTTTTTTGATCCTGCTTCCCACACCTGCAGTTTCTTGGTACTTGGTAAACAGCCTTCTTGATTCACTCCATTTGAGAACGTTTTGAATTAGCAACCTGGCACCTTAACGTTTCTGGGTGAACCTCTTCCATGAATACTTTGCTCACTGTTAACTTGAAGGGAAAAACAGAAGAGGGCCTGAGAGGTATGGTAGTTTTGTGGGAGCTGAGGAAGCTTCAGAATTACTTTGGTCTTCAAAACGATATCGAACTTTACTTCCTCCTGGTTTTCTCATTACTATGCGAAGGCTACTCCAGTTATACATCCTGTGTGAGAAACCTCCTGGATCGTTCAATATTGCATTAATCCAGAGCAGTTGAATTCCTTCAGGTGCCTATTTGAGCTGCATAACTTAAGATGTGAGGGATAGTCTTGGCAAGTGGAATGCTCCAATTTTACCATCAAAGTTTCTTCAGACATCATCTTTCTATTGTTCAACTGAAATATAAAATTCACTATTGTATTTTTTTGCAGAAATCCATAAAACTATGAATTGCAGCCCAGAGCTGGGGGGGGGGGAGGTGAAGAAGGCAGTGAAGAAGGACATTAAAAGGATAGTGTCCTTTTCTACCCGTCCCATCCAAACTTATTATGATAAATGAATGATGTAAGTAGACCGAGTCTGAATGTAATTAGGTCCCAGTTATGTTATTTTTTGAAAACAAAATAAAGCTATGTTGTGTATTTAAAATTTGCTCAAAATACCCAAAATAGCTTCCAAATAGGCAGCTATTTTGGAAGAGAGAGAAAGTCTCCCCTTCGTAAATCCATGCTGACTCGGACCGATCCTGTTACTGCTATCCAAATGTGCCGCTATTTAATTTTTTATAATTGACTCCAGCATCTTCCCCACCACCGATGTCAGACTAACTGGTCTATAATTCCCTGTTTTCTCTCTCCCGCCTTTCTTAAAAAGTGGGATAACATTAGCTACCCTCCAATCCACAGAAACTGATCCTGAATGTATAGAACATTGGGAAATGATCACCAATGCATCCATGATTTCTAGAGCCACTTCCTTAAGTGCCCGGGGATGCAGACCATCAGGCCCTGGTGATTTATCAGCCTTCAGTCCCATCAGTCTACCCAACACCATTTCCTGCCTAATGTGGATTTCTTTCAGTTCCTCCGTCACCCCAGATCCTCTGGCCACTACTATATCAGGAAGATTGTTTGTGTCCTCCTTAGTGAACACGGATCCAAAGTACCTGTTCAACTCATCTGCCATTTCCCTGTTCCCCATAATAAATTCACATTTTTCAGCATAGATGACAAACCACATTGACCTTCGAAAGGCCATAAAATGCTGGAGTAACTCAGAAGGTCAGGCAGCATCCCTGGAGAACATAGATAGGTGATATATTAGGTCAGGGAGGGAGAAAAAAGCTGGAAGAGGGGAGAGGCCGGAATTGCATGGCAGATAATAAATCAACGCAGGTGAGGGATGGGGGAGATAGATAGGCAGCTGGCTGGAAAATAAGCTAGAGATAAGAAAAGTGTTATCAAATTTGAAGAGTTGTGGATTGTAATTGCAGAAAATTCAATGTTCGTACCATTCTTAGGTTGTAAGATACCCAAGTGGAATATGAGGTGCTGTTCCTCTAGTTTGCCTGTGGCCACACTCTAGCAATGGAGGAAGCCCAGGACAGAAAGGTCAGTGTGGAATGGGAAGTGGAGTAGAAATAGTTAGCAACTGGGAGATCCAGTAGGCCTTGTAAGATTGAGTATAGCGTTCAGCAAAATTGTCATTGAATCTACATTTGGTCTTGCCGATGTACAGAGGCCACATTGGAAACACTGGATGTAGTAGATCCATGTCTCTTCAAACCTGTCTTACACCTTCCTTCCTTATCTTTGGCCTTTGTTCCATCCAAAATGCGCCTACCTCGACCTATGTCGACCTTTAACCTGCCACACAGGTCCTGCCTCTCTATCTTCTTCTATCTCCTCCCCCACCCAAATCAGTCTGGAGAAGATTCTCGACCCAAAATATCACCATTCACATCCTTCAGGGATGCTGCTTGACCTACTTTGAGCATTTTGAGTCCTTTTGTGTTGTAACTAGCATCTGCAGTTATTTGTTTGTACATTCTATGCGAGGAACGAAGCACTGAGCCCTGAGGCACAGTGATCAATAATCTCCAGTCCAAAATACAACCCTCCACCATTGCACTCTGCTTACTACCATCAAGTCAATTATATCTAATGATCTTGTTCTCCTTGGATCCCATATGATTCAACCTTCCAAAGCAGTCTACCATGTAGAACCTTATCAAAGGCCTTGCTGAAGCTAAATAACCATCCACCGCCCTTGCTTTTCAAGGTTCCGTGTTTATTTCTTTAAAACATTCATTCAAATTCATGAGACATCATCTCCCAGGCACAAAGCTGTGCTGACTATCCCAAATCATATCATTTCCCTTAAAATCCCCGCAGTAATTTACCTACCCTAGATGTGGGATCTACTGGTCTATAATTCCCAAGGTATTCCCCAGGCACATTAGGAACTCTCCTAATTCATTAATACAAATCCACCACAATCTGTCAGTTTGAAAGACCTGAGGATAGCTTTAACATATGACAAAATTTGCATTTCACTCGTGATGAAACTACAATTTCATGAGGGAGATAGAAAACAATAAAATTCTGGCCGAATCAAAATGACATTTTCTTTTGTTTTCTACGCAAGGAAAGAAAAATAACTAAAATTCTTAAAACAATAAAATTCCTATATACTGCAAAATAAAAAAAATTAACCTCTGATCTGTATGTAACATTACATTACAATTGCCAGAGAAAATTGCTTTGTGGCGTATCTAGTAGATTTATTACATAATCATTATGAATTACTACATTAGAAAGGGATCAACTGAAGCCTTGTAATTTATGATATGTGCATGTTAACCTTTAACTGTATTCTATAATAACCTGCTAACATTTTGAATACACTAAAAAAGATTAATGTGTTTGATAATATGAACAAAACATAAAACATTTGCAAACGGCAACATAAGTAACAAACGTTACAATATGATTACTGTCAGGCAACAACCATCAGACAGACCCAACAAAGAGTTTACCATGTTTTGTTCAATATGATGCTGAAACATTGACTGTAGCCAAAGATGGTCAAATTCAAAGTCTAGTGATGCCCACAGAATAGAAATTCCATTTACATTTATAAATCCAAACCTAATTACAGGTTGCATCGGATATAATTTTAATATTTTGTAAAACTGCACAACACTATATCAGGTACAAAATGTCTATCCAGGCTTTAAAATGTTCACCAGCAACACCTCATGGCAGAAACTTATTTTTAAATTCATCCCCTTCAAGTGGGCTGATGGAGCTCTGTGAACAATGATTCCATTTGAAACCCCTACTTGTCTGCCCTTCGATATTCAGAATGTTATTGACTTTTCCTTCAGGATTATACTGTGGGAAAAAGTCTGGAGGTTTAATACAGTAGACATTTCACCTGTGGTTCTGCTGATGGATGTCCTGAGCTGAGGGTCATTTTGTATTGGTTTCTAATATTTACACCAGCCACATGAAAGGGGTTTCCTCCCTTCATTAAAATAGGTTGACTTCAGACAAAGTTCATTCATTTTTTCTTTAAAACGAAACGTGAAATGCATGCGTGGAACTTTGGTGCTGTTGGAATACTTCCCAACTACTAAACCTTATTATATTAAAACTACACCCTACTTTCAATTTTTTATCCAATATAATAATACATTTTCCAATGAATTGTGTTCATTTCAATGGGGCGTGGGAAGCGAAACCAAGGAGTTTAAAGACGGTGTGGGTACTGTGATGCGTATGCTGGATAAGGAGCACGGAAATGGGCCTGGTAAGTTGATGAGGAGCACATATAAACCAGGGTCCCAGTAATTATTTAGGGATTGTGGGAGCCAGAGTGCTGGAGAGAGGAGGAACTGAGAGAAGCAGACCTGGTGAGTGGACTTCAGCACAGAAATCGTAAACCTCTTGAGTGGAATGGGAACACCTTGTGAATAGAAAGAATTGCAGAACCGAAGCGTGCATGAGTGGAAGGGAAACACAGTAATCATCACGAGATTAAACTGAATATTAGCTAATTATGGAATAACTACATTTATTATCTTTTATCTTCCCCTGCAACCGCAGAAGATGCAACACCTGTCCCTATACCTCTTCCCCCGACTCCGTCCAAGGACCCCAACAGTCTTTCCAGGTGAGGCAGAGGTTCACTTGCACCTCCTCCAACATCATCTACTGTATCCACTGTTCCAGGTGTGGACTCCTATATATCGGCGAGACCAAGCTCAGGCTCGGCGATTGGTTTGCTGAACACTTCCGCTCAGTCCACCGAAACCAACCTGATCTCCCAGTTGCAAAACACTTTAACTCCCCCTCCCATTCCCACACTGACCTTTCTGTCCTGGGCCTCCTCCATTGTCAGAGTGAGGCCCAGTGCAAATTGGAGGAACAGCACCTCATATTTCGCTTGGGTAGCTTACACTCCAGCGGTATGAATATTGACTTCTCCAACTTCAAGTAACATTTGCCTTCCCTCTCTCTCTGTTCCTCCCCCTTGCCAGTTCTCCTAGTCTGATTGTCCTCATTTGCATTTTATCTCTGATTGCTTTGTTGTTACTTTCTCCTAGCTAACAATGATCTCCATCCCCTTTGTCTTGTTTTCATACCTTACATTTCCTTATCTCCATATCCCCCTCTTCCCTGATTCAGTCTGAAAAATGCTTGACTCAAAATGTCACCCATTCTTTCCATCCAGTGGTGCTGCCTGTCCCGCTGAATTACTCCAGCATTTTGTGTTTATCCAATCTCTTGTTCTGTCTCTCCCTCAGCTATCATCTCTGTGATTGAAATTAACCTTGTAAAGTCCCTTTCCCAGTTGTAAGCCAAAGTCCAAGACTTTCAATATAAACTACTGCTCTTACTACAAATGCCCCCTGACTTGCTAAGTATTTCCACTGTTTACTGCTTCTATTTCAGAAGTTGGTCAAGTGAGAACAAAGCTAAGTGCCAAAATCGTTTATGCTCTGCTGAAATCGTAAATCATTTTGATTCCAGAGCTTCAGCAGTTTTGTCACAGGTCACCCGTGCAAACAAAAATATCATTGTTGCTAAACACTTTAACTCCCCCTCGTATTCCCACACTGATCTTTTTGTCCTGGGCCTCCTCCATTGTCAGGGTGAGGCCCAGTGCAAATTGGAGAATGAGCATGTCATATTTTGCTTGGGCAGCTTACACCTCAGTGGTATGAACATCGACTTCTCCAACTTCAACTAACCTTTGCTTTTCCCCTCTCTCCATCTCCCCCTCCCCTCCCAGTCTGACTGTCTTCCTGATTAAATTTTATCTCTGTTTGCTTTGTTGTTACCTTCTCCTAGCTAACGATGATCTATTCTCCATTTTCCTTCAAATACTTCTCTTTTGATGTCTCGTTTTGACACCTCCCCCTTCCTTATCTCCGTGTCTCCCTCTCCCAAGGCTCTCAGTCTGAAGAAGGGTCTCGACCTGAAACGTCACCCATTTCTTCTATCCAGAAATGCTGCCTGTCCTGCTGAGTTGCTGCAGCATTTTGTGTCTATCTTCAATTGTTTTCAATTATCTTTGAATATCAGATACCTTCAAAAGCCGTGCAAGTGCCTTTGGAAACAGCTTACATGGGACGCTCCATGGCCTGGTTCTGTTGCTTGAGGCTTGCTTATCACCAGCAACTCTCATGGAAGGGCCACCACAGTGGATGCTGGCTTGGAATTAGACCAGAAACTATTCAACCCATCCTGCGAAAGGTCCAAATCACTTATGACTTGAAATTGGCTAAGAAAACATGCTTAGATGTAATTGCAGTATAATTATTTCAAAGGGTCATGTTGGCATGAAAGTGATGGTTAACCAATATGTTGGTTATTGAGTGGTTGAGATGTCATCACCTCTTCTGCTAATCAGCTCAGCTTTCAAATTACATTTGCATTTAGTACTGATTGTTGTTCAAGTGCGTCACAGTCAAAGTGGAAAGCAATTTCACAAGTTTTCGGTGTAGAATTGGGCCATTCGTCCCATTCAGTCTACTCCGCCATTCAATCATGGCTGATATCTGCCTCCTAATCCCATTTTCCAGCCTTCTCCCCATAACCCTTGACTCCCATTCTAATCAAGGATTTGTCTATCTCTGCCTTTAAAATATCCACTTACTTGACCGCCACAGCCCTCTGTGGCAATGAGTTCCACAGATTAACTACCCTCTGACTAAAGAAGTTCCTCATCACTTCCTTTCTAAAAGAACGCCTTTTAATTCTGAGACTATGACCTCTGGTCCTGGACCCTCCTACCAGTGGAAACATCCTTTCCATATCTGGAGAAGGGTTTTGGCCCGAAACGTCGCCTATTTCCTTCGCTCCATAGATGCTGCTGCACCCGCTGAGTTTCTCCAGCATTTTTGTGTATCTTCGATATTCCAGCATCTGCAGTTCCTTCTTAAACATCCTTTCCATATCTGCTCTATGTATGCCGTTCATTATTAACACACCAACCTTTAACTATTACTGCTGGTCAGCAATAAAACATTATAATAATCAGATCGGGAATCCTGAGGATTTGAAATGTGCTACATAAGTGAACGAGGCCACAGCAAGGACTGGTAGATTTGTTATCTATGAAAGATGCTGCATTAGAATAAAAGTTGATTTTCATGTAGTGATTTTTTTTCCAATGGGAACCAAGAAACTTATATTTAGTTCCATGCTTCTTTTAAAAAATCAGTCGTGCAGATAACTTAAAATCTGTATCTATGTAACTGCAGCATCTGTGAATGAAATTATTTAAATTTCATAATAAGATGTGGATATTTTTAATTTCAAAATAAGATGAAATTATGTTTAGGCAATAGATTGTCTGCTGTTATTTGTGTAAATCAAGTATTTATGTGACACACTAAATTGTAACAAGTATACCTTATCCACAATTTGAAATTATTTTTTACAATTAGCCAACTTAAACCAATCCTGCCACAGTCACCAGAGCTCAGTTGAACAAATGTCTCTAGTATTGCACTTTGTCCATGTTTTTATGGTGTAGTATAACACTCCTGGAAAACTCAGTGATAACTGTATATGTGTGGCTGTGCTGAATGCATGTGAATTTTTCATATGCATTTCTATATTAGTTGGTGAATTGCAGTTCACCAGCATTTTGGCTGCGGTACCCGGCCGCACCGTGGCGGGCTGTGGGTCAGCAGCGCACACACACACACATGGGGCCGGGTGGAGCAGAGTTGGGGACAGTCTGGCCAGAGTCACTGACCACGATACACCGCCACCAGACCCCAACCTCCACACCAGGATAATTCACCCCCCCGAACCCCAACCCCCACACCAGGATGATTCACCGCACCGGATCCCAACCAACACACGGGGTGATTCACCACCCCCCCCCCCCCCCCCCCCCCCCCGACACCCACACCAGGTGATTTCCCCCCCCCCCCCCCGGCCTCGAGGACAGACTGCTCGGGGCATTGGCAGTCATAGTAAATCGTTTTTTAAAACATGGGGGACACAATTTCCCCGGCAGGCGGATGACAAGTGTGCATGACAACGAACAATTTTATCTCCTCCCACCCCCACCCCCCCCCCCCCCCCCCCCCCCCCCCCCCCCCCCCCAAGAAGGAACTGCAGATGCTGGAAAATCGAAGGTACACAAATTGCTGGAGAAACTCAGTGGGTGCAGCAGCATCTATGGAGTGACGGAAATAGGCAACGTTTCAGGCCGAAACGTTGCCTATTTCCTTCGCTCCATAGATGCTGCTGCACCCGCTGAGTTTCTCCAGCATTTTTGTGTACCAGATAATCTGTAATCTGTATTAACCGAAGGTGGACACAAAAAGCTGGAGTAACTCAGCGGAACAGGCAGCATCTCTGGAGAGAAGGTGTGGGTGACGTTTCTGGTCAAGACCATTCTTCAGACCTGAAGACTGAGTCTGAAGGGTCTCGACCCGAAACACCACCCATTCCTTCGCTCCAGAGATGCTGCCTGTCCCACTGAGTCACTCCAGCTAGACGTTTACATGCCGCTTGCATCTATTCATCCAAGTGTTTTCTTAATTAAATCTCACATCTTTGCGAGGGAGGGATGGAATGGATGTAACCACCGGCTAAAGCAAGGCATAGTTAGGACAGGGAGATAATCCCACCACTTAATTAACCAGGTTCATGAATGTAAGAACTATTTATCCATGTAACATTTTTGTTTTTAAATCAATGTAACTCTTTTTTGAGTTTTAATGCCGACCCCGTCCTGTGGGAAGGGCTCGTGGCAGCTGGTTACATGGTGACTTCATTGTTGGTAGGTGCTGATCTTTCACATGGACCGCTGTCAGTGCCAGTTTTCCCAACTTCCATAGCCGCTCTGCATTAGTAGAGTCAGACGATAAAGTATCTCTTGACACTGGCGTTGGAGATTTTCAGCATGGAGGCCGCCGTGCTCATAAGCATAGCAGGTCAAAGAGTGATACAGTGTGGACCCTTCGAACCAACTTGCCCACACCGGCTAACATTTAGGCATATTATATGATTTTTTAAAAAATCCGATACCCGTTTACATCCATCAAAACCTACAACCACAATGTGATAAATAGGGTGGTTGTGTGGGTAAATGACCCCCACCCTCCCATCTCCCCTAGCCAATGATGTAATTGACGCAGGGGTCTGAACCAATCGCTGACAAGTCCCCCCCCCCCCCCCCCCCCCAGCAACATGACGTCCGTTATTTGGCTTCTCGGCACAGCTACCTTTCGGTGAGTTGGTTTCTGGGTGACGTGGCTTTTTGGTGAGTTGGCGTTTCGGCATAGCGGCATTTTGGCGAGTTGGCTTTTAGGTGTCCCACGCTTTCGGTTATTTGGCTTTTTGACTTTGTTTCCGTTCGGTTATTTGGCTTCCACTTCTCTGTTTCGGCTTTCTCGTCCTTCAACGTCACGTCCACACACATTTGGCTGCAGTGTATGAATGAGCTGGAATTTGCTGATTACTGAGAACAATTTAAGCATTTGAAATTATAGTCAAGGGCCTGTCCCACTGCGCGGACCTAATTTGCGAGTGTAGAAGAGTTTAGGAGAGCATGAAAAAGTGTCATGGTCGTGTTGTATCGTCAAAGTAGAACACTTCCTTCAACCTTCCTCGACTAGGTAGAGAACCTCCTACGAATATGTTGAAGACCTCCTTCAGCTATGTAGAAGACCTCCTTCGACCTCCTTCGACTATATTGAAGACTAGCTTCGACTACCATCGGGGAAAATTGGACACCAAATAGTGGAGAGTGAAGACGAATTCCTTCGACCTCTCTTCAACTATGTTGAAGACTATCTACGACTACCTTCGACTACCTTTGATTACCTTTGACTACCCTCGATTACCTACGAATATCATGCCGACCTACTACGACCTACTTCGACTAAACCTACAAGTTAAACAAATATTGTTTTTTTCCATGGCGACCTTGTTTTACTCGCGGGCATTTTTCAGCATGTTAAAAAAAATGTTGCGACCTAACAGAGGCCTCGAGTATGCGGGGACTACTCTCGAGCATGAAGGAGAGTTACAAAGACCTCCTAGGACCTCGTGTCGACCATGCTGCGAGTATGAGATAAAACATTATAAAATAAAACATTAATGATAAAACACCATTGATCAAGCATGTGAACCAACAAAATACCAGATCAAAGGGAGGCTACAGATTTTTGGCTGTTGAGTAGAGCAACTACTCATGGATAAAAGCTGTTTTTATGTCTGGCTGAGGTAGCCTTTGACAGTCCGGAGTCGCCTTCCAGAGGGAAGTGATTGAAAGCGTTTGTGGCCAGGGTGAGAGGGGTCAGCAATGATCTTGCCCGCTCGCTTCCTGGCCCTTGCAGTGTACAGTTCTTCAATGGAGAGAAGGTTGCAGCCCAATCAGGATTGTGTCGTCCGGAAACTTGAGAAGCTTGACAGAGGTGTCTGTGGAGTTGCAGTCGTTGGTGTAGGGTGTAGAGAGTAGAGGAGAGGGTACGCAGCCTAGCGGTGCTCCTATGCTGAGCGTTTGCGGGTTTGAGATGTGCTTTCCCAGCCTCACATGCTGCTTCCTATCTGTCAGGAAGCTGGTAATCCACCGACAGAGGGGTTAAAGCACAGTCAACTCGGAAAGTTTGGAGTGTAGTAGCTCTGGCACAATGGTGTTGAATGCAGAGTTAAAATCAACAAACAGGATCCTCGCATAGGTCCCCTGGTGGTCTAGGTGCTGTAGAATGAAGTGCAGGCCCACACTAGGAACAATTTTACAATTATACCAAACCAATTAACCTACAAACCTTTACATCTTTTGAGTGTGGGAAGAAACCAGAGATCCCATAGAAAACCCATGCAGGTCACGGGAAGAATGTCCAAACACCGTACAGACAAGCACCCATTGTCAGGATCGAGCCTGGGTTTCTGGTGCTATCAGGCAGAAGGTCTACTGCTACGCCACTGTGCCACCTCTTGTCTTGCAATGAAATTAAATATACAGCTCACTCCCTGGCAGCAGTAAATGTCGGCAGTAAATATGCAGACATCCATAATACTCTGTGCAATAGCTACAAAGATATCTGCAAAATTATATGCATACCAAAAACCTAATTCTGCTCTCTAATTTAAATCAAGTTTTCAGGTCAGCTTCATTCTCCATTTAATGCCATGTTGGGAATTTTTTGCTGCACCGTGAGCAGATGTTACATGTAATAAATTATTGTACAGTTCTGTGATTAAAACCCTAATAATAAGAGAAAAAATAAACCTCTTGCATCATTATCTCTGGAGAAGATATCCTTGAATAGTGGCATTAAGAATCACCATAGAAAGTGTATTTAGATATTATTTAATTTGAGTTTCCTTATAATGATCTATTGATATAATGATCTGTAAAGAAGCAGTAGTGTGTACATTTGGAAATCTCAGATTTATTCTACTTACAGTAATTGTATTTGGCTATGGTGTGATTTATTTTTTCATACACTAATGAGATCTCTTCCCCAGCACAATATTTTCTTTTACTTTTTGGAAAACCCTTTTTAATGTTGAACATGACATGATGACAGAATATGTTGCAAGGCTGTCAGACATCTCTCCCTGGTTCAGCAACAAGCCAGATCCAGGGTGCAACATTAGGTTGTTAATTGTCTCGTCATTCTGAAAAGACAGAACATAAATAAATATGTGGATGTTAAATACCTGATCTAAATTATCTGCACTCACTGTTCAATGCGCTCATAATATTTTATAGAAGTTGACCATCCTCGATTTAACGCATGCTGAAACTTAAGATATCTGCAAGTCTTATTCATTCTTAAGGAATGGAGTATCAAAGTCGGCAGTTATTGCCAAGTCAATTAGTCGTTTGTAATGTTTCATAACAATCTTAAACAAGTGCTGCAATTTATTTGGAGAAAACATTGACATTGTGTTGTTGGTGGAAGTTCCAGGATTTTTGACCCAGCAACAATGAATGAAAAGCAGTGTATAGTTGTGTGGGAAGGAACAGCAGGTGCTGGTTTACACTGAAGATAGACAAAAAATTCTGGAGTACTTCAGTCTCTGAAGGAAAGGAATAGGTGACATTTTGGATGGAGACCCTACTTTTGAAGAAGCTGAGTCTGAATCTCAGACTCGATCTGAAGAAGGGTCTTGACCCGAAACGTCACCTATTCCTTTTCTCCAGATATGCTGCCTGCCTAGCTGAGTTACTCAAGCTTTTTGCATCTATATTGTCTGATTTGGAAGTGAAGAAAAAAGATTTAATATCCTCAAAAGCTTGAGATTAGTATACAAACTTAAAGCACACGGCATTGGGGGTTCAGTATTGATGTGGATAGAGAACTGGCTGGCAAACAGGAAGCAAAGAGTAGGAGTAAACGGGTCCTTTTCACAATGGCAGGCAGTGACTAGTGGGGTACCGCAAGGCTCAGTGCTGGGACCCCAGCTATTTACAATATATATTAATGATCTGGATGAGAGAATTGAAGGCAATATCTCCAAGTTTGCGGATGACACTAAGCTGGGGGGCAGTGTTAGCTGTGAGGAGGATGCTAGGAGAATGCAAGGTGACTTGGATAGGCTGGGTGAGTGGGCAAATGTTTGGCAGATGCAGTATAATGTGGATAAATGTGAGGTTATCCATTTTGGTGGCAAAAACAGGAAAGCAGACTATTATCTAAATGGTGGCCGATTGGGAAAGGGGGAGATGCAGCGAGACCTGGGTGTCATGGTACACCAGTCATTGAAGGTAGGCATGCAGGTGCAGCAGGCAGTAAAGAAAGCGAATGGTATGTTAGCTTTCATTGCAAAAGGATTTGAGTATAGGAGCAGGGAGGTTCTACTGCAGTTGTACAGGGTCTTGGTGAGACCACACCTGGAGTATTGCGTACAGTTTTGGTCTCCAAATCTGAGGAAGGACATTATTGCCATAGAGGGAGTGCAGAGACGGTTCACCAGACTGATTCCTGGGATGTCAGGACTGTCTTATGAAGAAAGACTGGATAGACTTGGTTTATACTCTCTAGAATTTAGGAGATTGAGAGGGGATCTTATAGAAACTTACAAAATTCTTAAGGGGTTGGACAGGCTAGATGCAAGAAGATTGTTCCCGATGTTAGGGAAGTCCAGGACAAGGGGTCACAGCTTAAGGATAAGGGGGAAATTCTTTAAAACCGAGATGAGAAGAACTTTTTTCACACAGAGAATGGCGAATCTCTGGAACTCTCTGCCACAGAGAGTAGTCGAGGCCAGTTCATTGGCTATATTTAAAAGGGAGTTAGATGTGGCCCTTGTGGCTAAGGGGATCAGGGGGTATGGAGAGAAGGCAGGTACGGGATACTGAGTTGGATGATTAGCCATGATCATATTGAATGGCGGTGCAGGCTCGAAGGGCCGAATGGCCTACTCCTGCACCTAATTTCTATGTTTCTATGTTCATACACTTGCTTTTTTTTTAAGTTTTGAAGTGTCTGTAAGGTGTTGCCAAAAAATACCAAAGGGATGTGCTGCAATACATCTTCTGGGTAATAATTGCAGACACAATATATTAATGGTGGAGGGCATGGATTAATTCAATTGGTAAAATGCTAATCAAGTGGACTGTTTTGTCAAAAACTGTTTTATAGACTACACCTATTTACGAAGAAGACAAGTTTTATTTTTATGTTTCCAATCCAAATCTTCTACTTTTGTATTTTTTTAACCACTGCCCATTTTCAAAATTAAAGCTAATACTGTATCAAAGTCAGCAGTTTCCTGCAGTTTCTTCCCACACAACTATTCACCACCAAATAAACTGCAGCACTTAAAGAAAAAGCTTGTTATGAAACGTTATAAAAGACTAATAGACTTGCCAATAACTGCTGACTTTGATAGTCCATTAGCCGACTACACTATTTAAAGAGGAATCAACTCGCCAAGGAAATGATTGACAAATAATTTGACATTTTAATGAAGTTTATGTTTTTTCATGGAACAATCCACATAGTTCATATATATCATCTTAATACTCAATAATCACCAACAAACAATTTACACAAACTTCTTCTTTTCAAGACCATTTTGTTACAAATGTTGGCCTTGCTGTCATTGTCTGTCCTGAAAAGGAAGCAAGCTTCCGACGACAATCAGTGGAAGCCATCACTTGTCGCAGTAGATAATGGTGGTAGCAGAATTAGCTCGGGATGCTTCCAGTTTCCAGCCCCGTGACATGGACACTTCTACTATGGGGGCCTACACATACTAAAGCACCTTTGAATTCATCAGCTTCAACTATGCTCAAATAAAATACAAGGGATAAGGACTTTTGCTCTGAACATGTGAAAACAGCTAAAAGCAGAGAATGCTTTAAAAAGTATTCTCTTTCTTGTTTCTGATCAAACCCATGTTTTATCAATAAATACAAACTCAGCCATGAATCAACACAATCAGAAAATGCATTAAATTATTTCGGATTAAATTTTAAGATGTTCTTTTTATAGATTAAGATTGGTGATGTCAAATTAAATAGCACAATGAAGGGTGAATGATCTGAAAAGTTGACTGTTTCTCTTTCGATGGATGTTGGTGAACATGAAGTGTTGTTCTATTATTTTCTGTATAATTACAAAAAAAAATGTTAAAGTTTATAAAGTTTTCTAATTCTCTTAAGATACATAAGGAGAATTCTTAATAATTTGAAGAAGGTTTACACTAAAAATATTAAAAACATGATTTTGTCCTTTTCACCTTATAGAATTAGTTTAATGCTTTAAGTCTTCTTGAAATGACCACGATTAACAGAAATATCCAACAGTGAAAACTGCCTTTTGTGTGGCATTCTGAAAATCAGCAAAAAATAATCAGGAAGCTCACACTCTACCAAATTTTTTCCTGCATTTTACACATTTTTGCACATTATGTTGGTATATAGCAGATTCTATCAAAAAGCAAGTTCAATTGCATGCACTCTCCGTGCCCTTGTTTACATACAACATAAACTTCTCTGTGAAATTTGTTTGTTTAGCATACAATTAGAATCAATTAGTTGCAAAAATTAAAAATTGACCAACTTCTTTTGTGATACTAAAATTTAATTTTGTATTTGTGATTAGATATTTGCAAATGTATTCCTACATTTTTTAATATTAATAGCCTTTTATATGTAACTGATCCATCAGCTATCACCATAAAAATTGAAACAACTAAAATTATTTAAACAATGGATCCATGCTAGAGTTCTTTAGAAATGCTAGCACAATTTTGCTTGTTACTTCAGAATGGATTTGCGAACTGCAATTTTTAGCAGATTACTTTTTGATGGTTCAGCAAGGTAACTTTGGTCTCAGGCTATCAGAGGTAAAAGCAGGAACAGGCCACATGGCCTTTTTGTTGAAATATGGGTTCTGCTGGAATATGGGTTGATCCTGTGAACCAAGACTGCTTTAATGTTCTAACCTCACGTCTGTTGGTTCCTTTACTCCAAAATTTCACCAGCCTGAGCCTTAAATATACTCAATGACTTGAAGATCCACAGCCATCTGGGCAGGAGAATTCTCCACAGAGGAAATACATTTATGTTCAATGCAGTTCTGAAAGGCAAACCTGTCTGCAATCACACCCCTTGATCTCAACAGCCGTCTCAGAATCTACTCTGTTGAGCCCTTCTGGGACATTAAACATTTTGATCAAATCACTGCTTTACTTTCAAACTCTGGTGAATGACAGTCTGTCCTGTGCAGAAGTTTCTCATCAGACAAGCATGTGCTCCCTTTCCACACTATCAT
The DNA here is from genome assembly GCF_028641065.1 of Leucoraja erinaceus. Lineage (NCBI taxonomy): Eukaryota > Metazoa > Chordata > Chondrichthyes > Rajiformes > Rajidae > Leucoraja > Leucoraja erinaceus. The sequence goes on along the minus strand of NC_073384.1, from coordinate 61,332,010 downwards.
AAATTAATATGTTGCCATTTAAAAAAAAAAGTGTTATTCTGTTTCTGCTGCTAAAGTGAATAACCTCACCTTTACCAATTGATTTATATCTATCATCTTTCTGACTCACACTCTTTGCATCCTCCTTAAGGATTACTTACCAACCATTGTTAACCCATTGACAAAAATATTTCTTACGCAGTTTTCCTTATTTATCAGATCATATATTGTATGGTTATTGTCCTCTTGATATGCTTGTTGAGGGGCATTGTGAGACTTCAAACACAGTGGGGATCAAAATAGAATGATGGGAATCTTATCTGGGTGGGGAATTTCTTTGGAGAAGAAACTGTAGCAACATTTCAACCATAATCTTTTGAGAAAAACTGTAAAATTGAGATATACATTATCTTTTAAGATGCAGAGAAAGGCAGGAGGGGGGGGGGGAAGATGAAAAGAGAAAGGCATTTAGGGGTTGAGGACTGGAGAAAGTAAATGACAATATGTGAAGCGGGTGTTGAGTAAAAGATGAATAAAGAAACAAGAGACCAGTTTCGAGGAGATTCAAATAGGAGGTGGAATCATTATCTCAAGTGAAAATGCAAAAATGAGCACGTGAAGCTGAAGAATCGTGCATTGATAAGTATCTGCTATACCATCAGTGTCAGAATTTAGAGATTTTTTTTCATTCGCCCAAACTTGTTAATATTCTTATGTAATTACTGTCTCGTTTGCAGAGGTCATGATGGTTTGGATACTGCTGTCATGAGACACAATTGGTCTAATCAATGATCATTACAGACATAACCCTGTTGGAGATCAAGTGATCTATCTGATGAGATCTTGAACTCAGAGGATATCTCTGTTCTGCAAACAGTTACTGCCAGAAAGAATTTGTGATGAAGTTTCAAACTCAAGATGTTTCCATTTTACCCTTAACCTATATCAGTGGGAACTATTTGGATAACCATTCATTCACTACTTTGCTTATTCAAGTTGCAGTCCATTTCATAAATGTCTAGAGTGCTTCAAATTGCCAAACCATTCAAATCATTACACTTTTATCTTGCTTGAGTAGTTATTAGACCAAGGTCAATGGCTCATAATCATTGCCATTGTATGCTTGTTGATTCGGTGTTTTTTCATTCCATTAACTATTTTCATTCTCTTGAGGTGTTCCTTGTTTTGGGAGTTAGTCCGAGTGAGTCCTCTAAGGTATAGGTTAACTTAAGGTATAACTGGTAGCAAATGTTATGCTCCTTTCTGTTGAAGAATGCAAAATGTCAACGTTCCCCAATTAATAATCAGTACGATCTTTACTCGTACAGTATTGAACATAATGAAAAATTATTGAACATTTAATTTTATTTAACTCGATGGATTAGTGTTCTGCAGTGTATATTTAAACATTATATTACCAGAAAGCAGAGATTCTGTATTCCTTAACCGCTGATAAATTCCAACAATATTCAATTAAATGACTTTGACATCCTGACACATTGGAAAACATAAAAAATCAATTATAAAAAATCACATGCAAGCACTTTTCTAAAAGCAGAAATATTAAAAGAGTTTAATAAGCACCTAGTGCAGGTTCAATTAATAGGTCCCTGTAGGAGCAAAATGGAAAGGGCACGCTGAGTTGGTATTCAAAGTAAAGGGTGATTTATTAAAACTAGTGCGCACCAGGAGACCAGTCAAAGTTCATCTCCCTAAGTGTGACTTTGATATGGTCTTTATATTCTCAGATGACAAGATTACTCAGAAACTTGACAGTATGATTGTGTCTTAATTGCAGAAATTTGACTGACAATAAAACGAGGTCTTGCACCAAAAGTTTACAAACAGTAAACAAGGTCTTGAACAGAATGGAACTCAGAAAGACTTAAGTATAGGTGACAAACAGAATGAGATGATTATCCACAAGCCTAACTTTGTTAACATTAGATCCAATTTTCAGTTACAATGAGAGGTGTATCTCTCCCTCTCCCTCTCCCTCTCCCTCTCCCCCTCCCCCCCCCCCCCCCCTCCCCCTCCCCCCCCCCCCCCCCTCCCCCCACCCCTCCCCCTCCCCCTCCCCCTAGGTAGCTAGGCTGCCGGGGCTATCACTTCTCCAGGATCCCCCTCTGTCCCCCTTCCAGCTAGGACTATTTTATTTTACTCCTTTTATTTCCCACTTGGATTCGTTCCATTCTCGTTACAATTGGGATCCTGCCACCTACGCCAGATTCTGTCGAGGAATTTGACAGAGGAAAATCAAAGGGAAAAACTGAGACTTTGAAATTTACTTCAAGCGACTATATTGCATGATATCATGGAGAGATAGAAACATAGAAATTAGGTGCAGGAGTAGGCCATTCGGCCCTTCGAGCCTGCACCGCCATTCAATATGATCATGGCTGATCTGGTGGCAGTGAACTACTCAACGCTTCTCTGTCTTTGCAGCAGAATTAGCATACAGTGCAGAAAAATACTTTTTTTTTAGTTAGATTCAACTAATCGAAAATATACTTAGTTCTTGGCTATAAGTTTTCCTGTTATTATTATCTACTACATTGGTATTAATTATACTGTCAAAAGGAACAATTTCACATTTTGCCACAATGTTGTCAATTTACCAGATCTTTGCCTGCTTATTTGACCAACCCTATCATTCTGCAGCCTCCTTCTGGCCTCTTTGCTACTTCTGTTTCTCCCAGCATTGGTGCCACGGAAATTTATGAACTATACATCCGGTGCCTTCATCCATGTCATTCATGTAATTTGTAGAAAATGGATCTCTGCACTGAGTGCTGTGGCATAACATTTATTACTGCTCTCCAAACATTTATGCCTATATCCGGTATTCTGTTAGCCAGTCAATCTTCTGCCGAGACATATTATTACTTCCAATATCACAAGCTTTTATTGGCCTCAGACACAATTGAAATAGCAGAGCACCTGTTCAAATGCCTTCTGCAAATGTTAATGCATCCAGCAATTCTACCACAGTGCTGTTTTGTGGTTGTTGATTCCGTTCATAAAAGTAATTATGGAATAATTCCCCTGGATTATAGACAATGAACTTCACAAACGAATGTCATTTTTGCTGGTGTTCATCCAAAAGCAGGTCAAGGTGAAATGTTAGAGTTGACATTCCACGATGCCTGCTTATGATTGACTTGCACATTGGAATTCTGAGTGCCCTCGGTGGATTTATTTGGCCTGTCTTTATGTCACTTTTATCTGATTTTCATCTGTGGAGGCATTTCTTTACACATTTGGAAAGCAAAATGTATTTTGTTTGGATGGGGCTGTAGTGTGGTGGCCAGTTTGATCGGAAGTTAAGGTGCACCCTTTGACAGCTATCTATCTAAATAGGATTTGCTTTGATCTTCCTCCATTCCCAGGATGGAACTGATCAAGATGCATCTGTATTGTGCTGACATGGTTCTTTTTAATGCTGGAAGTGAGTGCCCAACATTTTACAAAGTGCTAGTTTTTTGCTCTTCTGATTAATTATTCAGCAGTTAGCTATACCTGTGTTCAGTTCAATACATTTGGTGTTTTACAATATAAACAAGCTGCACCTCAAAATGAACTTTTTTATTTGCAGAGACACCAATAGTTAGCTCTATTCGTGCATGTTCTTGAGGATATTTCAGATAAAAAATATCTGAAAAACTTGACTTTTTATGAACTGCCAAATGCAGATTTTTAAGATGTGGTTCGATCTTCTCTACATCAATTCTGCCTCACCAACTGAGGTACTCCAGCATTTTGTGTCTACTTTTGATTTTACCAGCATCTGCAGTTCTTTCTTACACATGCATGCATTATATGCCCTGGAGAAGGCTCTGTCCCCAAAACTGCGGAGGTTGGATTTGTGGATGGAGAGGAGACCGGCTGATGTGGATCTGAGGGACCGTGAGGGTTGGTAGGGGAGAGGTCAGGAGGTCAGTGAAATATGGGGGGGGCAGATGGTGGAGGGCTTTGTAGGTGAGGACCAGGATTTTGTAGGTGATCCGGTGGGAGATGGGAAGCCAGTGAAGTTGTTTGAGGACTGGAGTGATGTGATGCCAGGATTTGGTGTGGGTGATGAGTCGGGTGGCTGCGTTCTGGACCAGTTGTAGTCGGTTGATGTAGGTGGAGGTGATGCCAAGGAGAAGTAAGTTGCAGTAGTCCAGTCGGGAGGAGGAGATGAAGGCATGGATGCATGGCAGAGGTTCATTCAAATCATAATCAGCAAAGACAGGCATGGTAAGGTATCATTTTTTGCTAAACACCAATAAATGTCTATTTCATCCGACTCTCGTGGAATAAATAACTATTTTGATCGATAAAGGTGATAAGGGTCTAATCATATAATCCTTTTAAAATGCAGCGGGCGGGTTGAGGAATTTGGTGTTCTTGCCTAAACGCAGAATATCAGAGCAGTGCACAGCTTCACTATACTGGGTCTTTCATGGTTCTCTTACAGGTAGATGCCCATGCTATCATAGCTGAAGCCTTCTCCTCTTCATTCAATTCCCCACACTTGGAGCAAATGACTAAACTTAAACACTTTGTGTTTTTGTTGCCAATCTTTTTTCAATAAAAATTGAATTCTGCAAACCAAGCCATAGATCAGTTGGATCGAATGGTTAATTTTTCAGTTATATAATTTTCATCAATCTATTTGAAGTCCAATCCAGTGCATATATCGAGACTAATGAACCACTAATTGATAAAAATTACCAAAGATATTTGTGCCAAATTGGCACCACTGTCTAATGCCTGTGGCAGTTGTTCTTTAAGTAATTGATATGTCCAGAGCTGTAATTCAAGAGGCTTTATTGGCTTCCATTGCAGGAAAGGAAATCTCGTCGAAATTAATTTTTTATGTGAAAATGACTAGAACAAACACTGCTGTATACAAGAAAGTAGTGAAGACTACTGTTAGTATAACAGAGCAACTGCAGCCATTCTTATAATATAGGTGTTTTATACCAGAGAGAGCCACCAGAATGCATACTGTTGAACTGTTAAATATGTGTATATATATGTATATTGTGTAGGGAAATGCAATCAGGAGAAATGTAAAAAAGGATGTCATGCATTATGTTTCCCAAAGGGAATAAATGATAATTAGTTCAAACTAAAGAATAGAAGCCTAATACAACCACACTAATTGTGGCCAGGCTGTAGAATCATTTCTAGGCACAACCATGAAATCATTTTGGAGAAATTTAGAAGAGAATATAGATAATGTTAGGCAAGTCAATAAAAATGTTTTGAAATGTTCAGTATTTATTTGTTCTGACTTCTATGTACCAAGTTAAGGTGGCAAAAATCCATTTTCCAGGATTTTTGATCCAGTTCTGAATTTAGTGATCTTCCCGATGTTTTGACGATGTGCTGTTCTATCCTCGCATTTAACCAAGCTGTAGGTCATTATTCATATTCAATATTAACAGAAAACTTGTTAAGGAACATTTTAAAACACATTCTAAGGATTGGATAAGGCAATCACGGCTATACTTTATTTAAGAGCGCCTCGTACTCGGCCATTGGGAACCGTCAAACTAGACTGTGTAGGAACAAACTGCAGATGTAAGTTTAAATCGAAGGTAGACACAAAATACTGTAGTAACTCAGCTGGACAGGCAGCATCTCAGGAGGGAAGGAATGGGTGATGTTTCGGGTCGAGACCCTTCTTCATCACCCATTCCTTCTCTACCGAGATGCTGCCTGTCCCGTCAAACTAGACTGTTCCCTGAACAAAGATTCATGTGATCTTTTACAGTTTTTTTCCCCTTTGTTTATACTGATTAACCCGTAATCGATTTCAAAAAGACGCTCCACAATTCCTCTGTTATCAGTGTGCTCTGACAATGGCTCTAAAGCACGTACCTCCAACAGATACATTCACATGCTCTTTCTTTTCTTCAAAACCAATCCCCATGGCAGCTAGCATTTACCTTTGACCTCATTCCCCCCCTTATCCTTATAAAATGTTATTCTTTTACAATTTTACTCTTTTACAGTATCAGATCCAACATTTTTGTCTGGACTTCTGACTATAAACTCCATTCAGCTTCTCTCAAAAATACCACTAAAACCATTGTCCAATGGAAATGTGTCTACAAAGATATGTTGCCATTACTGGAGTTCTCAGAGAAGTTCATTGATGAAATTGGCACAGAAGTTGAAGATGCTTATAAAAGCAATGCTATATCAGCCCAGCTTAGAATTCCAACTTGTACAACATCTATTGGTCAAATGTGAGGGGAATGCTAGGGGCTATGTACAAATCTCTGAAAGGAAGCTAACTAAAATAAATGCTTCCATTTCATCAAGTCCCAGAAAGTCCCTGTCAGATCTGTTCTGCTTTAATGGAAACATATATAGTAATAATGGCTGGACACAAAGTGCTGGAGTAACTCAGCGGGTCAGGCAGTATCTCTGGAGAAAAAGGATGGGTTGGATCCCTTCTTCACACTGAAAGTAGAAAGAGGGGCGTGGAGGTAAGAAAAGGCCAGAACAACTCGGGGCCAGCAACAGATGTCCAAGGAAGGGTGGAACCTATAATGGTCCATTGTTAGCTGGGGAAGAGGTGATAGTGGAGGGATACAGGGATGCGAACAGTGGAACTGTTAGGACGACTGCAAGGGGCGAGAGAGAATGCAGGGGTTACTTGAAGCTGGACAAATCAACGTTCATACCGCTGGGTTGTAAACTGCTCAATCGAAATATGAGCTGCTATTCCTCCAATTTGCATGTGGCCCACTCTGATTATAATAATAATAATAATAATAATAATAATAATAATAATAATAATAAATTGAATTTATATAGCGCTTTTCAAGGACTCAAAGTCGCTTTACAACAAGGCAAACAAAAAACAAAAAACAAAAACAGAACAAAACAAAAACAGAACACAAACAAGAACACGAGGCAATAGCGGACGGAGAAGCGGCGAACAAACAGCGCCAGTGTCCTCTCCGTGCAGCGTCCTTTCAGCTAAAACATAACAATAATAAAGATCTTTATCATAAAAACATCCCCCCACAATGGTTTCCATTATGAGGGAAGGTACAATGTCCAGTCCCCATCCCCAGTTCACCCATAGTCGGGCCTATGGAGGTCTCCACAGTTGCCTCTACGGAGGCCTGATGTTCCAGGCCGTTCTAGCCAGTTGATGGTGCTCCGACGTCGGGAGAGTCCTCTCAGCGGCTTGGGACACCTGGAACGGCCGCCTCCTTACCGGAGACCGCGACTTCCGAAGCCAACAAGGCCGCGCCGGTTGGAGCATTTCCACTGCCGATCTCGTCGCGAGATCCCAGGCTCCCGGTGTAAAGTTCGGCGCCGCTGGCCGCTCCACAGTCCCGCCGCTCCGCGATGTTTTTTCTCGACGGTTCTTTAGCTCACCGGAGCTCCAGCGCGGCGACCCGAGCAGGGCATCGCCTGCTCCGCTCCGCGATAGCGCTCCAGTGCTGTGCCGCCGCCAAAGCCGCTCCAGGCCCACTGGTAGGCCCCTCCCCCCACAGAAAAAAGTCTAGACCTCCTAAAAACAAAACACTAAAACTCACTATAAATAAAAAAAAGAGTGAAAAAGACGGACAGCTGCTGGCTAGGCAGCCATACACAGGACAGCGCCCTCTGAAGTAATGGATGATAGTGGAGGAGGCCCAAGACAGAAAGGTGAGTAAGGGAATGGGGAGTTAACATGCTTGGTAACCGGGAGATTGTGTAGGCCAAGGCGGACTGAGCAAAGTGTTTCAGTAAAACGATTGGCCAGTCAGCGCTGGGTATTGCCGATATATAGGAGCCCGCACTGGGAACAACAGGTACAGTAGATGCGGTTGGAGGAGGTGCAAGTGAACCTTGGCCTCCACTGAAAAGACTGGATGGTGTTGAAGGAGGAGGTATAAGGAACCCACTCCTCCTTTATAAGGTATAAGGACGTATGGAGAGATGTAATAGTGGTTCTTCATTAATTTCTTTAGAGAGAGGAACTTGAGAGAATACCCATTCACTGAAGGTTATTTTGTAGCTCAGAACAGTTTCAGATATCGCCTGTCTGGGATGTTGATGACAGATGATGGGTCATTGTTCACAGTAGACATCATATGATGCAATCTAACAACTGGCAATTTGATCCCTGGACAAGATTACCAGAATAATGGAGAAGCCAAGAATAATATGAAGCAGGACAGGAAATAAACAGAGAAAGCTAAACCCATACAGTTGATTACTTAATCAAGCACTGTTTTCCCAAACACCCCAATTCAAGGGATGATGGAAATAGTCAGCAGAATTGGCTGCAGATGCAGAAAGTGAAACAGATCATGTTTGGGTTTGAAGATGCTGTCTGACCTCATTTCAGATATGCAGAATCTGCAGATTTTGATTTTCAAGGCATGATGACTAACCTTATATAAAAGCTAATGAGTGGATGAGCTAGAATTCTATTCACAGAAACAGACAGATCACTTGAATTGGAATTGTGGAAAAAAACTGCAGGAGGGCAATTGAATATGGCCAAAAATACGATAGGTGCATTGCCACAGAAGATATCAAATACTTCCCACTGCTACGTGTTGGAGACTGTGAATGAAGCCAACATCAGACCAACATCAAACGTGACTAGAGGCAGCAGTGACCTGACACTCCAAACCTCAGATCCTAGGAAGTTATGGTAGTGAAGAGTTTCCTATATTAGGTGGACAGTCATGTCTCAGAAACATCATCGGCAAAATTTAATTGGCAAAAAGCAAATATGGCTGATGTGCTACTAACTTCAGAGAGCAAAACACCATAGCTTACCAGCAGGCTATGGATGAAGGATCTCCAACTCAAACCATTCACTCTGTTTCTCTGCCCGCAGATGCACACTAACAGGCTCGCATTTTCTGGTTATTTTAGATTTTCAGCACCTACAGACTTACAGGGCTTTTTTTGGATTCAATTTGGAACAATCATGACAACTTAGAAGCAGATGGGGAAGAGAAGCCCATTGATGCAAGTATCGTGAAGGCGTAATGCCACAGTAAAGTATACACTGAGCAGTTACTTTGGATGTGAATTTACTCTTTATTCTAAAATGGGTGATGTAACCTGAGTTGCATATTTATTATTGGTAGATAGCACATTTTAAGAATTGAATCCTGATGAAGCATACTCTAAATAGTTGCAACTTAGCTCAGCATTGAATTTTCAGAGGGATCACTTGTGTTGTGGCTTCCAGAGGGACCACCTTTGTTGCGGAGAAAGCTACAGTAAGATGAATACTGTTGTATTCTCTAAATCTTTATTTAATTATATATACGTGTTAACTTTGAGACATTATCCATGAGCACTGAAACAGGACCTTTGGCCCACTGAGTCCATGTCAATCATCAAGCATCCCTTTACACTAATCACATTTTCTTCTCCCTACATTCCCAATCAATCCTTTCATATTCCACCACTCAACTAGGGAAGGAACAAAGGAGCACCTGGCATGGGGGGGGGGACTGTCATGAGGGAGGGGGAAGATTAATGGGAACCCAGCGCGAGGAGTGGGAAGAGCAATGGGGACCCAGCGTGGGGGGACCTGGCGCGGGGGACCTGGCGCGGGGGTACTTTGTAACTTTGTAAGCAACCTTTATGGGTGACTATTTGCATACCTTTCACTGTGACTTGTCACATGTGACAATAAAGAATTTAATTCAAAGTTCTTGGGCCAATAACCTGCAAGTCTTTGCAATGTGAGAAAACCTGCCTGGTGACAGACTGAACTGAAGATCAGTTTTTAACTCTGGTCATTGGAGCTGCGAGGCAGTGTAGTGACTTTAGCTGGGCACAATGGCACTCTAATGGATTGGGATTACTATATTCAGACAACGATAAAAAAAAAATGGAAGCCATATAGCTTTTTAATGGCACTGCAATTTCATCAGGAAAGCTCACTATTAATACCAGCTCATACCCTGAAGGATTGGTATCTCTGTCTGCCAAACTATCACTGAAGTTAGTCAGTATTTAATGGAGCCACATTGGGAATATGTTTCAGGTTTGGTTCCAAACTACACATTTCAGTCATGAATTATTCTCTTAAGGGATCATTTGTTTCTGGCCTGGGTTATTCAGAATTAATTATCTCAGTATTTATGAACATTTTATAGTAGCACGCTAGGTCCATGGTAATCAATAATCTTTGACACATAATTGTGTATTTACTTGCAGCATATATTTCATGTAGCATTGTGCAAAACCCATCTAGGTTATAATATTGATTGCCTTTGTTAATGCTGAAATTACTTTTTTTTCCGAATATTATCCTTTTTCAATTTTCTGTTGAGGTTTTCCTAAATTAAACCACACGATTGCTCATCATCACTGCCCATTAGGGACAGAAGAGAAGTGATAGTGTGATGGATTTTTAGAAGTACAGGTGCACAAACTTTTATCCGAAAGCCTTGGGACCAGACACTTTTCGTAATTTGGAATTTTTCGGCTTTCGGAATGGAAGATTTTTAGCGTAGATTTTAACGGCTGGCTCAGTGGTAGAGTGCTTGGCTCATATCCGCATGGTCGCGAGTTTGCGCCTTGATCCCGGCAGTTACTCGATCGCGAGTTTGAGTCATCAATGTAGTTTTTTCTTGCAGAATAGGAGAGAATAGGGAGGGTTAGGCTGGGATCATTCTCTGCGAGATGATCTTAGTGCGGGAGACAAGTGTAGGAGAGGTGTACTGACTGTGTGGGCAGAACTTTGGAAGTGATTGCCCACCATTCTCAAAAGCCACTGTGTCTCCCTGTCCCTCCAACTCCAGAGGAATCCGCTCCCTGATGGGCCGCTACGGCGACAAGTGGCAGTTCGCCCACAGCCTGAGCTGCGCCACCCCAAGAACAAGACGTACCTTGCACACCATCAGCTTCTGCCCCTACGGGGAGCGTGTTCCTCTGGAGTTGGAGCGGGGCTGGGCTGGAGTTGCTGATCTGGGATCTCCGTGCTTGCAGTGGGCCTGGAGGTCGGTGTCCCGATGAGGGGGCGCAGCTCGGGCTGTGGGCGAACTGCCACTTGTCACCGTAGCGGCCCATCGGGGAGCGGCTTCTGGTGGTCCTGATGTCTCTCAGCTCCTGTCCAGGAGGGTGGCCGGAGACGTCAGGACCAACAGGAACCTGTTCCCCAATGGGCTGCTACAGTGACAAGTGGCAGTTCACCCACAGCCCGAGCTGCGCCCCCTCATCCGCAACCCGGGTTCCTCTGGAGTTGGAGCGGGGCTGGGCTAGAGTTGCTGCTGGCTGTGAGTCTCCGTGCTTGCAGTCGGTGTCCCGTTGGTCCTGACATCTCCGGTGACTGGCACTTACCTGCTGGCATCACCGACGTGAAGACAGTGCAAAGCCCTCGCGCCGGTTCAATGGGCGGGGAGCTGGAGAGGGGAGGGAAGGGGTCACCACACATAGCCGGGAAGCAGAGGGTTGTAGGTGGGATGAAACTGAAGGGAGCGACAATCTGCTGCTGCCTGCCCGCTGAGTTAAAAAGTTCCCACGCAAGACTCACGATACACTGTGTATCGTGAGTCTACCGTGGGAACTTTTTTAACTCAGCGGGCAGGCAGCAGCAGATTGTCAATTATTAACCCTCTCGCGCAATATACCCTCAACTTCTCTTTTATGAATGGGGATTTAGTTCCCCTTTCTTCGAGGACCGACCGGACGTTCCGCTGTCACCTCTGCGGGCCACCCTCGGTGAACGTCTTCAAGGACCTTTCTTCAAGGACCGAAAAAATGTCCGCTGTTCGGAGCTTTTCGTTATTTGGAATTTTGGATAAAAGGTTGTGCACCTGTACTAGATACAATAAAGACGCAATACAGACCTCAAACAGTTGATAGGTTTGTTTATGGCTTAATTAAGCTAGACTAGAAGAACCATCACTAACAAACGAAAACTTGTTAAAAAATAAAAATAACTTCTGATCCAGATTTCTCAAGTAAAATTTAGGACTTCACTAATATCAGATTAAAAAAAAATTTAGTTTAAAGATACAGCGTGGAAATTATGTGTCCAGATGAGAATTAAATACAGCATAATGTTGAATAACAAATGCATTGCCTCACGTAATGGCAAGGTCAACCCTAAAAATGTTGCTGGACTATGCCTGTAACAGTGAAAGATTTGCAATTCTGTGAGTATCAATGGCATACTGTACTGAATGTTCCCATGACCGTCTCTTTAATTTGAGGATGGTGTCAAGCACACACAGACCGTGAATCAATTCAGTGGTCTGATCTGGGAACCAGAAATCCATCCTTGCCAGTTACCTGCCTCCTGACAGAGTTTTCTTTATCTTTTCATGTTCAGCTCTGAGGACGAAATACCTCTATATGAGCCAAGCCATTGTTTGATGGAAGCTGAGGCTGTTGCCACCGAGGCTAATTGTTTTCTCCACCCAACTGATGCTGCACACATCTGCTTTCTTGAGTGCAATCAATAGCTGTAGAAACAAAGAAGTCAAACATTGGTTTTATCTCCTTTTCCACATCCCCTATATTTCTGCATCTTTGGCTGATTAAACTATGTATAGGCGGAAAGGTCATATCCAACCAGGTATCGAGCTAAGGGTCAGAAATTCAATCATGTAGCACAATTTAATGCATTCTACACGATTTAATTGAATTTGTAATAAGAAATGCTTCTATTCATTAAATCCAGTACATTATATGGATTGTATATTTGCAATTTTCACCCAGGTCCTTTGCCCATGGAGTCAGGCCCAGAGATGGTCAGTTACAAAAACTTAAACACTGCTGCATCAACCACCCTCTGTGTTGATAGTCAATCATGCACTCTTGCATCCTGATGCCCTGACATTATTCCTGATGTCTTGGTTCTGTCTCACCTGCCCAGCCCACCATCCCAAACCAATGACAGAAGACGGTTTTGAACCTGGTCAGCATGCAATGCTTTGTCTATTTTACATGAATCTTAAGGTCTTGGTTACCATGCTCAATAGAACATTGTAATAGTGGCCCCACACAAAAAAAAACAGCCAAAAAAATTTACCTTTGAATCTCTAGACAAGTGAAATGTTGAATTTTTGGTCACTGCATAAATATATGATTGATCTTGAGGAACGCCAATAAAAAAAATATTTAGCTATGTCTTTGGTGAAAAGTTCCCTTTTTCTGACACCTGTGGATGTTAATCCTCAGTTCACAGGCATATCTAATGAATCTACACTGCAGCAGCAGCTGCAATGTCATCAAGATGGGTGAACAGCAATCACAACAAAGAATTGACCAAAAGACAAGTGCAGGAGGAACTCAGCAGGTCAGGCAGCATGTGTGGAGAGAACGGACAGATGATGTTTTTGCACTGAACCCTTCTTCAGACAGAGTCTGAAGAAGGGACTCAACCCGAAACATCGTCTGTCCATTCCCTCCACATCTGCTGCCTGACCCGTGAGTTCCTACAACACAGTGTTTTGCTCAAGATTCCAGCATCTGCACTTTCTTGTGTCTCCACAATGAAAAATTAATTCCTATCTGTTGGAATTCTTTAAGGAAGTTAATAGCGGGATAGACACAAGGAGAGTCAGTGGATATTGTTTACCTGGATTTTCAGATGGCCTGTCATAAGGTGCTGCACGTTAGGCTGCTAAAGAAGATGAGAGCTCATGGTATTAGAGGGAAGATGCTGGCATGGATTAAATTTTGGCTGGATGGCAGAAGGTAAAGAGTGACAATAAAGAGGCCTATTCTTTGGGTATTTTTAAGGCAGGGATTGACAGATAATTGATTGGTATGGGTATGACGGGTTATGGGGAGAAGGTAGGAGAATGGGGTTGAGAGGGAAAGATAGATCAGCCATGTTTGAATGGCAGAGTAGACTTGATAGACCAGATGGCCTAATTCTGCTCCTATAACTTCAGAACTTATAAATGACTGAGAATCAAAAAGCACAACTTTTGTTGACATTTAAAAAAATATGCAGAGTGCTAAATAAAGTTTAAAACACCCATCTGTGACTATGTGAGGTTGAGGCAGAAATTTCACAAATAACAGTTTAACAAATTAATGTATTTCTTGTGCTTTGAAGTATTTCAGAACTTCAGAAGTCAGAACTGTATTGGAAATAAACAGTCATCAGTTTTTGACCATATTCCTATATGGGATTAAATACGTATATCGTATGGATTACTTGTTTTTGCTTGTTAAGCAACAATGTGAGCAAACGTGCAATATCTTCCTTTATACTTGCAAACCCACTATGTCAGTTCTGGTGAAGTTCTAATGTAACATGGTTATTTGACACCATCATAACTCCATAGTCAGAAGACCACTCCCATCACAGGGCTTCACAAGACCTTTTCTATTTGGTGTTCGACGAAAGGTTTCGATGAGGTTGAGGATTGGGACATTGGATTATTAAAGATTGGCACGTAATGGTCAGCATGGAAACAGTGCATCATCGGGCCTTGTTCCATGTTGCATGATTATATGACTCGATACATTTGCAGGATAAATCAAAGGGGCCCAAATCCATAGCTCCCTGAACATGGTAACACACGTAGATAGCGAGATAAAGAAGGCGTACAGAATGCAAAATTGAATATAAAAATCATGATGTCATGTTTGCAACTTTTTAGGTTTTCGATTAGGCTGCATTTGAAGTATTGTGTGCAGTTCCATTGCAGGACAATGCTTTGGAGAGGGTGCAGAAGAGCGTGCACAAGAATGCTGAATGGATTAAGGGGTATTAGCTATAAACTGAGGTTGGATAAACTTAGATTGTCTTCTCTGGAGCATTGGGAAGGTTGCGGGAAGATCTGATAGAAGTATATAAAATTATGAGAGGCATAGTTAGGGTCGGCAGAACTTTTTTATCCTTGGGTTGAAATATCACAGATGAGAAGGCACAGCTTTACAGTGAAAGGGGTAACATTTAAATATATGAGGGGCTCATCTTCTACACACAGACTGGTAGGTGCATGAATGCATAGGCAGGGGTGGTGGAGGATGCAGATACAAAAGTGGCATTTAAGGGGCTTTTGGATAGGCACATGGATATGTAGGGATCATATGCAGGCAGAGGACATTACTTGACATAATGACATCATGGATATTCTGGGGTGAAGGAGCTGTTCCTGTGCTGTACTGTTCTATATTCCACGTTCTAAATCATTGTTCCTTCTTTGGATTGTATTCACATTTTACTTCATAAATGCAATCTGGAATTAATGAATATGCTTGAAAGGGGCATTTTGTAAACTGTCAACAATAAGATTTAATGTCAATGTGCATCTTGACCTTCACTTCAATTTTTTTTTTTGTGGATTTTCTTGGTACGTAATTAATTGCGGGACAGAATACAGTTTTGAACTAGAATAATGCAGCACTCAGCAATAGAAATGAAAAATTAGCTTCAGACAAAAGCATTTTCTGGCCTGCTTATGAAATGCTGCTTTAGAAAAACTTTGCGTAACTGAATTAATTAAAAGGATATTGTATATTCCCTAAAGGATTAAAAATGTAGTGTGAATACCACTCTAAATCTGTATATAATTGACACTAATGTCCATCCATCATCACCAGTTATCCATTCTGCTTATCTGAAATTATTGTTTATTCCTTTCAGATAGAAAACAAATATAAGCATTACTTGAAAATCAGTGATTTGACTCAACTAGCCAGTTGAAAGATTTTTTTTCAATACAACTTCAAATCAGGAACTAGAAAATTGCTATTTTGGAACCAGAAAGCAAAAGAAAATCAAACAATGAAAATATTTAAATATTTTTTCTATGTGCTGTGACTGCTAGCCTTGCTTCCACTAAGTCCATTGATACTACACAAATTCCTGTAACAAGAACTGAAAACATTGCTACTGAATTATCAAAACAATTCTCCTATTGTGATCCATTTATGACCTTAGGCAGTGTTAGCTGTGAGGAGGATGCTAGGAGACTGCAAGGTGACTTGGATAGGCTGGGTGAGTGGGCAAATGTTTGGAAGATGCAGTATAATGTGGATAAATGGGAGGTTATCCAATTTGGTGGCAAAAACAGGAAAGCAGACTATTATCTAAATGGTGGCCGACTAGGAAAAGGGGAGATGCAGCGAGACCTGGGTGTCATGGTACACCAGTCATTGAAAGTAGCCATGCAGGTGCAGCAGGCAGTGAAGAAAGCGAATGGTATGTTAGCTTTCATAGCAAAAGGATTTGACTATAGGAGCAGGGAGGTTCTACTGCAGTTGTACAGGGTCTTGGTGAGAACACACCTGGAGTATTGCGTACAGTTTTGGTCTCCAAATCTGAGGAAGGACATTATTGCCATAGAGGGAGTGCAGAGACGGTTCACCAGACTGATTCCTGGGATGTCAAGACTGTCTTATGAAGAAAGACTGGATAGACTTGGTTTATACTCTCTAGAATTTAGGAGATTGAGAGGGGATCTTATAGAAACTTACAAAATTCTTAAGGGGTTGGACAGGCTAGATGCAGGAAGATTGTTCCCGATGTTTGGGACGTCCAGGACAAGGGGTCACAGCTTAAGGATAAGGGGGAAATTCTTTAAAACCGAGATGAGAAGAACTTTTTTCACACAGAGAGTGGTGAATCTCTGGAACTCTCTGCCACAGAGGGTAGTCGAGGCCAGTTCATTGGCTATATTTAAGAGGGAGTTAGATGTGGCCCTTGTGGCTAGTGGATGAGAGGGTATGGAGAGAAGGCAGGTACGGGATACTGAGTTTGATGATCAGCCATGATCATATTGAATGGCGGTGCAGGCTCGAAGGGCCGAATGGCCTACTCCTGCACCTAATTTCTATGTTTCTATGACCTTCCAATATAAAGAGCAGTGATTTCCTTTTATAGTATGTTTCCCAATTTCTAATCTTGCCATAAGAACATTTTTCATATGGAAATCAGCATGGAATGATTAGTGAACTAATATGATTCCACAACGAGATGTGACAGTATTACACAGAATTTCATAAAGATCTCTCTTGTAATCTGTATATTTTAACTATCTTTCCCTAAACTATTAAGTCATCCTTACAAAATAGTGATTCAGTCAATGAACTTTAGTTTTAAACATTAGCTCAAGTCTATTGAAGGGTCATGATGTGATGCATTAACTTTGTTTCTCACTCATAGGTTCTGTCAATCTGCCAACTATATGCAGCCTTTTTTTTTTAAATTACGTTTCCCTCTTAACAATTCAGGTTTGACAAAGAGTTATTTTACTCACTCACATTAGTGATCCTGACAACTTGGTTTATGATGTAACTTCCCCTTACCGCCCAGTACAATTGCATATATCATGGGATTGTGGGAGATTTCAATTTTCCACACATAGACTGGGAAACACATTCTGTAAATGGGCTGGATGGGTTGGAGTTTGTAAAATGTGTGAAGGATAGTTTTTTGCAGCAATACATAGAATTACCTACTAGAGAAGGGGTGGTGCTGGACCTCATGTTAGTAAATGAGACGGGTCAGGTGGCAGAGGTATGCGTTGGGGAACAGTTCGGGACCAGTAATCACAATACCATTAGTTTCAATATAATTATGGAGAGGGTCAGAACTGGACCTAAGGTTGAGATTTTTGATTGGAGAAAGGCTAACTTTGATGAGATGCGAAAGGATTTAAAAGGAGTAAATTGGGACAGTTTGTTTTATGGGAAAGATGTGGAAGAGAAATGGAGGACATTTAAAGGTGAAATTTTAAGAGTACAGAATCTTTATGTCCCTGTTCGGTTGAAAGGAAATAGTAAAAATTGGAAAGAGCCATGGTTTTCAAGGGAAATTGGACACTTGGTTCAGAAAAAGAGAGAGATCTACAATAATTATAGGCAGCATGGAGTAAATGAGGTGCTTGAGAAGTATAAAGAACGTAAAAAGAATCTCAAGAAAGAAATTAGAAAAGCTAAAAGAAGATATGAGGTTGCTTTGGCAAGTAAGGTGAAAGTAAATCCTAAGGGTTTCTACAGCTATATTAATAGCAAAAGGATAACGAGGGATAAAGTTGGTCCATTAGAGAGTCAGAGTGGACAGCTATCTGCAGAGCCAAAAGAGATGGGGGAGATATTGAACAATTTCTTTTCTTCGGTATTCACCAAGGAGAAGGATATTGAATTATGTGAGGTAAGGGAAACAAGTAGAGTAGCTATGGAAACTATGAGGATCAAAGAAGAGGAAGTACTGACAATTTTGAGAAATATAAAAGTGGATAAGTCTCCAGGTCCGGACAGGATATTCCCTAGGACATTGAGGGAAGTTAGTGTAGAAATAGCAGGGGCTATGACAGAAATATTTCAAATGTCATTAGAAACGGAAATAGTGCCGGAGGATTGGCGTACTGCGCATGTTGTTCCATTGTTTAAAAAGGGTTCTAAGAGTAAACCTAGCAATTATAGACCTGTTAGTTTGACGTCAGTGGTGGGCAAATTAATGGAAAGGATACTTAGAGATAATATATATAAGCATCTGGATAAACAGGGTCTGATTAGGAACAGTCAACATGGATTTGTGCCTGGAAGGTCATGTTTGACTAATCTTCTTGAATTTTTTGAAGAGGTTACTCGGGAAATTGATGAGGGTAAAGCAGTCGATGTTGTATACATGGACTTCAGTAAGGCCTTTGACAAGGTTTCTCACGGAAGGTTGGTTAAGAAGGTTCAATGGTTGGGGATTAATGGAGGAGTAGCAAGATGGATTCAACAGTGGCTGAATGGGAGATGCCAGAGAGTAATGGTGGATGGTTGTTTGTCAGGTTGGAGGCCAGTGACTAGTGGGGTGCCACAGGGATCTGTGTTGGGTCCACTGTTGGTTGTCATGTACATCAATGATCTGGATGATGGTGTGGTAAATTGGATTAGTAAGTATGCAGATGATACTAAGATAGGTGGGGTTGTGGATAATGAAGTAGATTTTCAAAGTCTACAGAGAGATTTATGCCAGTTGGAAGAGTGGGCTGAAAGATGGCAGATGGAGTTTAATGTTGATAAGTGTGAGGTGCTACACTTGGCAGGACAAATCCAAATAGGACGTACATGGTAAATGGTAGGGAATTGAAGAATGCAGGTGAACAGAGGGATCTGGGAATAACTGTGCACAGTTCCCTGAAAGTGGAATCTCATGTAGATAGGGTGGTAAAGAAAGCTTTTGGTGTGCTGGCCTTTATAAATCAGAGCATTGAGTATAGAAGTTGGGATGTAATGTTAAAATTGTACAAGGCATTGGTGAGGCCAATTTTGCAGTATGGTGTACAATTTTGGTCGCCTAATTATAGGAACGATGTCAACAAAATAGAGCGAGTACAGAGGAGATTTACTAGAATGTTGCCTGGGTTTCAGCAACTAAGTTACAAAGAAAGGTTGAACAAGTTAGGGCTTTATTCTTTGGAGCGCAGAAGGTTAAGGGGGGGATAGACAGAGTTGACGTGGATAAGCTTTTCCCACTGAGAGTAGGGAAGATTCAAACAAGGGGACATGACTTGAGAATTAAGGGACAGAAGTTTAGGGGTAACATGAGGGGGAACTTCTTTACTCAGAGAGTGGTGGCTGTGTGGAATGAGTTTCCAGTGAAGGTGGTGGAGGCAGGTTCATTTTTATCATTTAAAAATAAATTGGATAGTTATATGGACGGGAAAGGTATGGAGGGTTATGGTCTGAACGCAGGTGTATGGGACTAGGGGAGAATACGTGTTTGGCACGGACTAGAAGGGTCGAGATGGCCTGTTTCCGTGTTGTAATTGTTATATGGGTGAAATAGTAACTTCTTTGTGACCCAAACCAGATATTTGTATTGAATGTGTTTTACCACACGGTCTTCAAAAAATGGATTGGAAAAAATGATTGGTGAAATTAATTTTGATTTCCGAATTGTAAAGCTGCATCTTTAAAATACAGTCTGAGCAAATATGATGAAATTCACATAATTCAGTCCATGTATTTTCTTTTGCACTTAAATACAACATGATATATTCCATGCCAGTAAAACTTCAAATAAGAAGTTTACATTTCCACTCTTGCTACCTATTAACATCCCTGAATCTAGCAGTTTCCCTAATATTCCTGTCAGATTAAACTAGTGTCATCTTTTTGTCAGGCAGCCTGTCACCTAACCAAGAATAGGAAATGACCCCTATTGATTTTTAATGAACAACGTCGCAATAATAATGAATGCGAATGTTCATTAGAATGTAAAATTAGCTTTCATTGTCTCCAGTGTGCTGATTCAGACAACCTGTCTGAATATAAGCAATAAGGCAGGGTCATTCACCTATTCATTAAGATACCGTGACTCATGTACACATTGTGGACCAATCCCCAAATGCTCTGAATATCATGATATCCAAAAGTGTATGTCTAATCCTTGAATATATTCAGTGACAGTGCATTTCCTGCTCCAGAGGGCAACTCACTTATCCCAGGAACTATTCTAGTGAGCCTATGCTGCAATTTGATAATGCTTATTTTACATCCCTACATTCTGCTGTTCTGTGAACCTTTTCAGAGCTTATTTTAGCCTAATAGTGCAATTTTTAAGTAAGAACTGGCAGCCTTATCACTAATAACATTCAAACAGCTTACAGATTTGTTCATGACGCAGTAAGACATCATCTGTTCGGCTGCCTCTGCTGATTTTTATACTTCACTCACAAAGCCAAATCTACAAATAGAATGCGAGGTCGAAAGCATTTACTGTGAACATCATAATTTTTCAAGTCGAACATTTCTGACTTTTTCTGATTTATTTTAATTTAGATCTTTGCCGGCTCGATTGTTAAAAAGCAATCTTCTGTAAAAAGTTGTAAAACAATTAGTGTAGAAGATTGTGTTAGTGTACGGAGATTGCTGTCCGGTGTGGACTCAGTGGGCCGAAGGGCCTGTTTCTGCGCTATGTCTCTAAACTAAAATAAGAAGATTGTTATCTTATTATTACGATTATGGATGATTTAAAAGTATCATAATCAAATCTGATTGAGTTTTTGAGGATGTTACCAAACAGATCGATGAAAGCAGAGCTGTGGACGTTGTGTACATGGATTTTAGTAAGGCATTTGACAAGGTACTGCATGGTAGGCTGCTCTGCAAGGTTAAGCCCCTGTCCCACTTACGTGTCCTTGGGACGCTAATTACGTGACCTCGTGGTCGCTTTGAGGCGTGACGGTCCCGCGAAGGTGCGTGTGATTTCATGCGCCTGCACAGCTGTCTGGAGCGCATGACATCATTTGAAGAAGGACACAAAATGCTGGAGTAACTCAGTGGGACCGGCAGCATCTCTGGAGAGAAGGAATGGGTGACGTTTCATGTCGAGACTCTTCTTCAGTCTGAAGGAAGGGTCTTGACCCGAAACGTCACCCATTGCTTCTCTCCAGAGATGCTGCCGGTCCCGCTGAGTTACTCCAGCATTTTGTGTCTATCTTCAATTTTCTTGGCCCCGCTCTGGGAGTAGAAGTGGGGGCGGATTCGGACTGCAATGGCAGTGAGCCCCAGGCCAAGCTCGGCGATCGATTGCCTGCTTCTTCTGCTGTTGGAGGTGAGACGTTTAGTCGCGCCAACGTCTTGGGCCTGTCCCACTTTGGCCATCAGTTACTCGACAGGCCATTGGCGCGCGAAGAAGTAGTTTACTACAAACATTTTGGAACCCTGTGCGATGTCGCGCACAACTACATACCCCTCTGCGCTTCTCATTGGAACCGGCCCCGCGTGGCCACACGATGCCCGTGCGCCTCAACGCAACGTCGAGGTCGCGTAATTTCAGTGCCAAGGACACGTAAGTGGGACAGGCAATTTAATCCCCATGGGATTCGAGGAGAGATTGCTGAATGGAGCGAAAATTGGCTTCATGGATTGAAGACTAGGGTGATGGTGGAGGTTTGTAACTAGTGTTGCCCCTCAGGGTTTGGTGCTGTTTGTCATCTGTATCAGTGATGTGGATGAGAAAGTGCATGGTATGATTAGCAGGTTTGCAGATGACACCAAAGTGGATGGTATTTTAGAGAGTGAAGGTGGTTGTCATAAATTGAAGCAAGATCTTGATCAGTTGTGCAGGTGGGCTGAGGAATGGTTGATGGAATTTAATTTAGAGAAACGTGAGGTGTTGCATTTTGGGAGCACTAACATGGGCAGGACCTGCACAGTGAATGGTAGGGCTCCAGGGGGTGTTGTAGAGCAGAGGGAATTAGGAGTACAGGTTCATAGTTTGATGAAAGTGGCATCACATGCACATAGAGTGGTCAAAAAGGCTTTTGTCACATTGGCATTCATCCGTCAGAGTATTGAGTATAGAAGTTGGGAGGTCATGTTGCAGTTGTATAAGACATTGGGTAAGGCAGCATTTGTAGCATTGCGTAAGAAGGAACTGAAGATGCTGGTTTAAACCAAATGTATGCACAAAAAGCTAAAGCTAAAAGAAGATATGAGGTTGCTTTGGCAAGTAAGGTGAAAGTCAATCCAAAGGGTTTCTACAGCTATATTAATAGCAAAAGGATAACGAGGGATAAAATTGGTCCATTGGAGAGACAGAGTGGACAGCTATCTGCAGAGCCAAAAGAGATGGGGGAGATATTGAACAATTTTTTTTCTTCGGTATTCACCAAGGAGAAGGATATTGAATTATGTGAGGTAAGGGAAACTAGTAGAGTAGCTATGGATACTATGAGGTTCAAAGTAAAAGAAGTACTGACACTTTTGAAAAATATAAAAGTGGATAAGTCTCCAGGTCCTGACAGGATATTCCCTAGGACATTGAGGGAAGTTAGTGTAGAAATAGCCGGGGCAATGACAGAAATATTTCAAATGTCATTAGAAACGGGAATAGCCCCCGAGGATTGGCGTACTGCGCATGTTGTTCCATTGTTTAAAAAGGGTTCTAAGAGTAAACCTAGCAATTATAGACCTGTTAGTTTGACTTCAGTGGTGGGCAAATTAATGCAAAAGATACTTAGAGACAATATATATAAGCATCTAGATAAACAGGGTCTGATTAGGAACAGTCAACATGGATTTGTGCTTGGAAGGTCATGTTTGACTAATCTTCTTGAATTTTTTGAAGAGGTTACTAGGGAAATTGACGAGGGTAAAGCAGTGGATGTTGTCTATATGGACTTTAGTAAGGCCTTTGACAAGGTTCCTCATGGAAGGTTGGTTAAGAAGGTTCAACTGTTGGGTATAAATGCAGGAATAGCAAGATGGATTCAACAGTGGCTGAATGGGAGAAGCCAGAGGGTAATGGTGGATGGCTGTTTATCGGGTTGGAGGCAGGTGACTAGTGGGGTGCCTCAGGGATCTGTGTTGGGTCCTTTGTTGTTTGTCATGTACATCAATGATCTGGATGAAGGTGTGGTAAATTGGATTAGTAAGTATGCAGATGATACTAAGATAGGGGGTGTTGTGGATAATGAAGAGGATTTCCAAAGTCTACAGAGTGATTTAGGCCATTTGGAAAAATGGGCTGAAAGATGGCAGATGGAGTTTAATGCTGATAAATGTGAGGTGCTACACCTTGGCAGGACAAATCAAAATAGGACGTACATGGTAAATGGTAGGGAATTGAAGAATACAGTTGAACAGAGGGATCTGGGTATAACCGTGCATAGTTCCTTGAAGGTGGAATCTCATATAGATAGGGTGGTAAAGAAAGCTTTTGGTATGCTAGCCTTTATAAATCAGAGCATTGAGTATAGAAGCTGGGATGTAATGTTAAAATTGTACAAGGCATTGGTGAGACCAAATCTGGAGTATGGGGTACAATTTTGGTCGCCAAATTATAGGAAGGATGTCAACAAAATAGAGAGAGTACAGAGGAGATTTACTAGAATGTTGCCTGGGTTTCAACAACTAAGTTACAGAGATAGGTTGAATAAGTTAGGTCTTTATTCTCTGGAGCGCAGAAGGTTAAGGGGGGACCTGATAGAGGTCTTTAAAATGATGAGAGGGATAGACAGAGTTGATGTGGACAAGCTTTTCCTTTTGAGAATAGGGAAGATTTAAACAAGGGGACATGACTTCAGAATTAAGGGACAGAAGTTTAGGGGTAATATGAGGGGGAACTTCTTTACGCAGAGAGTGGTGGCGGTGTGGAATGAGCTCCCAGTGGAAGTGGTGGAGGCAGGTTCATTGGTATCATTTAAAAATAAATTGGATAGGCATATGGATGAGAAGGGAATGGAGGGTTATGGTACGAGTGCAGGCAGGTGGGACTAAGGGGAAAAAAATTTGTTCGGGATGGACTTGTAGGGCCGAGATGGCCTGTTTCCGTGCTGTAATTGTTATATGGTTATATGGTTAAAAAGCTGGAGTCACTCAGTGGGACAGGCAGCATCTCTGGAGAGAAAGAATGGGTGATGTTTCGGGTCGTGACCCTTTTTCAGAATTGTGTTCATTATTGAGTTCTGTGTTATAGGAAGCATGTTGTCAAGCTGAAAAGGGTGCAGAGAAGATTTAGCAGGATGTAGCCAGGACACAAGGGCCTGAGCTATAGGGTGAGGTTGAGCAGGCTGGGACTCTATTTCTTGGAGTGCAGGAAGATGAGGGGCAATCTTATGGAGGTATATAATATCATGAGAGGATAGATTAGATAGACGCACAGTCTTTTGCCCAAAGTAAGGGAATCAAGAGCCAGAGGAGATAGGTTTAAGGTGAGGGGGGGGGGGGAAGATTTAATAGGAACCTGAGGGGTGCCATTTTTACACAAAGTGGTGGGTATAAGGAACAACCTGCTGGAGGATGTAGTTGAAGCAGATATATTGCAGCATATAAGAAACATTTAGACAGGTACATGGATAGGACAGGTTAGGAGGGATATGGGCCAAATGTGGGACTAGTGTAGATGTATCATGTTGGCCGGTGTGGGCTAGCTGCAATGAAAGGCCTGTTTCGATACTGTAAGACTCTATGACTATGATTCTATAAAACAGGCTCTCATAAGTAAAAAATGCTATTCAAGCTCGAACAACTTTAATGAACAGGATATGGGTCGGTGGCGGTGCTGCGAGACCGCTGCCCTGCCAGCAGCGTGTTCGTTATGTCTACTTTTTTTTTAATGTGTCTAGTGTTGGTTTGGGTGTCTCTCGGTGTGTCTTGTATGGGGGGTGGTGGGGAGGGGAAAGGGGGGAACCATTTTTGGTCGCCTCCTCCACGTAGAGGCGACTTTTTCCATATAGCCTCCCTCGCTGCCTAACACCATGGATTGGAGCGCCTTTCCCGGAGTCGGGCCCGGAGCATCGGCAGCAGGCGCAGCGTGGACTTTCCATCGCAGAGCGGGCGAACCCTTTGCAGGGGTCACCAGAGAGGAGTACTCCGATCGCTGGCCTGGTGACTTTGGCATCATCGGGCTGTGGTCTGCGGAACTTCAAGCCGTGGGCGTGGCATGGACTTACCATCCGGCGCCTGGGATCCCTTGCCGGGGATTGCCGGAGAAGAGCTCCGACCACCGGCCTGCGGCTATAACATCCTGAAGCGTGGTCTCTGGTAGGAAAGTACCGAATCGGGATTTCCAAGTGGTGGAGTGTGTTCGACCATACGGACGCCGGAGTTTGGATCATCCCGTCGAGAGGGCCTGAACATCGGGCCGTCTGTAGCGGCGACTACAGAGGGTTTACGGCATCGACCACGGTTGAACAAAGGAGGAGGACTGGCTGAACTTTGTTGCCTTGCACCACAGTGAAGAATGCTGCGGTGGATGTTTGTGTTAAATTTTACCGTGTATTGGGTGTTCTTTTTAAGTGTACCGCTGCTGGCAAATTCATTTCATTGCAACTTTGGGTGGATGTGATGAATAAAATTGACTTTGACTTTTGACTTTTGACTTTGTCTTTGATATGCCCTTAGACAATAGACCATAGGTGCAGGAGTAGGCCATTTGGCCCTTCGAGCCAGCACCGCCATTCAATGTGATCATGGCTGATCATCCCCAATCAGTATCCCGTTCCTGCCTTCTCCCCATATCCCCTGACTACGCTATTTTTAAGAGCCCTATCTAGCTCTCTCTTGAAAACACCCAGAGAACCTTCCTCCACCGCCCTCTGAGGCAGATAATTCACCACTCTCTGTGAGAAAAAGTCTCTGTTCTAAATGGCTTACCCCTTATTCTTAAACTGTGGCCCCCTGGTTCTGGACTCCCCCAACATCGGGAACATATTTCCTGCCTCTAGTGCGTCCAAGCCCTTAACAATCTTATATGTTTCAATGAGATACCCTCTCATCCTTCTAAACTCCAGAATGTACAATCCCAGCTGCTCCATTCTCTCAGCATATGACAGTCCTGCCATCCCGGGAATTAACCTTGTAAACCTACGCTGCACGCCCTCAATAGCAAGAATGTCCTTCCTCAAATTAGGGGACCAAAACTGCATACAATACTCCAGGGGTGGTCTCACTAGGGCTCTGTACAACTGCAGAAGGACCTCTTTGCTCTTATATTCGATTCCTCTTGTTATAAAGGCCAACATGCCATTCACTTTCTTCACTGCCTGTTGTATCTGCATGCTTATTTTCATAGACTTATATACAAGGACCCCCCAGATCCCGTTGTACTTCCCCTTTTCCCATCTTGTCGCCATTTAGATAGTTGTGGGGTCTTAGTGGGATTTAGATCTTGTTTTGGGAATTTTCAGGTCATTGAAAATCTGCCAGTCATTCACAATCTACAGTATCTGTAACATTAACTAATTGAAACCCAATAGATTTGTGATTTGGCATCAATATTGGAAATATGAGAAATGTAATCTTCTGTTGCATATGTTATTGTCTCCTAACATGGGAAAACAAATCCTCAATTATATTGTATGAAGTATTGTTGAAAGTTTTTTAATTTTCTCCTCAACTATAATTTGAAGAATAATAACTATATTGTTCTAATTATGAACGCACCGCTCCGACCCTTTGTCAGTAGTTCTATGTTATCCCACCTTTGTATCTACTCCCTACACACAAGGGACAATTTACAAAGGCTAACTAATCTTTGGGATGTGAGAGGAAACCGGAGTACCCGGAGGAAACCCACATGGTCAGAGAGAGAATGTGTGAACTTCACTCAGTAACCACGGTCAGGAATGAACAGCTGCATTACGGTGCTACCTTTATCTTGTGTTGAGATTTTGTCATCTTCTAATCCAAATTGTTTCACTTGGATTAACAGTGCCACACTTGTACAATGTAATATGTGCAATGGTTCCTCTTTGTGATGAAAGAGGTGTTGTAATTTGCATTGGGTTAAGATGTGGCCCGGATGTATTTTGACCTCCAATAAGTACATGGCTTTGAAATACAAATGAAATGGTTCAACATGACTAGCATGAAGCAGATTTAGAAATTTGGATTTGGATTTCAAGTCTATTGCAATGAAACAAACATCTACTGACGGAATTGACATATGTTCATAACTTAAATTGCTAACTCACCTTCATTAATATAGTCACTGATTATTAAATTATATTTTCAGATAATAATTTTGTACCTTACTGAGTTAGATATTTGATATACTTTGATATTTGTGGAATGTTTTTTGATAAATGTTATTTTAATCATATCTTTTCATTGCAGAACTAAAACAAAATATAATATAAAGGCTAAAGTATTGCTAGTCAGAGTCTTACTTTTTGAAAATATTAGTCATACGTTTGGGTATTCCCAAAGTGCCTGGCTCGATTTGAGACAAACATTGATTCAATGTGGATGGTGTGGGTTTCTGAAATGTTCTCCAATCATTTCATTGTAATCCATATCAGGATTGACATCTGGATTTCTATGACACATTCATTTTTCTAATTCCCATGGATTTCAGATGGAAATGATAGTCTAAATCAGCTCGAAAAGAGGCTTTCTCAAGTCCTGGCTTTACAATGTTTTATTTTCCTGCAATGTGATAAAGGAATAGATCAGGTAAATGGCAAGAGTAGGGGAATCGTGAACCAGGGGACGTAGGTTCAAGGTGAAGGGGAAAAGATTTAATAGGAGTTCGAGGGATAACCTTTTCACACAAAGTGTGGCGGGTGTATGGAACAAGCTGCCAGAGGAGGTAGTTGAGGCTGGGACTATCCCAACGTTTAAAAAACATTTTATAACATAGACATTTTGGCCGGTGAGACATGTTGGCCGGTGTGAGCAAGTTGGGCCAATGGGCCTGTTTCCACACTGTGTCACTCTATGACTGTGTTTGAAGACCACATTGCCCAGGCTCTTTCTTCATCTTTCTACCTATATTATTTAAACAGCTTATAATTGTCTAATTATATTTTACACAATGACGCAGTAGAAACACGTTTGGCCAATGTGCAGGAAGGCTTGAAAAAGATGACTGAAATGCCTGAGATAGACCCCTTGCTGTGTCTTCTATCCTGAAGCAACTTAATTTTAATTAGTCTAATCTGACTCACAATGGCAAATAAGCAATGGTCACCTAATAAAAAAGCAGGGGTTGGAGGATTCATTAGGTGTGAATAATATATGGATATCAAAAGTACAAGATATTTTAGGAAGCAACATTTATCTCTAGCTGATTTATTGAAATAGGGATTACATTGAGTAGGTGCTTTAATAGTAACACATGTGTAATTTCAGGAATTACTGTACAGTCAGTGACATTGATTTATTAGCAATTGGAATTGTTCCTGCAATCTAAGACTGCTGGTAGTGAGACATAATGACATCAACTCTGATAGAGACATGAGGAACTGTAAATGCTGGATTTGTAGGGAAAACACAGAGTGCGGGAGAAACTCAGTGGGTCAGGCAGCATCTATGGAAGGAATTGACGCAGCGTTTTGGGTCGGGACCCTTCCTTAGACTGTGATTAAATGTAATTGCTTAGTTTGCAGTAACACCACGATTGTAGGCCTTGAGGTATTGCCTGTGCATTTATGGTGGAGGAGAGAATTCCGTATAATAAGTGGGAGACTTTGGATCACAATGCATAGACATTAAGAAGGTGATGGAAGGGGGTGCAGCATTGAGAAGCATTGACGATTCCACCTCTTATTTTAAAATGAGATGTTAACCCAATTTTGGTGTTGTGGTTCATTGACTCGGCAGGTATATGTTGGCAAGATTTGGCATCTACTCACAGAGTAATATACCGTGCTTGCCTTCTGAAATTGATTTGATAGCATGAAAGAATTGGTCATGGTCAAGAGCTCATGTTTTACATATATTTTTCCAAATTATATTAGTGTGCCTGGGAATGTTTCCATGTACATTTCATTGTGTAGCGCATGTAAATATTGTGTAAATTGCTCGTTTTAAGCTTTCCTCCAGTCTAGTTTCAGTCAAAAACCACTGAATCAAGCACTTGATCAACTAATCTTTATTTTAACAAAACACAATTACAGTTCCCACCACTGTACCTAACCACGGCGGGTTCGATTCTCATATCTGCCTGTTCAAGCCCCCTAGGCCTCACTCAAACAGAGACACCCCAGAAGGTCACGCAGTCCCAAGCACTCTCCCAGAAGATCTATGCGGGACCTCGTGGCAACAGACTTTTATAGGTCCCGGGACCTTGAGGGGCCGAACCACATGGGGGTGGTCTCTTTAAAATCCAATTACAGATATTGATTAACCCCATACATAACAGACATTTCCCTAATCCAATAATACAGCAGCTAATACATTGTATTCAAACAGGAATACTTCTCAAGGAAGCAAACATAGCAACATTTACCCTGATCTGCAAGAAAACCAGACAAGGCTCAATACCTCATCCAATCAATACTCGGCAAAGTAGAACTCTGCAACATTATCTACAATTATTTACAAGGTGTATGTCTGCTTTCAGTCATCCACTCCATTCTATGCATTTTGCACCTAATTGACATGGTTTACAGATTTTCCTATTCTTTTCCTGCAGCTTGGATCTAGGCTCTAGACAAACTGGCGCCACTCTGCGGCTTGTTCCAGTTATGCAGAGAGCAATTCCAAATTGACCAAATCTCCCAGCAGCCCTGAAGCTTTTACCCCATTTTAAAGTCCTAGCCTCTCCAATCTGGCCAAGATTAACAATTGCACTGCACTATTGAATTTGGATGGAAAAAATTGAAGTAAAGAAATTTGACAGCTTCGTTGATCGTGAATATAGCAAGTTTTGTTCCACACCACCAATTTGTCGGATCTGCTCATACATCAAGGTCCTGGAAATCCAGTGATTTCCATCAGAATGCCAGGCATGCCTAGAAATCACTTCTAGGCATTTTACTGGCTAATACGTAGCTTGAACCTGCGTCCCCTGTGATGTAAACAATAAACAATTTGTTTTTTGATATCCATAATCAATCACCACTGCATATTGCATTGTGTGGAGACAGCTATTTGGCAACGCATGACTAACATAGGCTCATTATTTCGGCTGTGAACGTATAACATTTTGCAAGAGATATATATAGCCAAAAATGATTAACTCAAATTCAAAAATGTTTTCAGACAAAAGTGTGGTGCTGTACGTGGGAATAAAGTTATATTTTGTGTTTATGTGCAGCAAGGTGACCCACTAAGATTATTTTATATTATACAGTAAGAAGACTAATTCTTGTGGTTGAGTTAAAGTAAATCCAATGATAACACACACATTGTGGGTTAATTTGCTGTGAAATGAAGCAGCTTTAATGGTTCTTTTCTGGGCTTATTTTATCAGCTGGTTCATAGTTTGCTTCAAACATCGTTGAAGGGGAGTACAAGTGTGACACATGAAAGAAATAAATATAAATTCAGAACATAAGCAGGGCTCAATATTACATGGTATCAATTGATACCGAACGCTACAAGCTTAATCCATATGTTTCACACTTAGACTATGTATTACAGTGATGAGCACAGCTCCAAGGAATATTTAAAGCAAGATTCTAAATTCGTAGCAGACCCAGACTTCCGAGATAAGGCTGAGTGTGGGTGAACATCTCAACTATTACTTTTGGAGTGAGATTCCATGAACTTTATGCCTTTATTTTTAATTTTCCTTGCTTTAGTTGAGTTTATTGCCGATGTTGTGCTTTCCTTCTGTCCATTATACATGACAATAATAATAAACTGAATCTGGCTACTCCGCTGCCTCCCACGCTCTGGTGATAAATGCACAAGTTTGTCCAATGTCTCCTTATAGTTAGTACCCCCCAATCCCGTTTCAATCCCTTGCTTATCAGTCATTAGTTACTAGGTTGTAGTTCTTGGTTGGACGAAAATAAGTAAAGCAGAATAGCATGGTTGTGTTTAAGAGGGAACTGCAGATGCTGGAGAATCGAAGGTTACAAAGAAAAGCTGGAGAAACTCAGCGGGTGCAGCAGCATCTATGGAGCGAAGGAAATAGGCAACGTTTCGGGCCGAAACCCTTTTGTGTGAAGGATAAAGTAGGGTGGAGGTGAATATGTATAATCTTACATAATCTGCGGATGATAAAATGGGAAAAGATTGTATGCTGAAGTAGTGGGTTGTAACAAACAAGATTAGATTTCTCTGATTTCTGCTACCATCGGCCACAGGCATGGCAAAGATGGTGACTTTGCCAGAAGATGAATAGCTGGGGCTCTGTCTCTTCCCGGTCAGTTCATTGCATCTATTTGCCAGGCCGTTATCATACACAAAATGTGTATCAGTGAACCTGGCTGATTCTTGATTGAATAATATGTGGCTTGGAAATGTTGCTTGTGTGCCTTATGCCCCTGTCCCACTTAGGCAACCTGAACGGAAACCTCTGGAGACTTTGCGCTCCACCCAAGGTTTCCGTGCGGTTCCCAGAGGTTTTTGTCAGTCTCCCTACCTGTTTCCACTACCTGCAACCTCCTGCAACCTCCGGGAACTGCACGGAAACCTTGGGCGGGGCTCAAAGTCTCCAGAGGTTTCCGTTCAGGTTTCCGAAGTGGGACAGGGGCATTACCCTGACACATGTGACATTGCTGTATGGGGGATTTGGACTGAACCTTGACCACATATGTGAGGTCATCACATTGAACTTTCTGCAATACCGCAAATAAATCCTTTGCACTTGATTCCTGCCATTGAAAACTGCAGTTAATTCTTCACTCTAACTACCTACTGGGCAATTGCCCTTACTCCACCTTGCCCTTACTCCACCAAATCTTACGTCTGCCACAGTTGGTGCAGACACACCCAAGACTGGGCAGGTGATGTAGCCCCAACAACATTCTCTTCAAAGTGGGTGTAGAACACAGTGAGTTCATTAGGGATGGACCCATTGACGCCAGCCGGAATGCCACCTTCACTTTCTGGCCCATTATGGTGTGCAAGCCTTGCCACAAACTAAGGATCTCTAGCTTGGTCCGGAACTCTCTTAGCAGTTTCCAGAGCTAAGAATAGCCTCTGGCAATCACAACTATCCCACCTTATGCTAGATATGATTTCAATTGATGGAGATTTACCCCCATTGATTTTTAATAATTTACGTTTTAATTAGGGTCTTGATGCCACACTCAGGCCATTACTTCCATGATGTCAATAGCAACCATCTCACCATGTCAGAATGCAAGGCAGCGTAAACATGTTGTGCAATTGTCAGACAACACAGAAAAAGGCCCTTCAACCCAATTTGCCCATGCGTACAAAGATGCTCCATCTAAGCTTCTCCCATGTGCCTGTATCCCTCTAAACCTTTCCTATCTGGCTGCGGCGGGGACTTTAAATCTCAACCGCCGGCCTGCGGCCTACACAATCTTGAAGCCGCGGTCTCCGGTGAGGAAAGACCGATCCTGGACTGGACTGGACTCTGGTCTTGTCCACGGGGGGGGGGGGGGGGGGGGGGGGAAAGGAGGAGGACGGCCAAAATTTTTTGTGCCTTCCACCACAGTGATGAATGCTGTGGTGGATGTTTATGTTACATGTTGTGTCCTGTTTATGCATTTTATTATTTTGTTAACCCATCTTTATGCTTTGTATGGAACTGATTTTTAAATTATGTAAAGCACTTTGGGGTCAATGAAAATTGACTATAAATATGCTATATAAATAAACTTATTATTATTATTGTTATTATTATTATTATTACTATCTACAATGCCCTCCATAATGTTTGGGACAAAGACCCATAATTTATTTATTTGTCTCTGTACTCCACAATTCGAGATTTGTAATAGAAAAAAAAATCCCATGTGGTTAAAGAGCACATTATCAGATTTTAATAAAGACCATTTGCGTAAATTTGGTGCGTGTGCAGATGTGGCGAAGATGTCGCTATTTAGAGCATACTGCACACCACTCTACACTGCGCACCTGTGGTCGAACTATTTAAAGACAAGTCTACAGAGACTAAAGGTGGCATATAACTATGCCATGAGAACACTGCTAAGGCAACCTAGATGGTGTAGTGCCAGTAATATGTTTGTGGCTGCAGGAGTCAGTACTTTAGAAGCTATCCTAAGATAATTTTAGTTTCACCATGTAGAAATTATAGCTGTTTATACATAGCTCCACCATTTCAGGGCACCATAATGTTTGGGACACATGGCTTCACAGGTGTTTGTAATTGCTCGGGTGTGTTTAAATGCATCCTTAATGCAGGTATAAGAGAGCTCTCAGCACCTAGTCTTTCCTCCAGGCTTTCCATCACATTTGGAAACTTTTATTGCTGTTTCTCAACATGAGGACCAAAGTTGTGCCAATGAAAGTCAAAGAAGCCATTATGAGACTGAGAACCAATAATACAACTGTTAGAGGGCATCAGCCAATCCTTAGGCTTACCAAAATCAACTGTTTTGAACATCATTAAGAAGAAATATAGCACTGGTGAGCTTACTGATCACAAAGGGACTGGCAGGCCAAGGCAGATCTCCACAGCTGATGACAGAATAATTATCTCTATAAGAAAGAAAAATCCCTAAAATCACCTGTCCGACAGATCAGAAGCACTCTTCAGGATTCAGGTGTGCATTTGTCAATGGCCACTGTCCGCAGAAGACTTCATGAACAGAAATACAGAGGCTACACTGCAAGATGCAAACCACTGGTTAGCCGCAAAAATAGGATGGCCAGGTTACAGTTTGCCAAAAGGTACTAAAAAGGGCAACCACAGTTCTGGAAAAAGGTCTTGTGGACAGATGAGATCAGAGTGATTGCAAGAGCAAAGTATGGAGGAGAGAAGGAACTGCCCAAGATCCAAAGCATACCACCTCATCTGTGAAACACGGTAGTGGGGGTGTTATGGCTTGGGCATGTATGGCTGCTGAAGGTACTGGCTCACTTATCTTCATTGATGATATAACTGCTGATGGTAGTAGCATAATGAATTCTGAAGTGTATAGACACATCCTATCTGCTCAAGTTAAAGCAAATGCCTCAAAACTCATTTGCCAGCAGTTCATTCTACAGCAAGACAATGATCCCAAACATACTGCTAAAGCAACAAAGGAGTTTTTCAAAACTAAAAAAATGGTAAATTCTTGAGCAGCCAAGTCAATCACCCGATCTGAACCCAATTGAGCATGCCTTTTATATGCTGAAGAGAAATCTGAAGGGGACCAGTGCTCAAAATAAGTAAAAGCTAAAGATGGCTGCAATACAGGCCTGGCAGAGTATCACCAGAGAAGACACCCAGCAACTGATGATGTCCATGAATCACAGACTTCAAGTAGTCATTGCATGCAAAGGATAGGCAACAAAATACTAAACATGACTACTTTCATTTACATGGCATTGCTGTGTCCCAAACATTATGGTGCCCTGAAATGGGGGGACTATGTATAAACGCAGCTGTAATTTCTACATGGTGAAACCAAAATGTATAAAAATGACCTTTATTAAAATTTGACAATGTGCACTTTAACCACATGTGATTATTTTCTATTACAAATCAAAAATTGTGGAGTACTGAGGCAAATAAATAAGTGATGGGCCAAACATTTCCTCTGGCATTCATTTCATGTACTCACCACTCCCTGTGTGAAAATTGTTGCCCCTCATGTTCCTATTAAATCTTTCCACTATCTCCATTGATCTATGCCTTCTAGTTCTTGATTTTCCAACCTGGGAAAGAAATATATACTATGCATTCACCCAATGTATT
Organism: Leucoraja erinaceus; assembly: GCF_028641065.1. NCBI lineage: Eukaryota > Metazoa > Chordata > Chondrichthyes > Rajiformes > Rajidae > Leucoraja > Leucoraja erinaceus. The sequence goes on along the minus strand of NC_073384.1, from coordinate 61,297,074 downwards.
CCATGAATGAGGTATGGCTCTGCTGTTGTACAGACATGATAAATAAAATATTACATTTGGATTTTGTCCTGGATTCCATCTTTGATCAAGTATCTTTCTTCTTTCATACATTTGGTCTGATAACATTTCTTTCTGACACTTCTACAATATGTAAATTTAGACCTAAAACAAAGATTTTTTGCTTCAAAGGGAATGTTTTAATATATTGTCTGACACAATGTAAATTTGTGTATCTAATTACAATAAGTAAACATTAATAAGTAAACAAAGTAATCACCTTGGTTATCTCTTATTTCTATGGACTTAGAATTCCATATCTCACAAATTGAAAACAAAGGTTATTATTATTTAATTAGGAGGTTTGCCATGTAAGCTGAAATGAATTTTGATGATATGGTGGGGTGGGGGGGGGGGGGGGGGGGGTCCATTGCTCATACCTGAACTGACTGAGTCTTTGCTTGGTCTATATTGATAGATGACTAATAGGCAAATTCAATGCTGTGATATAGCCTTTGTTAAATATTTAATAATTCTACAGCAAAGTTCACCCACTGAAAGCAACCTTAAAGATTTTATTTTCTCTATTCAGTCTGTTTCATGACTTATTTGAACTGGATTAAGCTTTTGGCTGAATGTAAAATGAAGGTAGAGCATTTAATGATTGTAAAGAAAATAAATAGAATGGGCTGAGGAAGGGTCCCAACCCGAACCATCACCTATCCATTTACTCCAGAGATGCTGCTAAACTTGCTGAGTTACACCAGCATGACATCCTATTCTATATAGCAATGAAATAATCATAAGAGCTGCACTGGGAGTAACAATTTCAAAGCTGCACAAGAATCCTCTTAAATGAGAATAATTTAATGGCACCGATAGAGGTCATGGCCTCTGAGAAGAATCAAACGGTACCGGAGCAGTCCACCTAGGCCACTAGAGGCCGAGATACCGGCCACAAAGTCGGCCTCGGAAGTCAGCTGTGGCAAACGGATCTGCCGGCTCCAACCAGGCTGGAGTTCCAGGGCCCTGTCTGCAGGGGGGCAAATTCAACCCACCGATCGGCAGCAGAAGGCTATATGAATGGATATGCTGGCTTCAACTGAGCCAGAGTTTCAGAGCCCCAGCCGCAGGAGCCAAATTCAAGCCACCGATTGGTCATACGGTCAGGCAAACGCCTCCGTTGCCATGCTGTGAGAACGGAGAGGATGAGAAGGAGTTTCTTCCCAGAGGCCATTAGGACTGTAAACTCCTATCTCTCCAGGGACTAACTTTACTGTACCATTTTAAATGCTGTTCTTTTTAAAATTGTTGTTTTTTTCCTTTTTCTTCCCTCCCACAAATATGTAATATGTGAATATGTGATTCTGTTTGTAGTTTGTTTGTTTGTTTGTTTGCACAATTCGTGAGCATTTCCACTTTTCATTTCACTGCACATCTTGTATGTGTATGTGACGAATAAACTTGACATGACTAGAAGTCCCGATGAGGTTGTTTTCGCCTCGCCTCACTAGGTAACACAATTTCGGGAGGGGGGGGGGGGGGGGGGGGGGGGGATTTCAAGTGCGCTCTTGAAATTTTGTCCAGATTGCTGCAAAATTGTTGATAGACCTATACTTCTTGTTACATGATCAAATAGTAATATGTCTGTTTATGGAAAGACACTTAGCCTGGCTCCACAAGGGACAACAAGAAGATTTAATTTTAGAAAATATCATATTTGCATCATTTTTACATTAAACAATTCATTACAGTGCAGGTCAGAACCAAGCGTTTTGGCAAATTCAGAGTTGTATAGTATTGATTAAGTACTATTAGTTCTACAGCAAGGTTTAAACTCCAATCTATCAATGCATCTATCCATTATTTTCTTGCAGATTATTATTCCATTCATTAAATTTTATTCTTATAATTACCATACTTATATGCATACTTTTTTTATTTCAAATATAATTATGAGTTCATAAGAAGATTAACCTGAAGATTCAAATCGTGTATATTCGAAAAACTGGCAAATGATCCTCTCGGGTATCAAGATTTTGATGCTGAGCTCCAAATTAATATGTGTTATGTATCATCTATGGTCATTAAGAAAACCATTAGTGTCTTCAAGCAATGTTTCAGCTATTTGATGTGAGCTGGTTGGTAGTTTAATGCATTCTGGAAGAGGATTGAGAGTCGATTGTTTACTGCATGGGGCTGCACAATGCAACTGTTCAAAGTGAGTTGTGCTAATGATTCCAAAGGCGAGAAGTGGAGAAGAAAATGAACAAGAAGATGAGCGACCAGAAGAATCATAGGCAGTAGTGAGTGCATTGCCAGAGCTATAAATCTATAATATGGGGGGGGGGGTCCTGATTCCTTGATCTCTGCATCAACAACTCCTATTTTATTTAATCCAATCCTCACATCCATCGCATTCATAGCAGTCCATTCAACTTTCACTGAACAAGATTCACACCTACACTAAACAAGATTTTTTATTTTGAGCTTGAGTTTATACTATTTACAGGAGAAGCCAAACCTAGGGCTGTATAGTTTTTTTAAATGACAAATCCAATTAAATGTTCAGGGGAAATTACCTAAATAGTAGTTTTGAGTAGGATTGATGAGGTTTTACCATGCAGCATGCATTGAAACCCATTGCTGCCAAACAAGAAGCTAATGAGAGAGAGCTGAGCCCACTGAAACTTCATTAGTGTAGTACCATGGAATTCATTATTATGATGTCCCACCTTGAAAACAATTTCTTGGAAAATGTTTGACATTATCATTATGATAGTAAACTTGAATACAGCTCACCTATTTTCTTTTTAATTGATGTCTGGTGAAATGGCCCATAAGCTTCTTAAATACATTTTCTGCATATAGTGATAAAATGATGCATTGGAACTTGTTTTAAAATGGCCTGTAAAATAAAGTTGCATAATGGTCTTAGCTTAATCAAAACGCTTACTAAAAGAAGAGCACCTTGTTATCTTTCCAGCATTGGTATGGTAATTAAATTGAACTTTTAATATGTGATATCTAAAAGTTCAGGTTAATCTTTTTTTTTAAATTGTGTTTCTTGCTGAGTGAGTGATTTCATGAAATCATTCCTTCCATATTGCTTTTTGCCGTGTCAGCAGCACCTCTAAATGCATGCTGCGTTAGTATTATGTAGTCTGCACATTTGCATTTAAACTATTTGCTGAACTCAGTTTTCAACTGCAGGCAATCTGTGATTCACGTCAGCAATGCAGGAGTGAAACGAGTTGAAATTAGCAAACAGAGGGAGGGAAGTAGGATGGCCTTGTAACTAGAATAACATTGCAGTGTAGGTACTCAGAGATGCATTAACTTTAGAGTATTTACCTGAAATGTAGGAATGGATTCCTCCTGGAGATAATCACAATGGATGCAGAGATTTAGACCTTGATTTTTATTCCTTGGTATAAAATAATAAAGTGAGCACCCTGTCGGAACAGAAGCAGAGCATCCAGGCAGGCACATTGTCCATTTCTCAAGCAAAATATCCATCATTGGCCTTGATGTTGACAACATTGTGGCTTGAAGGCCCCAGAGAATGCGGTACCCGATGCAAGGAGAATTACTTCTCAAGTAGGGTATTGAAGAGAAAAAAGTACGTTAATGTTAAAAAGTAGAGATGAGGGTGAGGTGGAGTGGGGAAAAATAATATTTGTGACCAGGCTTGCTGTGGAACAAGTATAGTTTTTCAGATTTTCATAATGGTTTTCTGACACTAGCAGTCACTCTGTTTGACAAGCTGACTAACAGCCAGGCCCTGCCGTGCCCACCATTTATAGCACTTATTCTGCTCCCTTAACCTGCTTTTGAGACCTACACCTGATTCTTTTTCTCTAATAGATTTGTCTGGATTATATTCACTTTTCTTTTGCATCGGGAACTTGTTTTAAATTAGTTTGTGCTTTATTTTGGACCTTAAAACATTGAGTTTGTTGGTTTAATATTTGCCAGTAAACCACAGGTGACAAAAATGCAGAGGTATTAATCTATCTTGTATAATAACTGAAAATGATGTTTCAGTGGGCTCAGCTCTCTCTCATTAGCTTCTTGGTTGGCAGCAATGGATTTCAATGCATGCTGCATGGTAAAACCTCATCAATCCTACTCAACTACCATCAGAATATATTAGGTTATTCCCCCTGTGAAACATAGATGACAGTGGTCTCATCATTGGTTGCAGTTTCCAAAGCTGTATCTGAATCGTAATGCATTCACTGTTCACTATTCACTTTTCCACTATTTAAATACAAATATCCCTTTTTCCTTCCTTCCTTCCTTCGCAAATTAACAATTTCATGACATGAAACTCCATTTGTCATTGCTTGCTCCCCCACATAACCTATCAACATTGCTCTGTAAACAGTTTGCGTCTTCCTTGCAACTTGTCTTCCAACCTATTTTTGTGTTATCTGCAAATTTGCTCATCATACTTCCTTCCTCTAAGTCATGAACGTATATTGTAAACATTTTCAGTCCCTGTGGACCCCACTGATCAAGGATTGTCAATCTGAAAACGGAGCTCCTCATCCCTACTTGGTGCTTCTTATCTTTAAACAATCCACTACCTTTGTCAATAGGTGATCGCCAACTCCCTGGCCTCATACAACATGCAAAACATTTCATTATTCCATTGCTTGGCATGGTGGACCCCCTGCTTGGACACACATAATCAGATGGAAATTTGGTGAAACCACCTCCATGACAAAAAGTCAACTTTGATTATCTGCTATTGCATCTAATGAAGAGAAAGTAGAACCAAATGAGACCGGAAGAACAATTTAGTGGATTAGTCTATTACCACAGTGAAGCCAAGTTTGCTGCGTCAGTCCATTAAGTGGATTAGAACTGGAATTTCATTCTGCCTGTACACCTTCTCCTTTTGAAGATGGGCTTTCCAAAAATTAAGCCCTTTGAAGGGAAATGACCTTGTTTGAGAATATTTTATCTTGGTTAAAATCTGGTATAAAGGTAATATCTTTGATTTGGAAATTGTTTGTGTTATCAATGTTAGAAGAAAACAAAGGTAATCACCTATTTTTGCCCCCTTTTTTTGAGATGTCCACCTTTATAATGAGACTATATTAAGTAGGACCCATTGGGTCCCAGTCACATGGGAGGCCTGTTTCCCCCCCTTTTTTTTAAGATGTCCACCTTCATTATGAGTAGACTAAGTGGGACCCGTGGGGGGGGGGGGGTGTGGGGGTGGTGTGTGGGGGAAGGGGGGTGTGGGGGAAAGGAGGAGGGGTGGGAGAATGGGGGGGGGGGGGGGGGGGGGGGGGAACGGTGGGAGAGGTAAGGGGGTGCGGGAAAGGGGAGGGGTGGTCGCAGCAGACACAGCTCGCACTCTGCTCACCCGGCACTCTGCTCACCCTGCACTCTGCTCACCCCACACCTTCAGCTTTCGGCCTCACGCAGTAGCTCCCGGTCCCACTCCGACTTCACTCAGAGGCTTCCAGTTCAACTCCCGGCTCGTCGTTCTTGTCGCCGTAGAAGCAGCTGCATGCTGCTGTCTGCCCACACGCTGCTCTCTGCCCACACGCTGCTCTCTGCCCGCTTGCTGCTGACTCCCCGCACGCTGCTCACTCCCCACACACTGCTCACTCCCCATCACTTCTGTCTGCCTGAACGGCTTGTGGACTCAATCAGCACGGCTCACCGACTCAGCCCGCCTCCGGGGCTTTATTCTCCTCGCCCCGGTGATTGACAGCGGGTGCCAGAAGGGGCGTTACCTTCATGGTGAAGACCAATCTGCTGATCTCATGGTTTTTTAAACCTTCATAACTTTTTTAATATTCCACCGATTGGAGGAAAACTTGGTGCGCTTGGGGCAGAGGAGAACGGTGAGTAAGGTGGTGAGAAATCCTAGTGATATAGGGTACCATTTTTGTGCAAATTTAAAAACAACGCAAACTGGAAGAGGACAAGATGAGAGTTTCAGTAATATTATAGATATACCGGGCCTAATGATATAGTTTCTGATCAACCACTCACTTGATAGATCCCCTCCTTCCTAATTACACACAACAACCAAACTCTCATCCACCACATGACATTCCTATCTTTGCTCTGTTCCATCCCACTCAACATTCCCTCTACATCCTGCCTACACCTCAAATCTCAGTATGAGCAATGACACCGTTTCTTCCAAGGCTCTCACTTAGCCTGAAGCTTTGCATTACTTTGAGGTCCAGGTCTGCCAAAAAAGTTTCCGGAGCTTGGATCACAGCCAGCAGAAATTGCCTAATGACATAAAGTCCAGGTGCTCCCTTGCCCCTAACAGCGTGGAAAAGGAATGGTGAACAGAAGGTTAGGAAGTCCCCAGATCAGCGATTGCGATCAATTGCCATCCAGCTGTCTTCCAAATTAAAAAGTTTGTTCTAGACTAGTTGGTCATCGTTTTGGATGATCTGTCTCAAAATTGTATATACTAATAATAATATGTCTGCCTTCATAATGGTGCATTGGGATTGCCATCATTTCAAGACCCAGCTTCACTTATGCAGGTCCACTGCAAACATTTTAACTCTTAGAACATAACTTGAGTGTTAGAGTTGTCATGAGATGTCATGTTCAGTTATACAACATGTTGGTCAGAGTCATTTGAAGTATTGTGCGCATTTCCAGTTGCCACACGGTCGCAAGGATGTGATTGTGCTGGAGAGAATGCAAAGGAGATTCACCTGGTTGTTACTTTGATTTGAGAGCTGGAATAATCAGTAGATAATGGATTGGCAAAGTTTTTTTTTCCTGAAGCAAAGGAGGCTGTGAGCTGACGATATAAGTATGTAAAATAATGAGAGACATAGGTAGGATCGATATTCATAGTCTGCTTCCAATGATCTAAAACTGCGGGCATAGGATTAAGGTGAGTGAGAGGAAGGAAAATTAAAGGGGATCTCAGGAGTAATGTTTTCACACAAAGAAGAACTGTCAAGCTGTTTGTTACTGTTGATTTTGAATAGTCAAACTCCACGGTAAACAGACCTAGATGACTTGTTATGATTTCTGGCAATCATAGTCTTCCTTTGGTGTGATAATTAACATGCTGTAGATTATATATTTTTAATGTTTTATTACAGTTTAAAATGTATGTGCGTGGTTACAAAGGTGAATAGACATGATTGCTGGCATGGAAGAAGTGGGCCAATGGTCATGGTTCTCTATTGTGCATCTCTGACGACAATACAACACTATATTAGAATCATGCCATAGTTAGAGAGTAAAGTAATATAGGGGAAACAATTCTTAATGCCATCATGAACCGTCAATATTTCTGTTGAACAAATAATAAAATTAATAACTCTCTATATCTATAAATTAATAAGGAAGACCTGAAATAAGAATCTGAGGAGTAACGTTTTCATACAAAGGGTGGTGGGTGTATGGAACAAGCTGCCTGGGGAGGTAGTTGAGGCTTGAACTATCTCAACATTTAAGAAACAGTTAGACAGGTATATGGATAGGACAGGTTTGGAGGGATATGGGCCATATGCGGGCAGGTGGAATTAGTGTAGCTGGGACATGTTGGTCGGTGTGGACAAGTTGGGCTGAAAGGCCTGTTTCCACACTGTATTGCTCTATGATTCTATGACTACAATAAATGGAAGAAGACCCAAGAATAGATTTTTGGTAACAATCGGGGTTAGAAAACATTGTATGTGATTTTATACCAATACTTTAAAATGAAATCCATCTGTGCAGTCTAAAATCATGAATGCTATTTAATAAGTGACATTAATGGCTGTCTTTTAACAAATGTATCTTGCAGCTGAGAATCTGGTGGACCATACAATGTTTATGTGTATGCAGAGTAAATGGCTCTGAGCTCCAATTGTAGAATTTCCAAATTGGCATTCCCTTGTTGCCGAATGTCACATGTCGACCAACTAGCACTTTCACAAGCAAGAGATTGTTATATTTTCCATTCAATCTTTGACATTTTAGTTCTAATTTAATTCCCACTTCATTTGTATGCATTGGCAACTCTAAATACTATAGAGGCAGGTAGTCTTTTTGAGTGATATTGCAACCGTTTATTTAGATGATTTAGTGCAGTAGGGGATTCCTTGTAAAATTTGCAGATGGTGTACAAAAAGGAGCATTAGCTGCATATTTCAACTGCTGTTTCATTTTTCTTTCTTCATTATAAGAAGTAACAAAATGTGAGTTTGTAGAATTGAGTGGGTGGCTTAGTGGTGCGTCTAGTCATCTGCAACGGTGAGGGTGAGCAGATGGAAGTTATTTTGCATTTTGGTACAAATGACATTGGGAGATAAAGGGAAAAGGACCTGCACAATAAATATAGGGAGTTATCCAAAAGGTTAAAAAAAAGAAGCCCTCAGTGGTAGCGATCTCCAGATTACTCCTGGATACAAATTTCTGGTAAGAGTTGGAATAGGAAGGTAGGACAGCTGGAGGAATTGGTACGAGGGGCAGGGATTCAGATTATTAGACCACTTGGATCTCTTCTGGGGCAGAGGTAACCTGTGCAAGAGGTATGTGTTGCACCCAAATTGGAGGAGAACCAATATCCTGGCAGGCAGGTTTGCTCGTGGTACTCAGAAAGGTTTAAACTAGATTGGCAGTGGGACAATATCCAATAGAGAGTGAGAACAAGTTGAGTTGACAGGATAGTGATGATCATGACAGGAAGCAAGGAAAGATGGTTTCAATGCAAGATGCCTGACAGGTAAACTAATGAATTCAGGGCATTTTAGCTATGTGTAAAATTCGGCTATCAATCCTGACCCATCCTTAGCCTGGTTTAAGAGATATCATCCTCGTCGCACATATTTTTGGATGTGTTGTTATGGTTGCACCCATACACATGTGTGACTGGGATGTTTTAGCCATAACTTAACACCAGGGTAAGGATGGGTCTGGATGGCAGCTTCATTTCCAGGTTGTAATTGCTACAAGTGAGATAAAGGTCTGGAAAGTTTCTCCAAGCAATAAAATAGGGAGCTTTACAAGAGACCTTGACCTACTTTTGAGGAATTGGGCCTGGCAAGTAACTGCAGTGTCCATGGGAGAGACTTTTGTGACCAGAAATCACAGTTTGATTTGCCTTACAATAGTTGTGGTTAAGGACACGACTTAATAAATAAAAGTTCTAAATTGGGGTCAGGCCAAAATGATGACATGAGCAGGAATTTGTAAAAGTTGATTAGAGTAGTTTTTTGTAGTCAAAGGGATGTCCAGAAAATGTGATAGTGAGAGTTCAAGGTATGCTCATTCCTGTTAGTGTGTAGGGAAAGGCTGGTGGATGTAAGCAATCCTGGATGATGAGAGAAATTGAGGCACTGATTAAGAAAAAGACAGAACTGTGGGTCATATTTAGTCAACTGCAATCATATATATCCCAGGAGGAGCAGCGGGGATCAGAATATACATAATGAAATTAGGAGGGCAAATTTGGCAAAACGCATACATGACTGTGATCAAGTATTTTGGTGTCAAAATTTCAAAACTATGAACATGAAATCCAGTTATCTCTATTATGGAATATAATTGGAATGACTTTTGTTTATCACTCTGGAAATTTGATCTGGGTTTTATGGTTGTAAATAGGGTTCTGTGATGTTATTTCCATGTGGGTTATGCATAGAAATTATGTAATTCCCTGTGTAATATTCCACAATAGCCTGGGAAATTAGATCATGTTTTGAGATGCACCTGTCATTAGCCAATCTTATGTTTTATCAGTTAGTCTCTGTGTCTAGCCCATAGTCTGAGGCAAGTAACACAAGGAACAGCACCTCATATTTCGCTTGGGCAGCTTACAACCCAGTGGTATGAAATTTGATATCTCTAATTTCAAGTAACCCTTGCTTTCCCTCTCTCTCAGTCCCTCCCCTTATCCTAGTTCTCCGATTAGTTTCACTATCCTCCTGATTCATTTTACTGATTGTATGCCTCATTGCTACCTTCCTCTCAGCTAACAATGAACCATTCTACATTTCCTTAACATTGTCTGCTTTGATATGTCGTACTCACACCATACCCTTCCATATCTCTAGTCTCCCTCTCTCCTGACTCTCAGTCCGAAGAAAGGGTCTCAACCTGAAATGTTACCATTCCTTCTCTCCAGAGATGCTGCCTGTCCCACTGAGTTACTCCAACATTTTACTCCAGCAAACCATTCCAGGGTAGTTTGTTAATAACATGTTTCCTATGGCCTACAGGCATTTTACCAGGCATCAACAGAGGCTATGATCTTGAAGAAACTGGGCATAATTCATATAAAAGTCATAATGCACAGATCCATGGGAATGTTTACAGGAAATTGCAGCAACAGGAACTTTCACAATGTATTAGCATTTCATATGTGTGTGTGTATATGTATATATGTGCTTGTAGGCCATAGGAAACATGTTATTTACAAACTACCCTGGAGTAGTCTGCTGGAGTAAAATGAAGCATACAATCAGAAAAATAATCACGAGGATAGTGAAACTAGTCGGATAACTAAGATATAGATATAAGCAGGCATGTGTGTGAGTTGAGAGGGATTAATGTGAGTGGAGTAAGCCCTGACAACAAGCAACTGAAGCAGATGGAAATCCTGCTGCTCCATGCCTACGTTTGCTCAGCTGGTTGTTAAAGCTGTCAATAAATCCCTATTACTTCTGACTTTCAAAATAAAATGTTCAAACTACAGGAATCAAAATATTTAAAAAACATTGATGAAAAAAGAGCTACTGGTAATGCTCTTAAAGCTTGTAAAACATTTAAATAAATTGAAACCATGGAAAGAAATTGAACTAAAAATGTACGTAACTCAGTCCATTGCTGGCTTTTCCTTCAGCAAAATGAACAGAGATTCTCCAACACAAGTTGACCAAATATTTCCACAAACAGTGATCGATAACTTGTAATACTTGAGTCTTTCCATGGAACTCATTAATTTGCAGGCAGTTTTGCTATGCAATTTCATTTGTTACAAGGAGAAGCACTGACGTTTACCAGCAAAATCAGAAGCCCATTAAATTGGTTGCAGTATTATGTGTATTTTTATTTCAGTAACTGTCATGGACTTCAGTATAATCTGGGGAAAGGATTTTAGAACACAGCACTTGTCGTTGCTGAAATCCTCAACTGCATTGCTTTCTTTCTATGAAACATATCGATTGTCTTCTGGGTTTAATAAAGGAAAACCTGATGTTTCCTTTTCTCAATTTTCTCCCTTTTATCTCAAAAGTGTTTTTTTTTGTTCTTCCTGTGGTTGATTCCATGAACACAATTCCTCTGCACACCATTATCCAAGTGGTAGTTTTTAATGAGAACGCTCGGGCAAATTGACCATGGATCGCCAATCTATCCCCAATCTGCCACTACATAAGAGGATAGGAATCAAGTGTGGGAGATTTGTCATTTTGCTGCTCCCTAATTCTGGTTTCTGCAGCTAATATTAGCTCCTGCATTAACAGTCTGTATAAAATCAGCCAAATCAGCATGCAGCAGTGATTAGCTTTTGGGCTATTTTCATCTTTCCTGCTCCCATGCTGATTGAATAAGCTTACCAAGTGAACAGAGCAGCTTCAGATATTTTTCTTGATTGTAACATTTCAAGTCTTCACATTAAAGGCTGTCAGGAAAATGTTTCCCCTCATTGGATTTATCATTACCACATTCTCCAACAGTGAATATTTTAAACTTTATTATATGACAGCCATTATATTTTTATTATTTTAGGCATAATCTTAAGCTAGCAGCTTTACCAGCAAAGTGATTCCACCTATATCAGCAAATAAAATTGCAGCTCATCAAAGTGAGTTGTTTTGTGCTGGGCATTTACCCGATGACTTATTATTTGTGAACACATATTCTAAAAGCAGTGGATCCCTTTTCAACATGGATGCCAATCCAGTAAGGATTTAATAAGTAACATGATTTATATGATCACATCTCAGCTGTCAGCAGAATTCAGCTTAATTTCAGGAGATGCAAATGCTTCACCATCATAAAATAAGTATAGCACAATATAATTTTGTTCTGATGGAGCTTCTTATGTGTGATCTGATTTTAAAGATCCTCGTAATCTTCAAAAGTTGAGGAGCGAGTTGGTTAGCAGCCATTTTGACAGCAGAGCAGGGCAAGCTTCTTTGAACATTTGGTGGGAGAGTTGAGAAAATAACTATTTGCAAGTCAAAAAAGGTGCTTTATCAATTTTTTAAAAAAGGTAGACATTTGATGGACTCAATGCCCAACAAAAGGAAGGAAAGGTTTAGCGGAGTGGCCCATTGGGAGTGGCCATTGGGAGTGGCCAAGGGAGAGAGGCTGCCTTGAGGTGTAGTGCTGCACTTGAGCGTAAATGCTGAGGCTTTGGCTCAAGTGGTTTCAGTGAGAGGACTGAGCAAAGGACAACGGCAGTTTAAGTTGCATTCTGTTTACCAGGTTTTGGTGTCAAAGAGAGGGCAAGTGGAATATTGTATCCTGCAGGATGTTAAGGGGCTGTCCCACTGCGGCGACCTTTGGCGAGTTTAGAAGAGTTGAAGAGAGTTTGAAAAATGTGTCATGTTGAAGACCTCCTTCAACTATGAGGAAAACTTCCTTCGACCTCCTTTTAACTATGTTGAAGACTAGCGACGACTAGCATCGGGGAAATTGGACACTGAATAGTGGTGAGTGAAGACGACCTCCTACGATCTCCTTCGACTATGCTGAAGACTATCTTCGATTATCTTAGACTACCTTAGACTACCCACGATTACCTATGAATAACATGCTGACCTACTGCGACCTACTTTGACTAAACCTACCGAGTAAAAAATATATAGATTTTTCCCATGGCGCCTTTTTTTACTCGCGGGCATTTTTCAGCATGTTGAAAAATACGCCGCGACCTAGCTGAGGCCTCGAGTACGCGGGGACTACCCTCGAGGATGAAGGAGAGTTACAAATACCTCCTAGGACATTGCGTCTACCATGCTACAGAACCTCCCTGCTCCTATATCAGTCGAGGGAAAACTCTTCTGAACTCTCAGATTAGGTCGCCGTAGTAGGACAGCCCCTTTAGAAGTCAGGTCGATTTCCAGTGACACTGAGGATTACATCTGCAGGAAGTGCATTCAGCTGTAGCTCCTTAGGTACTGTGAAAAGGAACTGGAGCTGCAGCTGGATGACCTCAGGACTATTCAGGAGTGTGAGAGTGTCATAGATCAGAGTTATTGTGAGGGGGTCACGCGTGAGTCACAAGTAGAATGTAGGTGGCTGACCAGCAGGAAAGAGGAAGGCAGAAAATGCAGCAATCCTCTGGGGATGATCACTTCAACAACAGGTATACTTTTTTGGATACTCTTGGATACCAGTCTGGACAGAGCAGCACAGCAGTGGTCCAGTCTCTTGTGTCAGGCCTGGCTCTGAGGCATAGCAGGGAAGGGAAAAGTCAGACAGAGACATCGTGATTGGAGACTCGTTAGTTAGTGGGGTAGACAGGAGATTCCGTGCCAGCCAACAAATCTCCAGAATGTTTGTTGCCTCCCTGTTGCCAGAGTCTAGGATGTCTCCGAGTGTCTGCAACACATTGTCAAGGAGTAGGGCGGGCCGCAGGAAGTCAATATTTATGCTGGCACAAATGACATGGTTAGGAAAAGAAATGCGGAGTGAACAGGGCGAGATAGGCAAAATATTAAAAACTAGGACCCCGAGGGTAGTAATCTCCGGATTTCTCCCAGTACCACTGTCCAGTGAGAGTAAGAATAGGAAGATATGATAGAGGAATGCGTGGCTCGGTAGTAGGTGATGGGGGCTGGGATACAGATTTTAACACCATTGGAATATTTTCTGGGGCAGAGGTGACTAGTACAAGAGGGACGGATTGCATCTGAACTGGAAGTATCATTGCAGGGCGGTTTGCTAGTGCAACTCATGGGGGTGGTGTGGTGAATTAAACAACAGAGACAGAGGAGTGGGAACCAGAATAGAATGTCAGACAAAGGAGGGAGCAAAAGGAAGGTAGAAGTCAGGACCAGTGAGTCTCAAAGGAAGGGCAGGCAGGGTGAAAGAATATGGCGAAGCTGATGGACATAAATCTAAATGGGTTGATTAGTACATTTGCAGATGACACCAAGAATACTTGGGTCGTGGACTATGAGGACTGGGAAGGCTGTCAATGTATACAATGGGATTAAGACAGCAAGAGTTTAATGTGAGTATGTGTGAGGTGTTGCACTTTGGGATGTTGAATGTAAGGCAAAAATATACAATTATGCCATGATCCTGAACAGCACTGATGTGCAAAGGAATCTTGGGGTCCCAGTCTGCAACTCACTGAAAGGGGCAGCACAAATTGATAGAGTGGTAAAGAGGCATAAGGTGTGCAGTCTGTATTGGTCGGGGCATTGAGTACAAGAATCAGGAAGACATGATGCAGCTTTGTAGCACTTTGGTTCGGCCACTTTTGGAGTATTGCATGCAGTTATGGTCGCCCCAATGCAGGAAGGATGCGAAGGCTTCGGGGAGTGTGTAGGGGAGTTTTTACTAGAATGAAGCCTGGTTTACAGGGCAATAGTGACAGGAAGAGGTTGTGCAGACTTGGATTGTTTTTTCTAGAATTGCAGAGGTTGCAGGGGACTTGATAGAAGTATATAAAAATATGAAAGGTATAGATAGGGTGGATAGTTAAAACCTATTTCCCAGGATGTAAATATCAAATATTAGAGGATATAGATGTATGGGGACAGGGGCAAAGATTTAAGGAGATGTGCAGGACAAGTTTTGAAATGTATTTATATATAGGTATCCCACAATGCCCATGGCATTGAATTTTATGGTATTAAAGCCATAACATGGTGAATATTTAATCTGACCTGTCCATGGTCCTCATAATTCCTCCAAATAAATCTTTGTCTTTTTGAGACATTTGAGGATCAATTCTGGTGGGAACATAAAACAGGATGTCAAGTTGGCCATGTAGCTTGTTGAATATTCTTCTGTGGCCTTGTGTAGCCTGAGAACTCTAGAATAATTACCATATGGAGGGTTTCTTAATGTATGGGTTTACAATGTTTTACGTGTAATTCATGGAGAATAAAACCTTCTCTGTGTGAATATCAGAACTGTTGCTGCTTTCAACCTCTTAAATCAAACAGGAAATGTTGTGAGCCTTGGAAATATGTGTTTTACCTACTGGTGTGAAAACTAATGACTTTTGAAAAAATATATATTTTTTCATCTGACTTTTATTTGAATGATGTTACAATGAACTATTTAAGAAAACTATAGATAATTTGTTCAATGCATGAAGTGTTGCTCGCAGGGTCACCCAATCCTGTTTCATTTATGGATGCCCATAAAATGGACCCAGTGTGCATCTCATAAAACAACAATCCTAAACATGAAGTGCATCTTCATACGTTCTGGGGCATTGTTTGCCCTTTAGTGCAGACTGCACAGAAAATTCTGGCACATTTCCCAATTTTATGATAAGCCCCTTAGGGCAGAGAAGGGACTTGTCTGTGTTCCCTCAAACCCCCAAAAAATCAAAAATATGAATTGTCGATTGAAGAACAACCCATCTTGGTGGAATTTGCATTTGCAAAGTCCCCATCAGCACCCAAGAAGGGTAGACAAATAACATACATTATTGTGACTGAGTAATGTGGATTCAATTAAGCGACAGTCAGTTCAATAAACTGATCTGTACCAATAGTCTTTTAGTCACAAAGCAACTGACATGGGTCAATGTATTTTTCTTATTCTGACTGCTACTTCACTGGGTGTACATGTTTGAACATTCCACCTGCTGCTGATTTTATGTTCTTGTGTGTCCTTCAAAATCCCAATGTCAGTAGCCACTATGTTGATGTTTATGTGGACTGATGCCAAATCATTCTCAAGGTAAAATTTCATTGGTGTTTTATTAGCTAGAAGATTTAATTGTCCATTGGCAGCCTTGAAAACACACGTGAAGCTGCTGTGAAAGGTGTTTGCCATCCAGGAGTACTGAACACTTTCTCATTTTTCTTTTTGAAAAATGTTACCTTGCTGTATTTGTCTTTTAGTATATTTTTTGAGTGGCCATTTATATGCATTGAAATCTCCATGGTGAATTTTAGACATTTTTGAGTAAAGAGGAAATTACAGGTGAGGACTGGTAGAGCTGCAGCCTCACAGCGTCGGAGACCTGGGTTCGATCTTGACATTGGGTGCTGTCTCTGTGGAGTTTGCATGTTCTCCCTGTGACTGTGTAGGTTTCCTCCGCGTGCTTCAGTTTTCTCCAACATCCCAAAACATGCGGGTTTGTAAGTTAATCAACCTCTCTAAATGACCCTCGCTGTGCAGGGAGTGGATGCTAAAGTGAGAACTAGTGTGAACAAGTAATCAGTTTATCCCTCCCTCCTGACATCAATCAGAAGAAGGGTCTCAACCCAAAACATCATCCATTCCTTCTCTCCAGAAATGCTGCCTGTCCCGCTGAGTTATTTCAGCATTTTGTGTCTATAATCAGTAGTTGGTGTGGACTCGATGGGCCTAAGGGCCTATTTCCATGCTGTGTCCACTTGCTCTAAACTAAACTGTTATCTTTCAATATCAGCACATACACATGACCAGGAGGAACTACTGGGCAGTTATCAAAGTTAAAAATGCAGGGGAATATATTTAGTCAGAGGGTATTGAATCTGTGGAATTCTTTGCCACAGAATGCTTTGGAGGCCAAGTCAATTGATGTTTTAAAGACAGAGATAGATAGATACATGATTAGTACAGGTGTCAGGGGTCATTTGGGAGAAGGCAGGAGAATGGGGTTCAGGAGGGAGAGATAGATCAGCCATGGTTGAATTGCGAAGTAGACTTGATGGGCCGAATCGCCTAATTCTGCACCTATCACTTATGACCTTTAATTATGACCATTTGTGGCACCATGCCCATTGTCTCTGATCTTGGGCAAAGCGAAGATCAGAGCAGTGCTGACCATAAATCTCTAATTTTGCAGCGTATACAATAAACTTGCTAAATTATTTTAATAGCTTACTTGGTGAAAAATCTTTCAAGCCAAGTGCCTTCAACATTTGCAGTCAGACATTCCATTGCACCTTATTGTTGTTCTGTGGCATACAGTCAAAATTATGTAATTATCCTGCTAATCCTGAGCACATTGATCCAATGACAGCAATGCCAAGATATGAAAATGAATAAAATATTGAATAATTAATGAACTATGTGTAGGAAAACTGACCATGACAGCTACAGGATTGTTGTAATATTTCCAATAGATTCCTTAAAGATAGGGACAGCAGCAAATACATTTTGGAACAGCTCTTTAAATGCATCACTGTGAAATCCAACAAATGGTTTGTGCTACATGGGATTATCTTTCAAGGTTTTGAAAGGAAAACAAAATAATGTTGTATTGCAGGAAGTACATGTCATGAGCACGCAGATGGTAAACTGAGGATTATGAGATTTACAGCATCATGAGCAAAACAGAATATCAGTTCACCACAGGTTTCCAGGCATGGACCTGCAGCTGCCTCCATGCTATAGCGTTCAAACATATTATTGCACTAAGTATTGGTTAGATGACAACACTATAGAAATTATAGATATTCAGTGACTGAAGCCCACATTATTGGCACAAAAATTGCAATTATACTATCGAACGATAGGAGTCGCAAACTTGAACTTTGTAACATCATATTTGGGGGGTTTTTGTGACCAATTGTTGATCTCCTTGACCAATGAAAGACAGGAATGAAGTGTGAAAAATTGGAATTGCGAAGAATGGGCAATCAAATGAATTGAGAAATAATGTGAATTGCACTCATTAATAAAATTGGAAATGTGAATTAAGAGAGAGAGAAATGGGAATTAAAGAAAAGTAAGAAAATAGTTAAGAGGAACAAACAAAATAAAATGCGCAATAGTACTTCATGACTGTTATATTGTCCCATGAGTAGTTGAAGTGTTGATGAGTTGCACAAAACATACAGAGTAGAGCAGTCTGCAGGTGCTCCTGTGTTGATGGTTGTCAAAGAGTAAGTGTTGTAGCCAAGTTGTACTAAATGTGATCTTTTATGTGAGGAGGTTGAGGATCCAATTATAGAGAGATGAGCAATTCCAAAACTACTTGCTCTGAATCAGCTCGTACCCTAACTACATCACACTGACTAAAATATACTCCATTTGAAATGGAGATGTTTACTTCATGTTAGCAGATGTTTGCAGAATCATGCTACAATGCTAATTATGCTACAATGATCACGATGCATAGTGGGTCACAAGAAACTGCAGATGCCATTTAACTTCCTTAAACTTCCTTAACTTAAGGTGATAAGTGGATACAGGATAGGAGGGATGATATTCAGGTGGGTGGAGCAAGTGCAAAGGCTAAAGTTGAAAAAGAGACGAGTAGGTATCAGATAAGTTTAATATGTAAAGCCAGAGGGGGAGTATTTGTTGGAAGGAGTGATCAAGTTGAAAGGGAGGGGATAAAAGAGAAATATGGGAAGATGAGTGCATGAAGGATGGACAAGGAACAGGATGTCTACATTGGTGGTAGATGGTAGGGGGGTTGTGCACGCTGGGATGGGAGAGCAGGGAAAAACGAGGGGGGGGGGATATGATTTAAAATTGAAGAATTGAATGTTCACACCATTGGGTTGTAGGCTACCAAAGGGAATATGAAGTGTTGTTCTTCCAGTTTGCTTGTGGCCTCACTTTAATAATGGAGGAGGCCAAGGACAGAAAGGTAGATCTGGAAATGGGAAAGGAAGTTAAATTGGTTAACAACCGTGAGAGCCAGAAGACCTTGGCTTCTAGTGCAAGTGTTAAGCAAAATGGTCACCTAGTCTAGGTAGCTACATTGGGACCACTGAATGCAGTAGTTGAGGTCAGAAGAGTTGCAGGTGAACTCTATCTCACCTAGAAGGGCTGCTGGAGTTCCTGAATCAAAATGAGATAGGATTAGTAATTAAATAAAATGGTTTCAATTAATTTATGTAACTGTATTTTAAGTAAACTGTTACGTTTTAAACTTTAAAACTTTAAAATATATTTAATTTATTTCAATTATTTAAACATTTAGAGACAGCCACAAAATTATTTACTGCATGTTGTTTCTCCACGGGCAAGGCTCAGGATCCACCACATTTGGCTTGGGTACCACTCAATATTACGCATCAGGAGTTAGCACAATTGATCCATTTGCTAACAAAAAAAATAGTGGAGGCCTTGGGAACAATGTAAATAGTGAAGACCATGTTCAGATGGATAATTTTGGAATCCAGGTGATATGAGTTGCAGGTGGAATAAAATTCCATGGAAAGAGATGGGGCTTTTAAAGTAACTTTAGTCTTCATCATTATCACCTTATCGAAGACACGAAACTATAATACATTTTTGTGTACGAGAGAACTGCAGATGCTGGTTTAAATCGAAGATAGACACAAAATGCTGGAGTAACTCAGCGGGACAGGCAGCATCACTGGAGGGAAGGAATGGTTGACGTTTTGGGTCAAGACCCTTCTTCAGATGGGTATAATACTTTTTCTGTTTGTTTAAATGTTCCTGAATATCACAGCGATTCAGAAACATTCAAAGAGACAGATTGTCAACAAAGTGATGTAACTCTGCCATTCTTTTATCAATTAGTCCTTAAATTGTTCTCTGAGTAGATCCTGCTGAGAAAATAGCCTTAAACCCCATGAGGAAAATGAAGAGAATAAGCTACTGTTTGAGCACGGTTGATGGATGACGTGTGTAATATGTCCATATATCAGTTAACTTCATTGGAAGTCCTGCGTGATGCTGCTTTGAAACTCCTGTGCAAAATCCAATCTCTGTGCAAATGTTAGGAGAACAAAAATGTCTTGGCTTCTTCATGACCATGGTGCATCAGCTTTTGTCATCAAGAGACAGAAGTAGGTGGTGATGTTTCACAATTACAACTTCCATCTTATGATTCAGGATCAGATAGATGTAGTTCTGGATCAATGGTCATGAAAAGATGCACAAGCATAAAGGGGCATATTGCTATACATAATTAAAATGCCTTACAGTTATTGCATTAACAGTACAAAGATTCTGTACATTCATATCTTTGTATTTTCCACCATTACCACGATAGATGTTCTACAGAAGTTGCAGGCTATATATTAAAGTTAAAAATCAAGATCCATTGGTTATTACTTACTGGTGATGGTGGCTTCTCTACAAATGCCAAACAAGAACCTATATAGAAAATGGTCAATGCTGCATTGAACAAATAACAAATATCCCAATACAGCAACTTCAAGGTAGCAGCCATCAATCAACCACTGCCACAGTGCCAGCCCATCTATTCCTTGGGGCCTTGTATCATTGCTTCTCCTAATCAATCTTATGCATTGATGTTTGCTGATCTTAAATGATAAAGTTGTACAAAATACTGTTTAAGCTGCATGGAGTATTGTGTGCAGTTCAGGTCTCCGCACCTGAACAATATGATTAAGCTAGAGAGAATGCAAAAAATATCTACACGGATAATATCTAAATAGGAGGGCTTGGATTATCAGAAGAAACTGGGTGAGCTAGGTCTTTAAATGCATCTATATGCCTCTATTTCTTCATATCCATATGCCTATCTGCCCCAGCTTGCCCAATCTCTCCCTCTTGCTCAGGCCTTCGAGTCCTGACAACATCCTCATAAATTCTGTTATATTATCTACATAATTCCAAGCACAATACAAACAGGTTGAGGTACTATTTGCTGTCTGTTGGTAACAATATGATCTAGGCCGACTTTGGCCACTTTCATTATGGTTATGTTACAAAACATTATGAAATGTTTATCATTACTCCAGAGATGAGTTATATATATTGTACAATTCCAGTGTGGTTCAATATGATAACATAACACTTTTTCGCAAATGATAGCTGACCTAAAAAATCTTATTAATCGGAAACATAGCACCTGCATTTGCTCATTATTTATCCCTATGTCTGGGCTATAAACAACATGACAAATTTGTCCAGAAAGTAGTAGGTGTCTTGCAGTTTGGTGCTAATGTGCTTATTACAAAGTAACAGATACTCATTGTGCTGTGGCATTTGATGTTTAGGTGTAACATCCATAATGCAGTAAGTAATGATAGAATAGCTATGGTATGAAATGTATTGTTGTTATGGGAATGTTTTAAACTGGACGCAGGCATATCCTTTATTTTGGGAAAGTTTAGGAAAAACTTTAAATGTTTTACATCATGTTTTCCCCATTGTGAGATCTAGCTACATGAATGAATGAATTAATTAATATGTTTATTGGCCGAGTATTCACATACAAGGAATTTGCCTTGGTGCTCCGTCCGCAAGTGACAACATGACATACAGTGACAGTTAGAAATAACACATAAACATTAAACATCCTACATAAATGTAGGACAGTGTCCAAATTAATGAATGGACTGACAAAGATCGAAAATGCTGGAAGTGCTCAGGAGCATCTGTGAAATAAGAAGTAAATGAAAAGGTTCAGGTTAATGGCCTTTCATCAAAACTGCAACATAAAGGGAAGAAGGTTGTTTTCCATTGGAGCAAAAGAGAAGGGGAGAGAGAACAAGAGGAAACATGTTTTTTAAAACAACTGTCGTCCAATTGCCACATTCATCTCTAGAATTTAGGAGATTGAGAGGGGATCTTATAGAAACTTACAAAATTCTTAAGGGGTTGGACAGGCTAGATGCGGGAAGATTGTTCCCGATGTTGGGGAAGTCCAGGACAAGGGGTCACAGCTTAAGGATAAGGGGGAAATCCTTTAGAACCGAGATGAGGAGAACCTTTTTCACACAGAGAGTGGTGAATCTCTGGAACTCTCTGCCACAGAGGGTAGTTGAGGCCAGTTCATTGGCTATATTTAAGAGGGAGTTAGATGTGGCCCTTGTGGCCAAGGGGATCGGAGGGTATGGAGAGAAGGCAGGTACGGGATACTGAGTTGGTTGATCAGCCATGATCATATTGAATGGCGGTGCAGGCTCGAAGGGCCGAATGGCCTACTCCTGCACCTAATTTCTATGTTTCTATGTTTCTATGTTTCATCTCATCACATCTCTTCCATCTTGTGTCTAACAACATTCTGTTTTCTCTCTTTCCAATTTCTGATGAAGTGTTTAGCAAGGAATTGCAGATGCTGGAAAATCGAAGGTACACAAAAATGCTGGAGGAACTCAGCGGGTGCAGCAGCATCTATGGAGTGAAAGAGATAGGCAACGTTTCGGGCCAAAACCCTTCTTCAGACTTCTGATGAAGTGTCCTGGACCTGAAACATTAACAGCTTCTTCTCTTTCCACTGAGGCTGCCTGACCTGTTGAGTGTTTCTGTTGTTAGATTAAAGGGCACATCGATGATAGGGTGGGAGGGAGGAAGAGAGGCTGTGCTGCAGATACCATTCTGCTGTCTGTAAGAAGGTGTTGGATATGTCAATTACAAATGGTCTGTCTGGAGGATATACAAATAGGACATGCAAATAGATGAATGAGGAGACAGGAGAAAAATTGCTGGACCTGTGAGATACAAAACCCTAGAATATAAAAAACTGGAATCTTTGCAGATAGAAAATATTGGAAATATCCAGCAGCTCAGACTACATTTGAGCAGAGAATGAAAAAAAAACAATTTAACGTTGTTTGTTAGTCTTAGATCTAAGGATATGGTTATGTTACTTAAAAAAATATAGCGGCAGAGGAAACCGGTCACATCAAGCCACCAGATCAGATGCACCTAATTCACAATGGACGTTACATTCAATTAGTACTGTTTTCTTTATGAGAACAGTGGTTGAATAGGCTGAGACCTCCTTCCTTGAAGCATTGGAGGCTGAACCACTTTCTTGTGGTTTGCCAACATTTTTACTTTTTTGTTTTATCTTTTGCTATCTTATGTATGTTCATTAATGCAAAACAGGCTGTGGACTTGCTTATGTGTTGGAAATCTAGCTCATAAACCCAAAGCTGCAGAGAAGCAACATTTCAGATAAATCAGTTTTTCATCTACATTGGGTGCAATGAGATATTTATTGATATCCAATCCAATACATTACTGTGCTCGTTACTTTTAAAAGTAATTAAATAGTGGATCGAGTACTCAGTGTTTGCATGGAAATTTGGTCTTGGATAACGCACTCAAGATTAGGGGAAGATAGGGATTTTCCTGCCAGCAACATGTGTGTATCCTTTTATTTCATTGTGGATCCACTCTGTACTGGTACTGCTTGCTATAATTCACAACTCCATAAATACAGATTTTATTTAACGTATCATTTTTCTTCCTTCTGCTATTTTACTAATGTCATTAAAAATTAAAGCACCCAGAGGATCAAGAAATATCTTTCATTTATCAGCATGTTTAAAATTTATATTTATGTGTACTGCTATGGGAGAAAAATTCTGGCATTCTCTACCTAACGGAGATTGTGGAAGCATGCTCACGATATGAACTGCACCATTTCATGAAATTGCGCCTTCTCAACGGAGGCTACCAAAGTATACAACAGAATCTAAATCTGTTGGGGAGGTGGGCCAAGGAAAGGTAAATTGCAAACATGGAGTGAAGATGTTTGACACACTGGCCTTCATTGGAAAGGGTATTGAGTACAAAAGTTAGAACACCATGATGCTGCTGCACAAGTCTTTGGTGTGACTACAGTTGAGGTTCTGTGTGTAGTTCTGGTCACCCAGCCATAGGTAAGATGTTATTAAGTTGTAAAAGATATTGGGGAGATTCACCAAGATGTTACCTGGATTTGCAGGCTTGAGATATAGGAAGAGGTTGAATAGGCTGAGACCTCCTTCCTTGAAGCATTGGAGGCTGAACGATGACCTTATTGAGGTGGTTAGGATCATGAGGGGCATGGCTAATGTGAATGCTCACAATCATTTTATTCCTTTATTCCTGGAGCCCAGGAGGATGAGTGGTAACCTGATGGAGGTGTATGAAATTTTGAGAGACATAGACAGGGTGAATACACAGTCTATTTTTCCAAGGGGTTCAAGAATTTGAACATATATGTTTGAGAGGGAAAAGATTTAATAGGAACCTGAAAGGCAATTTGTTCAGACAGCAGGTGGCAGGTTGATGGAAAGGCTGTTAGAGGCAGTAGTTAAGACGGGTATAATAACAACATTTAAAATACATGGATAACAAAAGTTTAGATAGGTCCGATTGTGCAAAAGGCATTTGGCACGCTTGCCATCATTGGTATCGAGTATAAAAGGTGTAGCGTTATTTAGCTATATTAATCTATGGTGTGACCATATTTTTAATTGAAGTATACAAAATTGTGAGAGATGTGAACAAAGTGAACGTTCACACTTTTTCTGAGGTAGAGGATTCTAAAATTAGAGAACATAAATATCAGATGAGCGGGCAGACATTTAAGAAGGGCTCCAGGGACAGTGATTTCACTCAAAGGGTAGTCTGTATCTGGAATTAGCTGCCAGAGGAAGCTATAAAAGGTGAAATAATTACGACTGTCAAACAGATTTGGGGAAATATATAAATAGGAAGTATTTAGAATGATTTGAACCAAATGCTGGTAAATGAGATGAGCCCACAATGCCCACTTGGTGCACATGAACTAGTTAAGCCAAAGGGCATTTTGAGTCATTTATTTTGAGTAGGTGGGTCTCATACAGTCGCTGGTTCATACCTTTTCATCCCAGTGGGGAGAATGCCAAGCGACTAAGTCATTTTTAATCAGAAGTACTCTGAAATTATCCTCAGACAGAATTATTCTATACTCAGAAAGATAATCCTTCTGAGAATAGGGCGAGAATAAATCACAATGGGGAGACTAAGCGGAGGTTGGGCGATCGTTTCGCCGAACACCTCCGCTCAGTCCGCAATAACCTACCTGAACTCCCGGTGGCTCAGCACTTCAACTCCCCCTCCAATTCCCAATCCGACCTCTCTGTTCTGGGTTTCCTCCATTGCCAGAGTGAGCAACACTGGAAATTGGAGGAACAACACCTCATATTCCGCCTGAGTTGCTTGCGTCCGGATGGCATGAACGTTGAATTCTCCCAGTTTTGCTAGCCCTTGCTGTCTCCTCCCCTTCCTTAACCCTCGAGCTGTCTCCTCCCATCCCCCTGCCCTCGGGCTCCTCCTCCCCCCTTTTCCCTTCCTTCCCCCCCCCCCCCCCCCCCCCCCCCCATCAGTCTGAAGAAGGGTTTCGGCCCGAAACGTCGCCTATTTCCTTCGCTCCATAGATGCTGCAGCACCCGCTGAGTTTCTCCAGCATTTTTGTGTACCTTCGATCTTCCAGCATCTGCAGTTCCTTCTTGAACACAAATCACAATGGGGTCTGGTTCTTATCCGGAACGCGTACAATTTCTTTCTTGCAAGGTTTTGTTTTGAAACTTTCTTTAGCTTGTTTAGCATATGTGACATGACCTTTCAGTTATTTTGTGAGAACAGAAAAGCAAAAAATGTGTTTTGGCTTTGTATGGTGTTGCTCAC
The DNA here is from genome assembly GCF_028641065.1 of Leucoraja erinaceus. NCBI lineage: Eukaryota > Metazoa > Chordata > Chondrichthyes > Rajiformes > Rajidae > Leucoraja > Leucoraja erinaceus. The sequence goes on along the minus strand of NC_073384.1, from coordinate 61,271,619 downwards.
CAATACAAAATGCTAAATGGGTAAATAGCTAACGGCAGCTTATCTCTTGAGTTCAGTGTCAGAGCACCCTGATAAAGAGCTTTATATCTTGTATGTATTCTTCAGCAGTATGGTAACACATTAAATTTAGTTTTTTTTTTGCGGTAAATTCAGTATTCATCAGATTGAATTCAGAAATTGTATTAAAAGTGTACTTGGGTTTTGGAGTAAGGCTCTTTGGACTCGCATTTGATGGTCGGGTGATTACTCTTCAATATTTGTTTCTGATGTCGCCTTAGTGATATTTGGGCAATATATGATCCCGGAGAAATAAAGGCTAATTACTTTGCTTTTAAAAAAACAAAAAACAAACCTAAATTCTGAAGATCAGGTTGGTAAATTAGATTATACCTGCATATTACTGTAGTCCAATGTACAGCAGTGTTTGCTTTTTCAGTGAATATTTTATCGGTCAATGACTACAGAGGCTTTTTATTTGGAAAGAACATTTTTTTTTTTTTAATTAATAGTTTTTTATTGGAGGGAAAAAAAAAATTCACAGTACATCTGACGTATGGCATTACATTTTCCTCCATTTTGTTTTTTATAAATAACAATAATAATAATATAAACAAAATAACACTTACCCACCCTCCCTAAACACCCCTTGGCAGCTTAATTTTTCACAATCCAAATATATCACAAAATCAAATGCACTTTTTAACAATAATAAAGTAACAAAACATAATAAAGGCGGATGCTGGTTTTTACCAAAGATAGACACAAACGCCACCTGTTCATTTTCTCCAGAGATGTTGCCTGACCCATTGAGTTACTCCAACATTTTGGGTCTGTGTTCACTATGAACATTGAATTATTTGATTTTAGGTAACTTACACTCTCTCTCTCTCTCCCCTGCCCACCCCCTCCTGCCCCCCCCCCCCCCCCCCCCCCCCCATGCAGTAAATGTTGGTTAACCAGGCCAAGGTTTGCAACGATGGTCCCCTCTTGGGATCACACTATCCCTAGCCAACAATTGGCCTATCAGGGAACCAAATATAGACATAAAGTGCTGGAGTGACTCAGTGGGTCAGGCAGCATCTCTGGAGGAAAGGGTTAGGCGACATTTTGGATCGGGACCCCTCTTCAAAATACCCTGCTGAGGTCATCTGTTGTTGGCCCTGATTTGTCCCGGTCTTTTCTTGCTTCCAGTTCCCCCCTACAATCATCTCGAAGAAGGGTCCAGACCAAAAATGGAATCTATTCCTTTTCTCCAGAGATGCTGCTTGGCCCGCTGAGTTACTCCAGCATTTTGTGTCTAACTTGCTGATTCAGACAGTTTTTGATTATCAAGGATTCTGCGCTGACTCTTTACAAGTACCACAGATCCCCACCTTTATAAATTTCTATCTGGCAGTGTTTTCTGTCTCAGGAATTTCAGCCCTTTGTCTGTAGTTACTGTCATCAAATATAGACAAAGGGCTGAAATTCCTGAGACAGAAAACACTGCCAGATAGAAATTTATAAAGGTGGGGATCTGTGATACTTCTGAAACACACGTTGGAAATTTAAACTTGGGCGCAACTAACATCGTCTAAGTAATGTGGCATCTTCCTGCAGTAAAGTCACGGCATTAGTACAGGCATGTCTCCAAATGAGCCAATTCAACCAAGGGAGGATATTTATAGTGTGTGAAAAAAAAAGTGACATCATTTGTGCCACGTGACACTTCACAGTTCACAATGTTCATTCAAGATTTAACGGGAAAGCTCGGGAGACGGACAAGTCACTCGCACAAATAACAGAAATTCCGAGTACCGTGGGAACTCTTTATCTACCCCCCGTTATATCATGTGATATCGTGCTAGACCACGACCACTTCACTCTGGTTACATCTTGCGACAAGTCGCCCCGTGAGAATGGCCTATTACTGTCAAGTGCCCTCAGTCAATAGGTAGTTCCTTTAGACCCTCAAAGTATGATAAAAAGGGTTCCCATTTCAAATAAAACTATTTCACAGACCCCCTCAATGTGAATTTAATCTTTTCTAGCCTTAAAAAAAACATGACGTCTTCCAGCCAAGTAGCGGCAGATGGAGGAGTGGTAGATTTCCAGACCAGCAAGATTCTCCTATGGGCCAAAAGTGATGTAAATGTAATGATATCAGACTGGGTTGTATTTAAACCCAAGGTTTTATCTGTTACACCAAATACAACTACATGCGGGCAAGGTCTCACTGTCATCCCAAGGACTTCACTGATGGTTTTAAAAACCACTGCCTAGTAGTTAACAAGTTTGGGGCAAGACTAGAATACAAGAGCTAGATTGGCTGGAGAGAACGAGCACCTGTCACAGCCAGCGTCCATCCCTGGATATATGTTAGCAAGCCTGGCTTTGCTTAAATGAATCCTGTGCAAAACCTTAAATTGTATGAGCCCCAATCTAGCACATGATGACGAGGAGTGGACTTTTTTCAGCGCTTCTGTCCAGCATTCCTCAGACAGATCCATACCAAGGTCATCCTCCCACCTAGCTTTAACTTTGTTCAGGTTTTGATCTCCTAAATACATCAATTGAGAATATACTGCAGAGATCAGTCCTTTATTTGCAAAGGTAAGAGTGAGTTTATCCAACACTGTGCCAGGAGGGAGATCAGGAAAAGAAGGACATTTTTTCATGACAAAGTGGTGGACCTGAAGATATTTAAAGAAATGATTATGTAGGAGGCCATGTTTTTTGTGTAGATTGTCGAAACTATCAAATATGTTGTTAGTGTATAAATCCTTAATGCACATAAGACCATTCAAACCCCACTGTTGAAAGGTTGAGTCAAGTGTAGAGGGGGGGAATAAATGGTTACTATGAATGGGACCCAGAACTGAAGCTGAGGTAAGATTATAATGGCAACAAAATTGGTTAAAAATGTTAATGGTGGATAGTACGACAGGGTTGGATGTAAATCTAGCGGGTTTCAATGGCAGGGAGGAATATACTAAAGCTGGGAGAGACGAGGAGTAACAGGATTGTGATTCAAGCAGACACCAGTCTGTATCTGGTCGGTGGAGCCAGAATAATATCTTTTGGATATTGGATGCCCAGTAATAATTAATAAAGCTAGGAAGGCCCAGTCCACCTACTTCACGACCTCTTTGGAGAGTGCACTTATTGACCCTTGGAACCTTGTTACCCCATATAAAGGAGGTTATAGATTGGTTAACCGAGTTAAAAAATGACTTGGGTAGGAAAACCGGCAAACATTGGAACAAGTAAAGAAATCTGGGAAGTACAGTCATCTTCACTGACTGCACTCTCCCAGCCATAGTGAGTGGCAGACTACGCCATCTCTCAAAGTCAGCCTTCATTTGGCTAACTTGAGGCATGTAGTTAGCTGCAAACAGGGATGTGAAAAAGCGGGTGATGTGTATTCCTAAATATACAAAATCTTCTTGAGATATGGGAAAGGGCAGGGTTTCCTGTTGGATCTGTAGGGCTAGGTTGATGGGAAAGCATTTGCTTTTTTGGAGGTTTAGTTTATAGCCGGAAAAAGTCCCGAACTGATCCAACAAGGACACAATTGCAGGGCCACTGGCTGTAGGGTCGCTCACATAAAGAAGAAGGTCGTCGGCATATAGAGACACACAATGTTCCCTGTTTCCTCTCCTAAAGCTCTGGAATAATGTGGTTGACCTAAGTGTAAAAAGAAGTGGAGACAATGGGCAGTCTCGACGAGTGCCACGTGTTAATTGAAAATAATCAGATCGCAAATAATTTGTCTGTACACATGCTAAGGGTGAATGATATAATAGCTTAACCCAGGCTACAAATTTTTTGCCAAATCCAAATCTCTCCAAGACTCTGAACAAATATGACCACTCCACTCGATCGAATGCCTTCTCCACGTCCAAAGGGATAACAGCCTCTGGGCGTGGAGAAGCACTGGGCGAATAGACCACACTGGCCAATCGGCGGATATTAGAAAAGGAATGACGATTTTTAATGAAACCTGTTTGATCTTCTGAGATTATTTTGTGAAGTTGGTATTCTAAACGGCAAGCCAGCGCCTTCGCCAAAATTTTTACATCTGCATTCAAAAGTGCGATGGGGCGGTATGATCCACATTGAGCCGGATCCTTGTTTTTTTAAGAAGAAGTGAAATAGATGCCTGTGAAAGAGTGAGGGGTAATGAACCTATTTCCAAAGATTCTTGAAACATTTCTAAAAGAACAGGTGTGAGCTTATCCTTAAATTTCTTATAATATTCTAATGGGTAGCCGTCAGGGCCCGGGGTTTTACCACTCTGCATCGCCATAATGGCATTATTAATCTCTTCCTGCCCAAGGGGTTGGTCTAGATTTTCTGCGTCTTCTAATTCCAGAGTGGGTATTTCCAAATCGTCTAAGAAAGTTTCCATACTCATAGTATCCAAGGGGAATTCTGAGGTGTAAAGAGAAGAATAAAAGGCTGTGAAAGTATTGTTTATTTCTTTTGGATTGCTTGTTATGTCTTGGTGTATGTCTCTTATCTGAGGAATAAGCCGTGACGCGGATTGACGCTTCAGTTGGTGAGCTATAAGCCGGCTTGCCTTATCACCATATTCATAATAGAGACCACGAGTCCGGAGAATTAGTTGTTCTGTTTGATTAGTAGATAAAAGATTGAATTTCGTTTGTAAATCAGCACGGCTTTTGTATAATTGGGTGGTGGGTGCTTCAGAATATTGCCTATCCAGGGTCAAGATGGATTTTAACAGGGTTTCCATTTCCTTCTTGCATTCTTTATTGGCGTATGAAGTATAAGATATGATTTGACCTCTTAAGAAAGAACATTATTAAACAAAATTATTTCTAAAATCCAAGACTGGTATACACTCTGATTTCCATTTTAAATTTGATGAAGTCTCTAATTATTCTTCAATTCCCACCAATTCTGATGAACCAAGTTTATAATCTGCACTGAAGTATACATTAATTTCACAGATTGCTATGAATAGAATGCATATTAGATTTTTTGACCTATCTTGAAATTCATCTGGGATAACCTATCGAGCTAATGATTTTCAATAGTGCTGTGGCAGATTGGGTTTCTCTTGCACTCCATTGTGGAATATTACGTACACTCAGTAGAATTTGGAGCACCAAGGGGACATAATTTCAAGCCTTTGACACTGGAACTGAACTGAATCATGGTATGCATTTAAATGGCTGATTACCCCCCCCCCCCCCCCAGAGTATGAGTCAGAGTATGGGAGGGAGATCGATCGACTGACCAAATACTGCCAGAACAACATCCTTGCTCTTAAATTCAGTAAAATCAAGGAACTAAATATTGACGAGATGAGGAAGGTCAAGGATACACAAATAAATATTCATTGAGGGACGGTGGTGGAGAATCAAAAACTTCACATTTCTGGCCAAGCATATCTCTGAAGATCTGTCCTAGATCCAGCGTATTGATGCAATCATAAAGAAAGCCCATCACTGTCTCTACTTCCTGAGCAGAGTGAGGAGTTTTAATATAGGCAATACAAATTTCTATAGGTGTGCTGTGGACATCATATTGACTGGTTATGTCACAGCCTGTTTCGGCAACTCGAATGCCCAGGAATGAAGAAGTTTGCACAATGTGGTGAACCCAATCCATCACGAGTATTGATATCCTCACCATCGAAGGAACCTACAGGAGCAGCTGTCTCAAAAAGGCAGCCAGCATCATCTGAGACCCACACCACCATGGCCATGCTTTCATTTCACTCCTGCCATTGGGAAGAAGATATAGGAGTCTAAAAACTATAACGTCCAGGTTCAGGAGCAATGTTTTTCCCTACAATCATCTGGCTATTAAACAATACAATGTCAAAATAAGGTCAGAAAAGACAGGGGCTTTTTTAGGGACATATGACGATAAAACACTATTGACATTAAGATTATTTTGTAGTAATTTATACAAAATGCATTCCTCTCTTTCAACATTATGGAAGTCAAATCTTAACATCAATTTGTTCTCGGCGGACCAAATCAGTATGAGTAGCCAGGCACAGATCAAGTGCAGTCTGAAGAAGGGTTTTGACCCAAAACATGGCCTATTTGGCCACGAAACGTGACAAATTGTATTGTATTTCCTTCGCTCCATAGATGCCGCCTCACCCGCTGAGTTTCTCCAGCACTTTTGTCTACCTTCGATTTTCCGGCATCTGCAGTTCCTTCTTAAACAACTATCTTTAAATTTGTTGATGATACCACCATTGTTGGATGAGTAGTGGCAAAATTGAGTCAGGAAACAGAAAGGTGATTGAATAGTGCCGGATCAATAATCTTGCTCTTAATGTTAACAAGATAAAGGAGCTGATTGTTGACTTCAGGAAAGGAAAGCTGAGGATCCATGAATCTGTCATTGTCAATGGGACAACGATGGAAAGATCTGTCCTGAGCACAGCATATTGGTGCAATCAATGAGAAAGCCCAATAATGCCTCTACTTCCTGAGAAGACTGAGGAGGAAATTCAGTATGTCACTGAATATTCCATTGAACTTCTGCAGGTGTATAGTAGGAATAGGAATACTTTATACCCCCCCCCCCATTGTCCATTGTTCTTCCCCTCCCCCCTCACAGTGGTTCCCCTAAGCCGGGTCCTCCATTGTTCTTCCCCTCACGATGATCCACCCACCCTCTCATCGACCACGGATCGACCCGCGAGGCATCGCTATTGCCGCGAGGCTTCACCACTGCCAAGGCCCCGTTGTCGCAAGACTTCATTGCTGCTGCTGCCGAGGTCTCTCCACTGTTGACACCCCACTTCACATCTCTGTGGTGTCGACCCAGGCCCCAGCCTCGGGCTCCATCAGATGTTTCGCCCGACACGGCTTCTACCCACGAGTCCCCAACCGGGCACCGTCCCGAGCTTCTACACGCCGATCCGGGAAGCATCCAAACCGTGGCACATTGATAAAGACCTCCAGCCCAGTTCCCAGTCCATAGCCATGGGGCCCATTGGGAAGCCTTGATAGCATACTGACTGGTTGTGTCATGATCTGGCTCAGTAGCTCATATGCCTAGGAATGGGGAATCTGCAGATAGTGGTAGATATTGACTATTCCATTGCAGGTTCTGACCATTGAAAGGATCCACTGTCCCAAATAATGGGGGCTAGCATTGTCCATGTTGCTCAGCACCCTGGCCATGCCCTCATCTCACTACTACCATCGGGAAGAAGGTACAAGAGCTTACAAACCTTAAAAAACTCCACTATCCTTGATGTTTACAACAGGCCAATATTTTGATTCTTGCCAGCTGTGCAGAAATCATGAGGAGGAATTTTTAGTAAATGACATGAAATCAAATTCAGACCTCAGATGGACACAAAAAGCTGGAGTAACTCAGTGGGTCTCTGGAGAAAAGGAATAGGTGGCGTTTTGGGTCAACTTGAAGAATTAAATTACTTATTCTCATTAATTTCTTGTTGGTTGACTGTAGCAGATTCGATGTAACAGCTGACACTAGGATCTCATTTCTAGCTGACACTAGATTCTCCCTTTCTAGCCTTCCTGGTTGAAAACTAAAGCCAGCGTTCTTTTCATGTCATTCTTGTGCCCAATCTGTCGACAGTTCAGCGAGAAATGACGCCTGTGAATGATCAGCTTCCTGACCTCTGCTCCCATCTCAGGAGCTGACTTGCAGCTAGCTACCTGCTGACTTCTTTCAGGGAGTGATGGCTCTGTTCTGTCTGCAGCCTGTGTCTCAGTGCTCTTTTGGGTAATGACACATTCTCCTCCCCTGTCCATAATTACTTTCTGGCTGAAAGGTTCGCTGAAAGGAAAATTCCCACAGCCAAAAACGACAGCAATCACAGTCTGCCCTTTAATCTCGTAATGTTTACACACACCCGTCCTTTGGCCTCAGATAACAATACTTAAGGGAATAAGAGGGCAGGTGGAAACAAAAGGAATGTTCAGAAAACTGACAAAGACTTGATAACAGGAGTAATAGACAATAGGTGCAGGAGTAGGCCATTCTGCCCTTCGAGCCAGCGCCGCCATTCAATGTGATCATGGCTGATCATCCCCAATCAGTACCCCGCTCCTGCCTTCTCCCCATATCCCTTGGCTCCGCTATTTTTAAGAGCCCTATCTAGCTCTCTCTTGAAAGCATCCAGAGAACCTGCCTCCACCACCCTCCGTGGCAGAGAATTCCACACACTCACAACTCTCTGTGAGAAAAAGTGTTTCTTCGTCTCCGTTCTAAATGGCTCACCCCTTATTCTTAATCTGTGGCCCCTGGTTCTGGTCTCCCCCAACATCGGAAACATGTTTCCTGTCTCTAGCGTGTCTAGCACTTTGTTGAAAGGAGTAAAGTATATAAAAAAAACTAAAATCAAATACGTTATTTGAACATCTTTGTCAGTAGGTTAGGGTGAGATGACGTTTACTGTGCAGCAGTCATTAAAGACTTTGACCATTGATCTAAAGTTGTGACCAGATCCCTAAAATCAATTGGGGCATTTAAATTTAAGGCAATCTGGTATTAGGAAACTGGGATGAGAAATGGTAATAGTTAAAACTCATGTCATGTTTTCAAGGAAAGAAATATGTCATCTTTATCTGGTCTACTGGTGACCCCACAGCAGAGTAGTATGTCCTCTGTGTCGGAAGAAACTGCAGATGCTGGTTTACACCAAAAGCTGGAGTAACTCAGCGGGACACGCAGTATCTCTGGTGAAAAGAAATAGGTGACATTTCGGGTTGAGACCCTTCTTCTCTCTGCTTGTTAGATCAGATAATTGCTACCGCAGATCTGAATTAATTATATTTTCATGCTGTACATTTTGTATTGCATGCAGATAGGTATGACTTGCAGGAAATGACAGCTGAGTACATACAATGTTCATAATAATATCCAGTAAAGATGACCTTGCATCACTTAAGATGTGCATTACTAAAGTGTGCTCTTTCTGATAAAAAAAATAATAAGCATTTTGTTTTTTTTAATAAAAACGTACTGGTTTCCTTTTTCCTTTCTCTGTGCTTTTGTTGTTATGATGGAGTCAGTAATAGAACTGATGTGGTGCAATGACAGGGCGTGACAGCATAAAAAGGATAAATTCACATCACTGATATTATGAGACAGAACTTGCTTATGACTGATGGTATTCGCTGCTGAGGGAAATGATTTATTGTTGTCATAGGTTTTCTTTTTCTTGCATTGATGGCCCAATTTACACAATGCAATTAATACCAACCACTTTAAGCCTTGAAACTTATATTACAACTCAGACAACACATGTAGAAGATTAAAGGCTTGACTCACCTTGCTGATAGCTGGTGTTTCCTGCGCCTTCAGGATTTTACTTCAGTTGTGCTGCACTAAATATGAATAATCTTCTACCGAGCAACACAACAATAAAGTCAACTTTACCTTGCCTTCAGCTGGGTCTATTTGAAAAGATAAGATTGGAGATATTATGATGGCAACTCTGTTGAAGATCGAAATGCTGCAATGTGAAACGGTGAGATAATTTCTTGAATGCGACTTTGTCAAATTCAGAATGAACCCAACAGAGCTCAAGTGCTTTTCCACAGAATTGGAGAGAAAATTGCAGCTGGCTTTTTGTGAAAAGCATGGATAGGCAATTTGTCTCAGATTACAATTAGATTGCGATTGATAAGCAGTATTGAAAGTGCTCAATTTAATACGGGAGAAAAGCATCTAAAGAAATAAAATTGCTCACCTGAAGAAAAGGCAGAATCAACAAGACCTACTAAACCAGAAGCATTTTTCTTTTTGACAGTTTTGAAATTGCTGGTGGAGTGCGGGGGAGTGGGAGAAGGGGAGGGGATGACGCTTCCTCATTTGTTGAATTTAATAATAATAATAATAATAAATTGAATTTATATAGCGCTTTTCAAGGTAAAGAAAGTTAATCTTTAATGTTGCAATTGTTAAACAAACAATCTTGAAACAAAAATAAAACAAACTGACAAATGATAACAGAATACAAACATAGTAACGAGCACTGACAATGAGAAGCAGCCAAAGCAGAGGTGCTGTTATTGCAGCAGCCAATGAGAAACACTGTAATTGATCAAGACTGTGTGAGCAAGTGTGTAAATAAAGTTTCTCGTCCAGTTGAACAACTTAGAGGCCCCACTGTGCTTTTTTACTGCTCTGAGAAAATCTTCGGTCTATGAACTGGAATAAGCAAGAAATCGCTGCACATATGCACCTCTGGGTTGCAATAATAATACATAATAATAATATAATAAAAAAAATGGTATATAGTGTTTTTTCAAGGACTCAAAGTCGCTTTACAAGGCAAGGCAAACAAAAAACAGAAACAAAAATAAAAACGAAACAAAACAAAACAAAAACAGATCACAAACAAGAACACAAGAGACAATAGCAGACGGAGAAGCAGCGAACAAACAGCGCCAGCGTCCTCTCCGTGCAGCGTCCTTTCAGCTAAAACAACAATAATAAAGACTGTAGAGGCATGAAAGAGTGCACCCTTTTTTGTCTCAGAAATACTTGTCATGAAAACTTTAAGAAAACTCTCCAGCTTCTCCAAATATAGCTTTATTCAGACAAACAAAACAGATCTATGAAATGGAATGGTATTCAGGAAAATATGGAACACGGTATCTATATGGGATGTGTTAATGGGTTGAGGGGAGATACTCCATACTGTGAAGTATCACATGCATGAGTACACAAAATGCTACAAAACTCAGTTAACATTTAGCACAAGCATCTTTGCTCAGATTTCATCCAGAAATTTAATTGAAATTCATCTCTCTATTGTGGCAGCTCTGGGTTTAACAGTATGTATTATTTCAGCAAAAACACAACAGGAGTGCATTTTACATTGCATTGGTTGATATTTGCAGCACAGTCTTCGATCCAGAATGCTTCTTGCTGCCTGTGATGCTGACACGTCCATCGTTTTGATTTACTATCTTTGGTGTCAGTAAAATAGTGATCTGCATCATCTTTGTCCTACCTCTTCACATCCACTGAGAATTCCCAATGATCTGTATGTATGAAATACATACCAACCATAATTTTCATAGTCAGGGGAAAACTGCAATGTATGAGTTGTTCCACACCACAGAATGGCGGCATCCGATCTACACTTGGTGTTGCAATTTTTTACTTCCTACATTTTGAAATATACTAACATAACATTTTACACTATAAACCAGATCATTGCCGAAAAGAAATGTATTTAATTTTAAATGACACGTTTTTACAAGCTGAAGAAGTCTCCAAGACCTTCACATGCATTGATGTACTTTTGAATGTGACAACTTTTAGATGTTAACATTTAGCACAACGTTTTGACGATTTTGCTCAGATTTCATCCAGAAATTTAACTGAAATTCATCTCTCTATTGTGGCAGCTCTGGGTTTAACAGTATGTATTATTTCAGCAAAAACACAACAGGAGTGCATTTTACATTGCATTGGTTGATATTTGCAGCACAGTCAAATTCAAACAATACACAGAATGCTTCTTGTGGATAAATTGATCATTTTTGATACGTGTCATCTAGCATCATTTACCATTGATTTGTCAGTAAATAATAGTGATCTTGTTGATCATCTTTTTGTATATCTCTACATCTTCCATTCACCAAGATAAACAAGCCATCTCATTAATTCCTGAATGATCATCCATGATGACGCTCTGTTCAGTGATGAAGCAGCATCCTCACAAATTTTCATAGTCATTGCTGTTTGGATGAGTATATTTTTGTTTGTATTAATGATAGAGGAGATCATGTCAAGCTATTTTAATCCTTTGCTTGTGTTCAAATTAGTATGAATTGCGATATAAAGTGTAACTTAATGAGAAGCTCACAACCCCAATTAACTTTTATTCTGATCTGTTTACACTGTAACACAATTTTTGCCATTAATTTGCAGAATTAAAATGAGAGATGTTCCTGAAGGCAACAATTTATTGCATTGGGGATGTCGCACCCAATAATTTCTCACTGCATGTTATAGGTTGCATTGCTTGCAAATTGGCTTACATAATAGCTGTGTCAAATTGAGTATTTTAGTGTGTGAAGGATTCTTGCAACAGCAAGTGTGCGGAGATCGCTGGTCCACATAGACTGAAGGGCCTGTTTCGCACTGTATCTCAAAACTATGGAGCGAAGGAAATAGGCAGTCCGTTTCGGGCCACCTAACCCTTCTTCCAACTGATCAAGGTCCTGGGGACAAGAAAGGGAAAATCCCAGAGCCCTGCACTTGATCTGGAGACAGCAGGGGGGCTGAGGAAGTTTAAGGAGACAGCAAGGACTAACAAAATGGGAGAATTCGACCTTCATGCACTACTCTCAGAGATCCCCAAAAAAATATGAGGTGCTGTTCCCTCCAATTTCCGGTGTGCTCGCTGTGGCCTGGAGGAGACCAGGACCTCTGGTCTTAGAATCCATTATTATCAGCCTAAGTGCATGATTTTGTATATCTCTGGTAATACCTCCGAGCGGAGTGTAAACAAAGCCGCCCTCTGCAAACTTGGTCCTCATCACTGAAAACTTCCTCCAGATGAATCTTCGGATTCTGTTTAGTGCAATGACATCCTCGCAATAGCATGGTGAACATTGCTGTTTGGATGAGTATATTTTTGTTTGTATTAATGATAGAGGAGATCATGTCAAGCTATTTTAATCCTTTGCTTGTGTTCAAATTAGGGGAGGGAATGGACCGAGATAAAGTGAAGAATTGACAAGGAAGTTCACATGGAGGGAGCAGTCTTTGCAGAAGGCAGATATGGGGGGAGATGTAACACAGATTTGGCCAGTGGTGGGGTCACGTTGGAATGGCGAGATGTTGACGGAGGCATTACTTTTTTGTATGTGCGGCTGGGGGGTCGTACCCTAGGAGGACTCGGCCCTTGTTGTTATAGAGTGCATTTGATGGGGAAGAGAGCAGTGTTAATAGGAAGAGACCCTGGTGCGAGAGTATTTATGGTTTAATCAGAACCCCGTTCCCTAAAATAGTGAGGACATTCCAGCAAATAGACAATGATTTCTCAGTGTTGATAACAGTATATATTAAACAAATAAGCAAGTGGTGAATCTTCTCACTATTCCGCTTCATTTGCTTCTATAATCATAGAACATTGAACAGTAGCCCTTTGGCGCACAATGTCAATACTAACCATAATGCCCATCTTCCTCCATCTGATTCATATCGCTCCATTTTCTGCACATCTGTGCACTTATTTAGAAGCCTCTTAAATGCCACGATGAAATCACTATCAGTCTCCACTGCCAATCCTGGGCACAATTCCAGGCACCTACTACTCTCTGTGCTTTTTAAAAATTAATACTCTGTATTTCTCCTTTAGATTTTGCCCCTCTCACCCTAAAGCTATGCCTTCTAGTCTTTGACATTTCTCCCCTGGGAAAATAAAAGAAAATAGAGACCCCAGCACAGATGCCTGCCTATCCCACAGAACCACTGGTCACAGACCTCCAACCTGAATTCCATCCTTCCACCACAACCCTCTGTCTTCTATGAGTCTGAATCCAAATGACCAATTCAGTATGGATCCCCTGCATCATCATCAAGATCAGCCAACCATGAGGGACCTTATTAGATGCCTTAGTATAATCCATGAAGGCAATATCCAGTGTCGACCCTCTTCAATCACTTTTGGAATTCACAAAAAGCTCAATCACGTTCATAAAACATGGCCTGCGTGGACTAAAGCCATGCTGGCTGTCACTAATTAACACATTCTCTTTAAATGCATGTAAATCCTTTCTTCTTGAAATGTTTTGCTACAAGGGTGGTTACAGTGGCACAGCGGTAGAGTTGCTGCCTTACAGTGAATGCAGTGTCGGAGACCCGGGTTCGATCCTGACTACGGGTCTGTACGAAGTTTGTATGTTCTCCCCGTAACCTGCATGGGTTTTCACCGAGATCTTCAGTTTCCTCCCACACTCCAAAGACGTCCAGGTTTGCAGGTTAATTGGCATGATAAAAAAATGTAAAACATTGTCTCTAGTTATAGAGTCAAAGCGTGATACAGTGTGGAAACAGGCCCTTCGGCCCAACTCGCCCACACTGGCCGACAATGTCCCAGCTACCCTAATCCCATTTGCCTGCGTTGGTCCATATCCCTCCAAACCTGTACTATCCATGTACCTTACCGACTTTTTCTTGAACAATGGGATAGCCACAACCTCAACTACCTCCTCTGGCAGTTTGTTCCATACACCCACTATGTGAAAAAGTTACTCCTCGGATTCCTATTAAAGCGCAAAGGATGATATGCCGGATGCACAGGCTAGTGAGGTGAAAGGTGAGGTCTAGAATACCTCTGTTCTATTTGGAATGTGGTGTCGTGGACCAGAACTCTGAGAGAATGGAGAAAATGCAGGCTCCTTCAATCACAGAAGGGTATCAACCCTGCCTGAAAAAGTAAACAACATATGTCCTGGAATAGAAGGCCTCATCTTGAGAGCAAATGTGATGGACAAACTGGAAGAAAGGGATGGCATCCAATAAGAGGCAGGGTAGGAAATGGTGTGGGTCAGGTAGCTGTGGAAATCAGTATGTTTATTTTATATGTCAGTGGATAGTTCATCTCATGTGGGGACAGAGGGATCCAGAAAGGGAAAAGAGGTATTAGAAATGGTCCAAGTGAATTTGAGAGTGAAATGGTAGTTAGTATTAAAGTGGTAAAATTGACAAATTACGTCTGGGTGCAGGAACAGCACCAGTGTTGTCGTTGATGTAACAGAGAAAAAATTGGGTGTGGGACCAGCGAAGATTTGGAATAGGGACTGTTCCACTTGGCCAACAGAAAAAACAGGCCTAACTCGGACCCCTGCCAGTACCAATGGCTTCACCTTTGATTTGTGGACCTTGAGAGGAGTCAAAGGAGTAGTTGATCAGTATAACAACCATGTGTGCCAGGTGGATGGGAGTGATGGCAAACTGTTTGGATACATTTTGCAGAAAGAAGCAGAGAGTTGTATGATTTTCCAGATGTGCGGGTGGAGTTGTGTGAAGAATGGACATCCATAGTGAACATGAAGCAGGGCTTGCCATGGAATTTGAAGTTGTAGTCTTGGTGGAGGGCATACAAGCTGTTCTGGATATATGTCAGAATGGTCTGGACCAGGGGAGGCAGGATTCAGTCAACGTATAAGATGGAGGAGCAAAAGCAGGCAGATTAATGGGCATACCAGGACAACGTATTCAATGGGGCAAGAGCCGGCAGATGAATGGGCATACCAGGACAGTTCTATTACTCCATCTTGGGTAAGAGATAGAAGTGGGAAATGTTGGATCAGGGCACTATCAAGTTAGAGACTGTAGAGAGATCTCCTGATGTGATGAGATCCATGACAATGCGAGCAGATGATTTGTGGATACATGAAGTGGTCCACATTTGATCTTTAGCTAACCACATCCTCAATTGATCAAAAGCTGTGCTTGTGAATTGATAGTAATGGTGAGTTTAAGCATTGATCTATGCTGTTGCTGAGATGTTTAATTGTTAGATACAAGAAGTAATCTACTTTTTCTAGGGTCACATTTATTGTCAGAAGGCAGTTAAATGGTTCACTATATTTTTTCTGAACCACTAGTTGTGTTTCAGAATTAACTCATCTCCATGTTCACGTTAGTTTTTTCCACTACAGTACCTTTAAAAATGTCTCTCATTAATCATTCTGTTTTCTAATGAAAAGAAGTTTAGTACGTTCCACTGGGTAACTAAATGTTTTATCTGAAGAAAATGCTGTTTGAACTTATTCATTGGATTGGACAGTGTCTGTCTATTTAGATAAAAACAGAAATATAGAAATGAGGTGCAGGAGTAGGCCATTCGTCCCTTTGAGCCAGCACCGCCATTCAATATGATCATGGCTTTAACCGTTCCTGCTTTAACCTCATATTCCTTGATTTTGTTAGCCATAAGAACACCGGAAATTGGAGGAACAGCACCTCATATTCCGCCTGGGTAGCCTGCGGCCGGCGGGCATGAACATTGAATTCTCCCAATTTTGCTAGCCCTTGCTGTCTCCTCCCCTTCCTTAACCCTTGAGCTGTCTCCTCCCATCCCCCCCGCCCTCGGGCTCCTCCTCCTCCCCTTTTTCATTCCTTCTCCCCCCCCCCCCCCCCCCCCCACCCCCCATCAGTCTGAAGAAGGCTTTTGGCCCGAAACATCACCTATTTCCTTCGCTCCATAGATGCTGCTGCACCCGCTGAGTTTCTCCAGCATTTTTGTGTACCTCAGAGCAATATCTAACTTGTCTCTTGAATACATTTAGTAAATTGATCTCCACTGTCTTCTGTGGCAGAAAATTCTATAGATTCACAACTCTCTGGGTGAAAAGGTTTTTCCTCATCTCAGTCCTATATGGCCTAGCCCTTATTCTTAAATTGTACCCCCTGGTTCTGGACTCCCCAATAACGGGAAGATTTTTCCTGCATCTAGCCTGTCCAATACCTTAAGAATTTTATATGTTTCTATAAGATCCCCTCTCATCCGTCTAAATTCCAGTGAATACAAGCCCAGCTGACCCATTCGTTCATCATATGTCAGTCCCGTCATCCTGGGAATTAACCTGGTGAATCAGTGCTGCACTCCCTCAATAGCAAGAATGTCCTTCCTCAAATTAGTAGACCAAAACTGCACACAATAATCCAGGTGTGGTCTCACCAGGGCCCAGTAAAACTGCAGTAAGACCTCCTTACTCCTATACTCAAATCCTCTCGCTATGAGACATTTGCAACATGCCATTTGCTTTCTTCAGTGCCTGCTATAATTGCATGCTTACTTTCAGTCACTGATGTACAAGAACACCCAGGTCTTGTTGCTCTTCCCCTTTTCCTAATCTGACACCATTCAGATAATAATTTGTTCTTGTTCTTACACCACATCCACTGGTTCTCCCTTATCCATTCCACTTGTTACATCCTCAAAAAATTTCAGAAGATTAGTCAAGCATGATTTCCCCTTCATAAATCCATGCTGACTTTGACCGATCCTGTCACTGCTTTCCAAATGCATTCGATCAAGCAGAAAATTAATATCTCCAGAAACACTTGCAAAAATTATTAGCAAGGAACAATAAAAATGTTTTTCATTTTGTGATCATTTAATTAGAATCTAAAACATTGAAGTATCTCACATATGTGAGTATGGTGCATTTTGCAAAGAATCAATTCCGTATTCTCTTACACTATTATATTTATTATAACAATTTATTCTGAATTTGCTTGGCATTTTCATTTGGATCATCTTGATAAAGTTCAATGAGTTGTGTAATACTACTTTAATACATGATTATGCTGTCTTCTGTTTTAAAAATATTTAAAATATATTTGCAGATATTTAACATTCAGAATGCTCTTGTGTATGTGGGTCTTGTATGGGATGGAGAGAAATATTAGGCTGTTGTACACACCTACAACCAGTTGACTTTCCAGAGATCCCACCAGTTAAAATGTTCAGCTCTTTTCACATTGATTAGTATGCAAAGTTTGTGCACTTCAAATACAGCAAGATATGCAGACCCTACAAGATCTCCTCAAGGCTCCAGTTAATCTGAAAGTGATTGATTACCGTGTGAATATGGGGATGATCAGTCAGGAAATATCCAGGCACAAAATCCGCCATCCAGAAAGCAGTTACCTGCTGCGGATAATTAAAGAGCATCTTGCCACGGATGCAGTGTGGATTCACAGTGAGAGCAGCAAGCAGGCAGTCATTTCAGCCACTCTACTTGGGTGGTGCAATGGCCATGCTAAATTTTAAGGTCAATGATTACTACGATCATTGTCATCAGTGCAAACCACACTCTTATTTTAAAATATTAACCGGTTGAGTATTTAGTTTTAGTCTATTTTTAGAGATACAGTGCGAAAACATGCCCTTTGGACCACTGAGTCCACACCAACCAGCGATACCCACAGACTTACACTATCCTACACACGGAGGACAATTTATATTTATCATAGAGAAGCAAATGTGGGAGGGGGTGGCGGCCAGATTGAGATAAGTGGGAGATGGTTGAGATACACTGGGAGTTAACAGGTGGAACTAAATAAGGGAAGAATGATCGGAAGTTGGGAGCAGGTGGGGAATTCTGGTGGTCAGAAACATTTGTAAGCACATTTCTACTGGCAACATTACACATTGGTTTTCCTTTAAAAATACAATTCATATCATCAGATGAGTGGGATCCGTATATTTGACAGAGGCCTGAAATGAATAACAAAGTTAATTATTTTAGGAGATAAATAAAGAATGACATAAAAGTTCTGGAGAAAGTCTTTTATGAGAGAAAACCCGGGAGAATCATGAAGATGAACACCAAAGGCAGCAGGCACGGAAATCGCTATCAAAACATGGATGGGGGGATGCCATCTGTACAGAGATTGCCCATTCTCCCTCTGACCATGTCTGTTCGAACAAGGGTCCCGACCCATCCTTTAACTCCAGAGAAGCTGCCTGACCATCCGAGTTACTGCAGCACTTTGTGTCTATCTTTGGTATATACCAGCATTTTGCAGTTCCTTCCTGCACATTTTCGTTTCCGAATCATATAATGCTTGTTGGAGCAACTCCTCCCCGGAGACCGGGAGAATCATTGCCATTGTTAGTCAGTTAGTTTGGAGGGATTTTATGTGGTGGTGGTGGAGTATGAAGGGGGATTTAGTCCCCTAAGTGGTCGGCGAGCACCTAGTGTCCGTCCGGCGCGGGCGGCGAGCTGGAGCTCCGAGCTAGCTGCGCGGCTCCAAATCCAGCGATCCGCGATCGGCGGCCACAGCGCTCCGGAGCTTGACTAAGGCTGCCAGCTCCCCGCTGGTGTCCCCGTCGGAGCTGGGGCGTCCGGCCGCGGGCCGCGCTGGATTTGGAGCGCCTCGCAGCCAGGGGTATAGTTGCCGGGGTCGGAGCTACAACCGGCGCTGCCCGCTGCCCCACCGGCCACAGCGCTGCGGAGCTTACTGCACGGCGACCCGGTAAGGCATTGACCGCTCCCCACCTCTCTGACCAGGTAGGGGACTAAGAATTAAAGTTTACCCCTTCACCCCCCCTTCACATAAAAGCCCTCCAAACTAACTGACTAACATTTAAGCAATGATTTACAGATGTTTAAGCGTCTCCCGGTCTCCGGGGAGGAGGCAGCCGCTACAGTAGTACAGACTGGGTTGAAAGTTTGGCGACAAACGCGAGGTTTGGTGCGCAGATGACATCTGGAAAAAATGGCCGGTTTTCGGAGTTTTTCGGTTTCCGGAACACCGGATAAAAGGTTGTGCACCTGTACCAGCATTTGCAGTTCCTTCCTGCACGCTCGTAGAATCATATAATGATTGTAACACTGAATGAGGCCATTCAACAAGTGAAGTGTATGAAGATTGTAAGTGGGCAGCATAGTGTATGAGCTATGAGCTAGCTGACCATGCATGCGGCCGTGACTCCGCAGAGCGCGGTCGGATGGGAGTGATTGCAAAAGACATGTTTTACAAAACATGGGGGGGGGGGGAGGGGGGGATCGTTACCCCCTGAAAACCCAATCCCCCCCCATCCTCCCCCCCCCCCATCCTCCCGTCCCCACCCTCCCCAGGATTTCCGCCCCTGAAAGGCAGTAAGTTCCGGTTTTGCTTTTCTCAATTGGCAGTAGTGTGCAGTTAAATTAAAGAGAAATTGACCTAGTCACCAGTGCTTTTTATGTAGCCAACAAGTGTCTGGTATTTGTAATTTGCAGTTGGTGTCTATGGCAGTTTGGAAAAGTTCTTTAAGGACCTGACTGCCAAATTAAGTTAATGAATCTTATTTTTTTAACTTTTCGTGATCTTTTCGTATTTGAAAATCTAGTTTTAAACTTATCCATCACAAAAATACACTGTTGATTGCTTTAGTGTTTTTTGGTAGATCAATGTTATGTTGTCTTGACTTTGATGCATGAGAGACAGATCAACTGTTCTGCATTGTCCATTGCCTGTTAGCATAAGATAGCCGTTCACGAGTTGCAAGCCTAATTCCCTGTCAAGGTATGTTCTGATTGATTAAGTGAATGCTAAATCATGTGCCAAGAGATGTGGTTTAGGCCGTTGATTTTCACTGGAATCATGGGACCATATTTACTTGAGAAGGCATTTGAAGCTCAAAACTGAGGATCTAAAATATGCTTGTTAGCTGACGGATGTTCTTTAAGGGGCATTGCAGTGACTGATGTGAGCTGATAAATTTGATTTTATTAAAGTCAACAAAAGCCCAAAAGACGTGTTGATGCTGCTATCATGTTAATTAGCACAGCAGAGGAGAAGCTGGTGACAGGAAACATATTGTTTGAAATCTGCTTGTTAATACTAGAATTTAGAACATGCCCTTTGGTGCAGAATAGAAAGATTTTGCACAGCCAACAGTAAGTGTCAGTCGGTGTACAGGATGCTGAGGGAAATCATGAAATCTGCTGATAATAAAAAAAATGACTGAATTGATTAATCCGCATTATTGCAACATGCAAAGAACGGACAGCTTTAAACAAGGAGCAGCATCTTAGAACATAGATAAGCACACAGAGCTAATGAGTCCTCAAAGACAAATACCCATAATTAGGTTGGCACAAAACTGACACCTTATTTGTCCTTCCTCAGTCAATAAGATAAAGCATTTAAAGATTTAAAGATAAAGATTTAAGTCACCATTTTGCTGTTCCTTGCTGCAAATTTATTATACTATCTAAAAAAACTGTTCTGAATGCAGTGTAGATATTGTAATAAATTGGTGAAAATTATTAAAATATTTCCATTCATTTTTATTTTCTGCACAGTATTACAATTGATGGTTAGAGCCAGAATGATCAATATTACAATCATTATTTCCCCAATTATTGAGATATATTCTGAAAATAAAATGTGGCTACATTAATTTTCAGAAGCATTGTTTAATTTCAGAGATCAATTGATTATTAATCTCCTGTTCTATATTTAAATGTCATGTCTTTGTCAAGATTTCCAGTCCAAAATGCTGAATTTTGGATTGTTCTTAATTAAATCAAAGGAATACTACTTTATAATAAATGATTTCCAAGTTATTTTCTGCATCTTCAAAAGTAGTTGCATTATCCATTGTTAATTTGCACAGGAAAATATATTTACAGCAGCTCAAATATCAGAATTAATTGATATGAAATAAAACAATTACTTTAGATAATGCATAATGAACATTGTTGGAATAACAGTTTATCTTGTGTGGACATACAATTAATTATATATTAAAATGCCCTGATATTAATTTTGTTAAGAATGTAGACAGATACGTATTTTCTTAACAAATATTTCCAAAATGGAGGTAGTAATATTTTTCATTTTAAGAAGTTGTCAATATTTTAGCAGTCTTGATGCAACTCGCTCTCTGTTCGGCAGCTGGCCTTACCAGTAAATTATTCATTAGCCTTGAGACCTGTGAATATTTGACTTATCATACACATAATTTACATCGGTAGGCTGCAATAAATTGTGCACCCCATATTCGGAAGATCCCAATATCACCCAGGGTATAGATAGCAATTACAAAGCAAAAGAATGTAAGAAATAAAGCCAAGAGTAGAGCATTTGTGTCCTCACGTCTAATCCGCTGTTCAACAATATTACAGTTGATCTTTTACCTCAGTGCCATTTTCCTGCACTGGTCTCGTATCCATTCTCCAATACAAAAACAAATAGCTTTCCCTTGAATATATTCAGCAACTGAGGCTGCATAGTTCTATCCATAGATTTACTAACACTGAATGAAGAAATTCCTCAGCCACAAAATGCTGGAGTAACTCAGTGGGTCAGACAACATCTCTGGAGAAAAGAAATAGGTGACATTCCAGGTCGGAACCCTTCACTCAGATCAGAATTCTTTCCCATCTAAGTTTTGAATGGTTCTGCGACTAGGACTCTTTGTTTAAATCACCTGGAAACATCATTAAATCAGCATCTGCTGTTCCTTCTTACACGTTTACTTAGGGTAGGTGGCCCACATGACACTCTAGCTGTTCTGCATCTTCTGTAAATAATATAACTGGCAGTTGTTGGTTTGTAGAGAAGCGGTAAGCCCAGACTTCCTACCAATTTCTACTAACTGCAGCCATTATGCAGTTTTATTAATTAGTCTTCATGCATCTCGACTACTTGTTTGGTTTAGATTAGGGGCCTCCAAACTTTTCAGTATGAGGGCCACATTATATATTTGGCACATTTTTGCGGGCCAAAGGAAAAAATAAAGAAATGTCAGTTTTATAAATTTAATGAAATATATATATATATATATATATATAGAGAGAGAGAGAGAGAGAGAGAGAGAGAGAGAGAGAGAGAGAGAGAGAGAGAGAGAGAGAGAGAGAGAGAGAGAGCAGAGAGGAACGATCACACGTTATAACGTGCCGCCGACCCATTCTGACAACCGCTGCCAAACAACCCCTCCCATTGCATCCTACTTCATGGTGGCCCTGTGGTGTCTTGGCTCTGACAATTCGAGGGACGTACTAGGTAACAACACTAAGAGCAGCTCTGGGCCGCCGTGCTCCCCGACTCAAATCGACTCGATGCCTACCTGACACGCACTCTGTCCTGCGCTGATGGACAAAATCTCGTGGCGGGCTGGATGTGGCCTGCGGGCCAGAGTTTGGAGAACCCTGATTTAGATGTTCCATGCCAGTTCAATTGTATATTACAAAATACCTTTTTAATAACTTGCTGATACCAAAATATTAGGAATAAAATGTGGGCAAGTAAAGATTAATTAATTGTTTGTTCGTATAATTAATACCTGTCGTAAATAATATCTGAAAAAGTAGGGCAACCAAAGCAGCAAGACACATATTTAGATAAACATGAATTCAGGCCATAAAGGATGTCAGAAGTCTTGTGTGTAAATTAACTATGTCCGACTACCACAAATATGCTTAATACATTTAAGATGTTTGACCATAAAGGGCAAGAGGTCTCTGGGGAAATGTTGTTCCTAGGATTATGCAGGATGGAAATGTATGTCTGAAGGTGGATTCAAATTCTGCTGCCTTGATTTTGGTACATTCTGAAGTCTACCATCATCGAATAGTTTAGTTTAGTTTAGAGATACAGTGCGAAACAGGCCCTTCGGCCCACCAGGTCTGCACCGACCAGCGATCGCCACACTTTAACACGATCCTACACCGACTAGGGACAATTTTTACATTCACCAGCCAATTAACCTACAAACCTCTACGTCTTTGGAATGTCGGAGGAAACCAAAGATCTCGGAGAAAACCCATGGAGGTCACGGGGAGAATGTACAAACAACATACAGACAGCACCCGTAGTTGGGATCGAACCCGGGTCTCTGACGCTGCAATCGCTGTAAGGCAGCAACTCTACCGCTGCGCCACCGTGACCGCCCTGGGGAATTTTCTTGGAGTCTGCTCTGCTCATTGGTGATATAATCGACAAGACAGATGTTTGATCTAAGTTGTTTGTCACTGCATTACTTAGTTTTGTGTATTGGTTTTTACACACTTTTAATCTGCTTGTCATCCTGTGTTTTATTTTATATGGTTGGCATTTCATTTTTGCTGCCCATTAACTACGTTTCTGACAACCCTCAGTTTCCATCTCACTCCTTCTCATTAATGCAGAGCAAATATGGATGTCTTTCATGGGATAATCATAGGAAGAATGAATGAATGAGTATGTTTATTGACCAAGTATGTACACATACAAGGAATTTGCCTTGGTGCTCCACTCGCAAGTAATAACATGATATATAGTAAACCATTGAGAATAAAACATAAAACATTTAAACATTAAGAATAAAACACAAAGGAATTCCTGTTATCCATTGGGATCCCTCTCCAATCATTCCAACAATTCTCTCATAAAAAATATAGTTCCAATAAATTCTTTAAAGCAACCTTAATGGTTTTTAAATGTCCCTGAAGCAGATTTTAAAATATTCTAATAAACGCAGGCCATTTAAAATGGTTCATAGTACATTGAAATACGACTTTATAATTAAAACATTTTATCATTTTCCTTGGAGTTGAAAGACTAGGGTTGACATTGAAATGTCATCATTCCCTGAGATAAAGCATGCAAAATGCATTTGACCCCATATTTCTGCGTGTCATTGCTCCACTGTCAAATTTAATGGTGATGGAGCAGATCAGATGGCCAGATATGCTGGCAACTGATGTTCAGCTCCACTTGCACTCCTACATTTCACGGTTCTTGTGTGGAAATCAGAAGTGCTCAAGTGTGAACTGCTGATAACCAATAGTTCCCTTCAGAAGACTGGCTGTCAGTCTGTCTGTGCATGATTTGCCCAACATGTATAATGTGTCCTATTGGAAGATATTTCAATTTCCCCCAATGGACAGAAAGCCACTCTAAAATATTATGCCCTTGTGTTTAATAGTGCCTGTAATGTAGCTACAATGGCTTGCAAAAGTATTCATACCCCTTGAACCTTTCCACAATTTGTCACGTTCCAACCACAAACGTAAATGTATTTTATTGGGATTTTATGTGATAGACCAACACAAAGTGGCGCATAGTTGTGAAGTGGAAGGAAAATGATACATGGTTTTCAATTTTTTTTACAAATAAAAAACTGAAAAGTGTGGCGTGCAAAAGTATTCAGCCCCCCTTTACTCTGATACCCCTAAATAAAATCCAGTGCAACCAATTGCCTTCAGAAGTCACCTAATTAGTAAATAGAGTCCACTTGTGTGTAATCTAATCTCAGTATAAATACAGCTGTTCTGTGAAGGCCTCAGAGGTTTGTTAGAGAACATTAGTGAACAAACAGCATCATGAAGCCCAAGGAACACACCAGACAGGCCAGGGATAAAGTTGTGGAGATGTTTAAAGCAGGGTTAGGTTATAAAAAAAATATCCCAAGCTTTGAACATCTCACGGAGCACTGTTCAATCCATCATCTGAAAATGGAAAGAGTATGGCACAACTGCAAACCTACCAAGACATGGCCATCCACCTAAACTGGCAGGCCGGGCAAGGAGAGCATTGATCAGAGAAGCAGCCAAGAGGCCCATGGTAACTCTGGAGGAGCTGCAGAGATCCACAGCTCAGTTTGGAGAATCTGTCCACAGGACAACTATTAGTCGTGCACTCCACAAATCGGGCCTTTATGGAAAAGTGGCAAGAAGAAAGCCATTGCTGAAAAAAAGCCATAAGAAGTCCCGTTTGCAGTTTGCCACAAGGCATGTGGGGGGACATGTGGAGGAAGGTGCTCTGGTCAGATGAGATCAAAATTGAAGTTTTTGGCCTAAATGCAAAATGCTATGTGTGGCGGAAAACTAACATTGCACATCACCCTGAACACACCATCCCCACTGTGAAACATGGTGGTGGCAGCATCATGCTGTGGGAATGCTTTTCTTCAGCAGGCACAGGGAAACTGGTCAGAGTTGATGGGAAGATAGATGGAGCCAAATACAGGGCAATCTTGGAAGAAAACCTGTTAGAGTCTGCAAAAGACTTGAGACTGGTGCGGAGGTTTACCTTCCAGCAGGACAATGACCCTAAACATACAGCTAGAGCTACAATGGAATGGTTTAGATCAAAGCATATTCATGTGTTAGAATGGCCCAGTCAAAGTCCAGACCTAAATACAATTGAGAATCTCTGGCAAGACTTGAAAATTGCTGTTCACAGACGTTCTCCATCCAATCTGACTGAGCTTGAGCTATTTTTCAAAGAAGAATGGGCAAAAATGTCAGTCTCTAGATGTGCTAAGCTGGTAGAGACATACCCCAAAAGACTTGCAGCTGTAATTGCAGCGAGAGGTGGTTCTACAAAGTATTGACTCAGGGGGGCTGAATACTTTTGCACGCCACACTTTTCAGTTTTTTATTTGTAAAACAATTTGAAAACCATGTATCATTTTCCTTCGACTTCACAATTATGCACCACTTTGTGTTGGTCTATCACATAAAATCCCAATAAAATACATTTACGTTTGTGGTTGTAACATGACAAAATTTGGAAAAGTTCCAGGGGTGAAAACTTTTGCAAGCCACTGTATGTCAGTGGAACACAATGGAACTTTCTGTCTGGAATTAACATTTTTATGGATTGGATAATATTTAGGAGATGGTATGATTTGGGCAGGTCAGTGAGGATGGCAGGAGGGGGTGGGGGGCTTGTTGGTAGCGTTGGTAGTTGGGGAGGTGGAGAAAGCAATCTGTACCAACAGACTATTAACCAATTGCTGGAAGCAAACATTTCTCTGGTTCTCTGGCCGATTCTTTGGATGCTTTCAAGAGAGAGTTAGATAGTGCTCTTAAAGATAGCGAAGTCAAGGGATATGGGGAGAAGACAGGAACGGGATACTGATTATGGATGATCAGCCATGATCACATTGAGTGGTGGTGCCAACTTGAAGGGCCAAATGGCCTACTGCATCTATTGTTTATTATCTTCCACATATTGAAGGTACAATGGTAGATGTCTCAACAATACTGCAATCAGTAGGGCAAACTAGAAACGAGTGCATGGATCTCCTACTTCTACAATGAACACAAATAATTTAAAATCAGTGAATGTGCTTTTGTGGAATTATATTGGGAAAATGCCAGTTTTCCGAGACATACACATCCTATGTACAATTGTTCAACCAGACCTAAGTTTGCGGTGTGCATGAAGGAACTGCAGATGCTGGTTTACACTGAAGATAGACACAAAATGCTGGCGTATCTCAATGGGACAGGCAGCATCTCTGGATAGAAGGAATGGGTGACATTTCGAGTCAAAGACCTTCTTCAAACAGTTTGCAGTGTGGATAAGTTAAAAGCAAAATTGTTGGTGCTGTTGCTTTCATTGGCAAGCTGCTTTTTAAATACATTGAGTTGGGAATAAAATGGACAGCCAGGCTAATTGTGTCAGCATTTTAATAGATTAGGCTAAAGCAGCCCTTGCTGTGGATTTGATAACTGTGTTGGACCTGAACACTTGGATCAAATAAATATAGCCTGAATATAATGTGTTATTGGGTATTCTTTCCTTCTATCAATGAAAGAAATTGAATAAAGCATAATTTTAAATATGTAAGCTAAATGAACCGATCAATGAAATATCCAAAGTCCACACAATCCCGTGTGTTCTCTACTTCTGATTATATCACTATTCTCAGACAGTTTAACTTGCGGGACACAAGGAGCTGCCGATGCTGGTATCGGTAGTAGTCTAGGGATGGATTCCGACCTATCACCTATTCATGTTCTCCAGAGTTGCACATGACATAGCTACAGTTGGCCCACAGTATTTCCTCAAAATGTGTGTCCTCATTGAAAAATATTCTGTATATTCTACTAAAGTCTAACAGTTTGAATGTCTTATTTACCTGGAGCTTGATACGCTCATTTTTTTCTTTCAGAGCATCAGATTGAATATGATTTGCACAGAAAGATTTCATAATGGTTCCAACAACCACAGTTTTCCTGAAGAATAGAACCTTTTCTATAATGGTTGTGACAATATTTTTGAGAAAGGCAAAAGACAGTTTTTTCTAATAATTGCTGCAACTATATCTTCACTGAGAAAATATATTTTTACATCTCTTGACATTTATGTGTACAATAGGGTGGATTAATCATGCTCTGAATAGCGTTTTCGAGTTCTCCACGCCACTGAACAGGAGGCAGCAGTGAATGACAGCAAAAGGACAGGATTTAGAACCATAACAAAGATGTGTGGTTAAGTCATTTTGCAGATGATTAATAGCTGTTGGAAAGGGGTTGGCTGTACAATAGACTGAATATGTCATTGCTTTGAACATTGTTGCTAACAATTCAACCTCTTCAATGCAACACTGACAGTTTTGTACGTGGTAATAGGAAAGTTTAAGGCTTTCATATCTTTAACAGCAGTTGCAGCTTTTTTCAAAACACTCGCTTTAAATGTTTGGTTTGAATTAATGTTGGAAATTATCAGAATTATATTTACAGAGACGTTATTTTCAGCTAAACCGTGATATAAAGTAAAATCGCTATTCATTAGTTCAAGGTTGTTGAGGTTTCTTAAATGGAAAATCTGAAGAAATAGGATAACAAATTGAAATTGTGGTGTGTGGGCTTGTGGTATTGCTTGGTAAGCATTACACTACTTTAAATCAGCTTCTAAATTTGGTTGTTAATATTGTTCTGAGCATGTTCAGCTAAATTGATTTTAAACAACAATATTTCCTTTCTATTCCTATCTTATTGCTTTCAAACATCTTGACTTCCCCTTGCCATGTTTCTGGAATCTATTTCCATTATAAACCCATGTATGGATCATATAAACGTGCGATTCCCTTTAATTGAGTTCCCACAATTCACTCATGGAAAATATTTGTTCTGCAATATTGAATATTTAGAGGACATAATGAAGGCTAAGTAAACATAAATAGCGAAAATGATAATACATATTAGACAAATCATTATAGTTTACTCACTGTCTTGTATTCTATCGAATGTATGTCAGCCTCTCCTGGTAAATTTAACTTATACATTATATTTTTGCTTAAGCATTCTTAAGCTTGCCCATACCAAGGTCAACACCATGGCACCACGAATGGAGCAGGTGCCTCACAGCGATAGAGATCTTGGTTCAATCCTGAGCTGGGGTGTTGTCTGTGTGGAGTTTGCATGTTTTCCCTGTGATTGCGTTGGTTTCCTCCAGGTGTTCAGCTTTCTGCCCACATACCAAAGATGTGTGCGTTTTTAAGGTTAATTGGCTTCTGTAAATTGTCTCTAGTGTGGAGCATGTGGATAAAAACGTGGGATAACAGAGAACTAATGTGAATGGGTGATTGATGGTCAGTGTGAATTCAGTGTGATGCTGGCCTGTTTCCTTGCTGTATCTCTCTAAACTCTAAACTCTAAAAATGAATTGCCAACTTGGTGAAGACCACGTAGTCTTCTAGGCATGCTTAAATACAAAATTACTTCCTTTTGGAAAAGATCTAACTGAGCCACAACCAAAGTATCTTATAGAAACTTACAAAATTCTTAAGGGGTTGGACAGGCTAGATGCAGGAAGATTGTTCCCGATGTTGGGGAAGTCCAGAACAAGGGGTCACAGTTTAAGGATAAGGGGGAAATCTTTTAGGACTGAGATGAGAAAAACATTTTTTACACACTGAGAGTGGTGAATCTCTGGAATTCTCTGCCACAGAATGTAGTTGAGGCCAGTTCATTGGCTATATTTAAGAGGGAGTAAGATGTTGCCCATGTGGCTAAAGGGATCAGGGGGTATGGAGAGAAGGCAGGTACAGGATACTGAGTTGGATGATCAGCCATGATCATATTGAATGGCGGTACAGGCTCGA
Source organism: Leucoraja erinaceus (assembly GCF_028641065.1). Classification (NCBI taxonomy): domain Eukaryota; kingdom Metazoa; phylum Chordata; class Chondrichthyes; order Rajiformes; family Rajidae; genus Leucoraja; species Leucoraja erinaceus. The sequence goes on along the minus strand of NC_073384.1, from coordinate 61,242,317 downwards.
AGGGCCGAATGGCCTACTCCTGCACCTATTTTCTATGTTTCTATGTATGAGGTAAATTCTGCCCAGATTGATTCATAAATAGGGATGGACAATTGAATGAACTGGCAGTAAAAGGAGGATTCATGATTAGCCGGGCATCAAACAATGGTGAAGACCAACACATGCATTCAAAGGTCTAAATTGAAGCAGCTGCAATAGTCATTGGCCAGATTTGGCAAGTGGATCATCAATATTGACTTCCTTTGGAAATTTCCATCATTGGAGTACTGTTTCTAGCTAATTTTTACATTTCATGTGTTATCACAAAATGGCTGAATGCATAAAGTGAAACTGGACTTTATTCCTTTCCTAAACGCTATTCCCTTTATCATGTATTTGTACAATGTTGATGGTTCGATTGTAATCATGTATAGTCTTTCCGCTGACTGGTTGGCATGCAACACAAAGCTTTGCACTGTACTATGGTACATGTGACAAAAAAACTAAACAACAACTATCTAATTAATCCTTCCTTTTGCACTACCAACTTAACTTCTTCAGTTGTATACTTGGAGTGCACTCTTTTAAATCCCAGCGTTAAAATAGCATCATGTGCTTTTTTTATAACATACCTAAGGCTCATTGATCAAGAAACACAGAAGTTGTACTATAACTCAGGAACTTTTACAAGAAAACACTGATAGTACAAAACATGCTCAACCCCACAATCCACTGCCACCTTCCAACTTCCTATCCCCACAACCTAATCATACCCACCCAGCTTAATGAAATACATCGTTTTGTTTTCATTTTTTTAACAAGATGTAGGTGAATGAATTTTGCTGAGATCATCTTGCTATGATTGTGGATACCTTCCTTTAGAATTTCTGGATCTTCTTATAACTGCGTTTAAATGTGTTTGTAGAGAGAGAAACATTTTTTAAGTTGAAGTCAGTCATCTTGGAAATTGTATCGTTTGCAGAAGATGCTTTGTGATGGAAATGTTTGGTAAAATGTCAGGTGTGGCACGATTTGACCTGGCAAAGGTAGTCATCATGTTCCTGTCTGACACAAAGTTATCTTTACATGTATGGTGCTGAATAAAAACTATATGACCTCACTGAATATCTAGGTATTATCTTTTCCTGCCCAATGTAATCTATGTGGTGAGTACATTCCTGTAAAAAGAGAGTGGATTAAATTAGACAAGTGGAATAAAAATGAGGAAACAGAAGAAGAACTAGAGTGAAAAAAAATGGGAGTGGTGGCCTCACTGTGGACTTCTTGCTGACCCTGCTGTTCTTCCATTACTGTTGTCTTATAAAATACTGTGCACTTTGTAGGTATCATTTTTCATGAATCAGTTCTATGAAGCATGTTTTTAGAGAGGAAATCACAGGGTGGCACACTGGTGCAAATGCTAACTCTGTTGCTTCACTGTGCCAGAAACCTGGCTTTGATCCTGACTTTGGGTATTGGCTGTGTGGAGTTTGCATATTATCCAATGAGTGACCACATTGGTTTCCTCCATGTGCTCTGGTATCCTCCCACTTCCTGAAGACGTGTAGGTTTATAGGTTTATTTGCCTTTGTAAATTGCCCTGTAGTGTGTAAGGTGTGTCTGAGAAAGTAGAATAACATAGAACTAGTGTAAATGGGTGATCAGTGATTGGTGTGGCCTCAGTGGGCCTTTTTCCATGCTGTATCTCTCAAACTAAAAGTAATCTAAAACTAAATCGGTATGGTTTCAAAATGCCACTTACGGGTCAAAAGTAATTACTATAAATGTTTCTCTTGTAATCTAGTTTGCCGTTTTTATGATAAGAATTTTGCCTTAGTCTAATCCTGTTTTTCTTTCCAGATCTGAAACAGTATAATGGTTGGTTTAACAGTGAGCCTTTGGTGATATCTTGAACATTGTAGTTTTCAGCTCTCTTGATTACAGAATCATTGATTCAATCATATCCCCAGAAGATTAGGATTGTTCTCATTTCCGTATTTTTGAGGTGTCAATGCAATTATTTCTAGCACTGCCTTAATCTTTTCTTCCCTGCTGACTGCATTGTCTGCCTTGCCTTTTATATGTTCATCATCAGATTTTAATTGTCGAAATTGAGTTGTGATGGTACTCTCGTGAGTTTGACTTAGATTTATGACATAAATGAGGATTGCAAACATTTCATTCTTATAAAAGCAGTGAATGTTAATAGAAAATAGACGCAAAATGTTGGAGTAATTCAGCGGGACAGGCAGCATCTCTGGAGAGAAGGAATGGGTGACATTTCGGGTCAAGACCCTTCTTCGGACCCGACCCGAAACGTCACCATTTCCTTCTCTCCAGAGATGCTGCCTGTCCCTCCAGCATTTTGTGGCTATCTTCGGTTCAAACCAGCATCTACAGTTCCTTCCAAGACATAGTGAATAACAGTAGTTGCTCAGCCAAAGATTAATACCCTTACTGAAATATGTTGCCTCCAAATCCTGCAACACATCAAAACTAGACACCTCATGTTGTGCATGACATAATTTCCCTACTTTCAGTTCATTCATTTTTTTGGGTACCACTGTGGCCTGTCCCGTATTTGGGAAATTTAAGTATTATAAATATTTATAACCTGAGGAAATATATATGATGAATCAGGTTGCTGAAACCCAGAAAGTGTTTGAAACTGAGCCAAGAGGAAAGAATCAGGAATTTTAAATTAATGAAATATTGAGCAGGACAAGATAAGAGGGAGGGGAAAATGCAGTCGGTTTGTGCTGCTTGTCAATTCTGCAGTGAAGCTTGCGTGTGACTATCGTCAAGTTAAATTATGCTACACTGGAAACTTTAGCAGCATAAATCACCTTTACATAAAATCATGCGGTTGTTTAGCCATCATATTCAAACTTTTTAAGAAAACAAGTCACCTTAGTAAAAGCGTAATTTCCATCTTCAAGCATGAAATATTTTTTTTGGAAACTAAAGTAAAGGGTCAGAAGTGTTTAATTGCAAATAGACACAAAATGCTGGAGTAACTTAGCGGGACAGGCAGCATCTCTGGAGAGAACGTTTTGGGTCGAGACATTTCTTCTAATGTAATAGGAAAACATAACAATGAAATCCTTACTTGCAGCAGTACAACATGTCTGTAAACACAGTATATGTTAATAATTTGCACCTCTAAACATATTGCATTATTTTAAATGTTGTATAAGAAAGTAACAAAAGGAATGGACAATCTCAGAATATATTTCTTTGCCTTTTTTCAAATTCCGTGTTGATTCATGCATTTGTAATGCATTCCACATCTTGCAAACCCACTGATAAAATAGTTATACTCTTTGCATTCCTCTGCACCTTTCAGATAATCTCGCAGGCATCTTCCTTCATTTTAACCTATTTACGCAATATGAGATTTTTCATCTATTCTGTGCCATGGTTTTGACAATTTAAATGCAGTTATTAGGGAGCATATTAAATTTCTTTGGTCAGCCTTACACAAAATGGCTGATGTTGCTTCTAAAGATCAACATGAATTGTACAGTCAAATGAAAATTCTCAAACTAGTCCTTTTAATAGTTGTGCATCATGGTTTGCTGTCTAAATCACTAAATTCCTGTCCATCAGGTCAATTGTGATGATGGAGCCAAAATAACTTATTGCATTATTGGCATCTTATCGATGTCCTAACATTTGCAGCAGTATAAACAATTATACTCCATATACTTGTGTTTACTGTTTAGAACTTAATCAATGTTTTGCATCTATGTGTATGGAGTTAAACTTATACATTTTGAGTTTACTGAGAGTAATGCATTTCTTTTTCATCCACATTATATTTGCTGCAGGATTCACTAAATAAGTCATTTGAATACCCAGATTTTTCTTTAACTAATTATTTACTTGTTGCTCTCACTACAAATATTTTTAAAGTTCTGTAGGCAGGTGACCTTCATTTCCTCACTGATAGCATAATTCCTGAATTTGAATTGTGAGCTTGAACGTTTCAAAGTATGATAAAATAGTCAAGGCTGATAAAACAGTGAGTGTTCAGGATAAACTTAACAACTCCATAGGAATTGAAAACACAATTAATCCCCTTTACACACACAACAGCAGCATCTCAGTGTTCACAGGAGCTATTCATTTTCAAAATCATTTAATGAGAACTTTGCATGTGAATAAAGAATTGTCTTTGCTCTAGATAAAGGAAATAAATAGTGTTTTCAGAACACACAATGGTCAGCAGCTTACAAGACTGCAAAAATCACACCTGTGACAATTGGATAGACACATTTCATGCCCCTTTCAATGGACCACCTTCACAATAGTCAAGTCCATTTGTTCTAAGTATGTGAAATAATTCCTTCTGTGTCAAACATCAGTAAATTAATCCATGGTCATCTCAAGGGAATGTCATTCTTTCTGATGCTTTAGCCATTTTCATGCAAATTTTAATAGGACAGGTTCTTATATTATCAGCTTTTTGATACACTCTCTCTGCATTGGCATATGTGGACGTCCATACCACCAGCTCAAAGAAGACATGCAGATGACTAGATTTACACATGCATGTGTTGTAGTGTGATCACATAGCTCTATTTATCTCCTTGAGTTAATGTAAAGCCTACTGTGACTTATCTGCAGCATAGGTCGTTGTTAAGAGGACCAAGTTTTGATAGGTACTTGAGAGATATTAGATTACATGGAAATAAATCAGGGAATATGAATGATGAGAATGCACTGAAAACCAACGTAGATTGATGGGCTGAATGACAACTTTCTCTGTAGGAAGAAATATGAAAATACGGGCTCCCTCTGCACACCTTTCATTTTGATGCTTGTTTTGAAAAACACTAAAAAACCTTCTTCGTTCCTTGCAGCATGCTGAGAAATAAAACTTGGTTATATGTAAAGATAAAAAAAATGATTAGCCAGCAGACACCTGACCTCCTCATTATTGTTCAATAATTTCAATACATTCTTGGTGCAGACTAGCTGCACATCCTAGGTTTTGTTCAATCTGGAGTTATTGCATTTTTCATTTTTCTAAACCCGAATACTGCTGGGCTTTTTCTCTTTTCTATTTTTCTGTGTAAAGAAAAGCTATTTTTTGTAAAAACTCAACAATTTTAATTGGTCTATGTTCCAGGTATTCCATGTTCCTGTTTTGTGATTTAAATACTATTCACATCATAACATTGCTGAAAAAAATGGGCTTTGGCCTGTTTAATATATGGCATCTGAGGACTGTGAGCAAAGTGCGATTTTACACTCGATGTAAGTAAGATGTTACTGTGCACAATTATGTCCCAAAAGTGCAGAGCAATTTTATTTTTAAATCACAACTTTAAACAAATAATGTAATCATTATTTTGTTAGTTTTGCATTCTTTTCTCAGAAACTAATTTAATATAATTTTAATTTTACAGAATGTTCTTTCAATGTTTACAATACAGTGGTTTTAATTATTTTATGTTATCAATTGCATACCTGAACACCTACGTGGGTTAATTGGATCAGCAAATTCTCTGAAAGTAGGTTATTATTAATACTGAATCTTGTCTCGTTCACAAATGATGATTACACTAGTGTGGCTATGTGGGATTAAAATGGTACTGCATTTACAGCCAAAGCAATTGTTTTTTTGAAGAATTGCTCAGTTTCTTAAAAGAATTTAGATTTTTTTGTGAATCTCTGCACTGTACTATAGATAGATCAACATAACAAAATAATTAAAAAGACTGTACCGCGTGTCGGGGTGGCATTCCTCTTTTGACATATTTGTTCAATTTGTTCTCTCATTGTCGCTTTCCCTAACCTGGACTATTATGAGTGCACATGAGATTTGACTACTGGCTCTGTCTCGTAAAGAGCTGGCTGCTTAGAAGGAAAACTATGATGGAAGGTGCCAGATTTCCAGATATAATCAACGTGAGATTCTGCCTTTTATCGTGTGACCTTACTGTGACCTTCACACGTTTTCCATTTCTCTAGATTCAGAAAATAAATCAAGGAGATTGCACATGAAGAAGCCATCCCATGCCCCTTTCAAGCCCCACCTCCATTAGCAAAGTGTAGTTTGCCCCCATAATGCCAGATGGAGCAGAACATCCATCATTGTGCTGACTTGTACATGTGGCAAATGGACCCTGTTAAGGCAAAGAATAATTCAAGTTCGGGAATTAGCCTGAGTAGAGTTCATATATCTCAGCAGAGAAAGTGTTCTTCAATTCTGGGTCATATCCACGTAAAATGTTAAATATACCATCCGACCCTGCAACCTTTTGCCAACATAATCAAGGGCAATTTCATGTTCCGCCAGGTGCAGGAACAGCTTCTTACCTGCTGTATCACACGACTGTAGTGGACTAGACACATTCAGAAAAAGGCTAGACTCCAGGCAGGTTCAAAGCCTCTTTAATGATGGTTGTGAGCATCCACTCACAATGAATGATCAACTCCCAGAAAACCCCTGGGCAGAAACTGGAAGTCTGTGGGCAGTCCCTCGTCCTTGTCCCTCAAGTGCTGACGGGGGACGAGTGGCCTAATATCCAAGGACCGCCACAGGAAATCCTCCACCCCCCCCAAAGAACCAGAGGCACGAAACGGAACCGGCAACCGACCAACAGGTGGAGGGGATGGAGTAGCCACTGGAGGAGTTACCCTAGATGGAGGGCGCCCTCTCAGGTGGGGCCGCACGACCAGCACTGGCCAATCAATGTCAACATGCGCCGGCTTCAGCCGCGCAACCGAAAAGTCTCACGCCGAACACCATGTCCAGGACGAATGTGGACAAGCCTTGGTCCAGGACCCGGAAGCGACCCTCGTACGTCTGCTGGAGGGGTGTCCGATGAGCATCCCTGTGCAGGAAGATGAGCTGCCAGTCCTCCAGAGCAGAGGGAACGTGCGGACGGAAGGAACCATGACGAGACAGGCACCAACTTGCCCACCATCTGCCGAAGGCGTTGCAGGGCTTCCAAAGGCTGCTCCACCTGGCCCCGTGCCGGTGAAATGAACTTCCCGGGAACCATCAATGGGGCCCCATACACCAAGTCGGCGGAGTAAGAGGTTAAGTCCTCTTAAGGTGCGGTGCGGATCACCAGCAAAACCCACGGCAGAGCGTCCACCCAGTCCGGATCATTGAGCCGTGCCTTCAGGGTGGCCTTGAGTTGGCGATGAAACCGCTCCACCAGGCCGTTCGGCTGCGGATGATACGCTGTAGTGTGGTGGAGATGAACACCCAGGAGGCGTTCCATAGCCGACCACAGTTCCGACATGAACTGAGGCCCCCAGTCGGATGTTATGTCCAGCATCACCCCGAACCGGGCGATCCAGTGCGCCGCCAAGGCCCGAGCGCATGTGGCCATCGAGGTGTCAGCCAGCGTAATGGCTTCAGGCACCGCGTGAAGCGGTCCACCACAGTAACGAGGTGGGTCATGCCCCAGGATGGCGGCAGCGGCCCCACAATGTCCACGTGAATGTCATCGAACCGCTGCCAAGGGGTGGCGAACCCTTGCAGCGGGGTACGCACGTGTCGCTGCATCTTGGCGGTCTGGCACGGGATGCAGGTGCGTGCCCAATCTCCTTGCGCAGCCCATGCCACATGAAGCGGGAGGCTACGAGGGTCAATGTCGCCCAAATGGAGGGATGGGCAAGCCCGTGAAGCACCTCAAACACCCTGCACCGCCAGGCAATGGGGACAATGGGTCGCGGAAGTCCGGTGGAGACATCGCACAGCAGCGTTGCGCCCCCAGGACAACAGACAACGTCCTCCAACTCTAGGCCCGAAACTACCGTGCGATAGGCAGCCATTTCCTCGTCTACCAGCTGTGCGGCTGCCAGGGCGGATTAATCAATACCCTCGGCCACGAAGTGGATTGAGGTAGTGTACTCCGACACGTAGGCCAACTGCCTCTGCTGCCGCACAGACCACGGGTCTGAAACCTTGGCAAATGCAAAGTTTAGCGGCTTGTGATCCGTGAAGGCAGTGAAGGGCCTCCCCTCCAGGAAGAAAGGAAAGTGGCGTAGGGCGAGGTACAAGGTGAGGAGTTCAAGGTCGAAAGCACTGTAACAGCAGCGCTGCGCACCACTGAGGTGCCTGCTGAAGAAGGGGAGTGGCCTACAGTACCCGTCAATGAGCTGCTCCAGTACTGCCCCGACCGCCATCTCAGAAGCTTCCACCGTCATGGCGGTCGTGGTGACCTCCCGTGGGTGGACGAACATCGTGGCCCCAGCCAGGGACTCCTTAGCATGCTCGAACGCCGCCACTGCTTCGTCGGGCCATTCAACCTCCTTGCGATGACCAGCGATTAGGTGAAAATGCAGGCGCATTATTCCGGCTTCCGTCGGCAAGAAGCGGTGATAAAATGCGACCATCACCATGAATTCCTGGAGGCCCTTAATAGTGGTCAGACAGGGGAACTGGCGGACAGTGTCCAACCTGGCCGGCAGAGATACCACCTCTTGTGGAGCTATGCGGAGGTCATCCAGAAGCGGTCGATAGAGGCCCTGACGCTGCGGGAAGGACGGCCAGCGCTTCCAGGTCCTGCTGACGGGACATCCTCAGCTGGTCGGCGTGCTTGGCCAGTGCCTGCGTGTCTGTGAAGGGATTGCTGGCGAGCTGCAGGCGGATGTCGGGTGGGAGCTGCTGAAGGTAGGCGTGATTAAACAAAAACCAGGGCTCATGTCCTCCAGGAGGGCCGAAGGCCAGCGGTCACCGAGGCTGACCATGCGCAGAATCCGAGTTGCCCGCTCGGACTCGGTAAGGCCGAACCTCCTGATGAGCAGGGCCTTGAGGCCCGCATATATTTTAGCTGCAGGGGGTGGGGGGAGCGTGGAGGTACGGTTTTATGTTCGCCTGGTCAAGAGCGCTGACGACGTAATAGTACTTGGTTCCTCTGCCTGCTGGAAACAGATATCATCCACAGACCACAATCGGGAGCTTCCACGGCGTGGAGGGCGGCGGGATGTTGTAACCTCACGACGCATAATGAACCCCTGGACGGCAGAAAAAAACCAGACAGGTTCAGAGCATGTGAGCATCCCCTTACAACAGTTCCCGAAGGGATGGTAACCTTGAAAACCCCTGGGCAAAAGTAGCCTGTGGGCAGTCCCTCGTCCTTGTCCCTCAAGTACCGAGGAGGACGATCCAAGGAGTGGCATAATATCGGGGGACTGCCACACTACTAAATAACCCTCTTGTAAGCTAAGGGTGTGATCTTGATCTCCCAACCTACCTCATTGCAGCCGTCCCACTTTTCTTAAATCTGCCCTTTCGCATTAACTGGAATATTAAAACATTATATTCCGGCAACACCATATTCTTCACTCAGGCATTTTTCTTATGCACAACCTGTTGTGTATGTGAATGGTTTATTTGTACGTGGGCATGGTATGATTTTAACAGGAGAGCAGGCAGAAAAAAAGCATTTTCACCCTCTCTTGGTTTCTGTGACAAGAGTAAATGCAATACCAGTGCTGTTTATGAATTAAAGCTTGCTCAGCCTGCAGAATTCACACCAATTTGCAGAACATATCCTTCTCTTCCCTTATCTCCCGACAAACAAGGTTTCAGGAAATCAAGTCATTTCAGGATTTCAATGCAAAGATAACAACAGCTGGTTTTTGATGGGGAGAAGTTAGCAATCAAGCCACATACATGTATCTTTGTTGAAATAGTGTTATGCATATGAGGGAGAGTGAGGAAGTCAAAAGCGGTGGTAAGGTGGAATTCTATAATGATGACAGTCATTGCAGCAAGTTACAGTCGACTTCCTGATTTGATTTTTCCCTATTTCTTGTTGCTACATCATCCAATTTCACCATTGCAGGGGTTTTTTTTATTGCATTGTGCTTAGTTTTACTGGTGCAGAACAGGATAGAATTGGATCTTTGCGGTAATCAATAGGTTGATGTTCCGGGAAGAGAAACCACACATAATATCTAAAATAAGAGCTGACATTTTAGGTTATCATGCCAGTGAGGTGACTGATATTACTGCGTGATGATCTTATATCTGGCTTGTTGATGCTCCCCATTGAAGTTAAAGAACCAGTGAACACAAATCTAACAACATCCCTGTCCTCTGTCTTCCCATCTGCTCAGTTAGATTAAAATTATCAAAGCAATGTAGTGATAATTTCTTTCTCAGAATGCAATTTATTTTTCCCTGTGCCAATTCCCTTGCACAGAATATCTCGCATGATTATTTTGTTTTTATCCCTGCAGGGATAATTTGATACCTTCTTGGCTAATGGTTGTGGCTATAAAACGGATGAATGGCATCAGTCTAATTGTACATCCAAATAATCATCAAACAATGACATTTATCACCATTCTTAGGGCTGTGCACAAACCAATGTTTCACTGTTAGAATATATTAAAGTTTCTCTGATTACTCATTGTTGCATATTTTCAACACTGTCCGTCACTGTATTCGCTAATAAGCTCCTCCCTTCCCCACTTAGAGGCTGAGCTGTTTTACCGCTGGAACAGTGCAAGACACAAAGTTGGAGAAAATGTGTCGATTTATTTTGTTAATTTGCAGATGTTAAATAAACCCTGAACCCTTATATTGCTTCGTCTATTGACAATAGAAAAATATTGATCTTTTTGTGTCATTTTTAAAAGGATTTTGTCCATAACAATGCGATCAGTATTGACCCTGCAATATTGCACTAATTTGAAATGGCCAAAAAAAAGGAACGCAAGGTTTATTCAAATAATCTAGTTTATTTTGAAACATCTCCTTTGATAGTTGTGAAAGATTCATTAGTTTAAATATTTTATATGAAATCTCTTTCATTTATATTACATTTGTTGCATAGCCATTGTATATCATCCTTGTATAGCCACAACTATTACATCTAGTGCATGTATTAGTTTTTGTGAATTTAATTGGCAAATGAGGAAAAGCAGAAACAAACATAAAATAGAGAAATAAATGTTAGATTCATTTTTCTAGGTAAACAAAGCAGCGGGTTCAATTCCAACAAGAGAGAATCGTAAAGCAGAAAATGTGTTAAATTTCATCAATCTCATTTTGAGTCTACAAGTGTACCTGATATTCCATACAATGAAAAGGATATAATTGTATGCAAAAACTATCAAGAAATATAAGTGTGTCACCATTAGGAAATATTTTATCAGAGGAATGTTAGAAACAAAGGGTAATGGGAAGGCTGATTGTTTATTAAACAGTAGAAATAAAGAGAGTAGTCCAAAGCATCCCTCTTATAACATTTTAGTTTGCTATGGAAAATAATTTATCAAAAATCCCATTTGGTATTTTGTCCATACACACAGCATCTGAATCTTTCATGCATATGATACTCACTTGATGTTTCTTGCACAAAATTATATATAAAACTTGCAGTGTGTGCTCTAAATGTTTCAAAAAGTTCTTCACCAGGGGGTTGAGGCCTTTTGCATTACCAGTTAAAGGGACTACGTTTGAGGCTTCTTAAAGTCTCAAAGTGCTGCATAACCATGAAACGCTTCATAATGTATTCTCCACAGTATTTTAGAGATATACAGCAGCTTGTTTACAGTAATCACCCACAAATTTCAATGTGATAATGACCATGAAACCTGTCCAATTAATGTTGATTAAGAAATAGATTTTGCCCAGATCACTGGAGATGACTTACATGTACTTCAAGTCAGTACAATAACTTTCATCTTCTTTGAAACTGTTTCATGGGCTGTTTCAGTGGACATTTAAGGACAGACAATGCTATGACTTTATATTTTGTCTGAGAGAACATCTCTGATTCTGCAGTGCTCACTGTATTTATCGAGTATCTTCGGTGAAGTTTGAACTCAAAAACTGCTGATATTGAGGCAAGTTTTCTATCAGCTAAACCATTGCCGACAAAATGTCACATGATGCATAATTATTAACAGACATATTAGTCCAAAAAGCGTGTCTAGGCTGTGAATTGTCTGTTACAACCTAAATAAAGGCACATTAAATAAAGCTATGACTCCCACAATAAGATACGTTGGAGTTGTAAAATGTGTAGAAAAAAATCTCCAGGGTCCTGTAAGTTATAGGGAAAACCAAGATCAATTTTATACTCATGATCACAAATGTAATTATTTTCAAAGCTAAAAAGTATTTCCTAGTGGCATGAGCTATGAACATATTTTTCTTTCTTGCCAAAGCTAATTAGATACAAATAGATCTTCAAACTCCAGTGAATAGAAGAATTAATATTGTGACAATTGAATATTCAATTTCGCATTTCATGTTCAAGTTTTCATTGGTTACTTTCCTGATATTTTATTCAGTAATGAACAATAAACATGTGTTTCCATATTTTATGCAAATAATATTTAATCAGGCTTCTAGATGTAAATATCAGTTGTACATTGTTCTCTTGCGGGTCACATCATAAATAGATTCCAAAGTACCAGCAGTGAGCAAATGTTCACTGGATTTATTCCCTGAAAGATGAATTATTTGGATTATAGTCATTGTTGCAATCATCAAGATAAATGTATACTCACATTAGGTACCCGTGCCTGAAAATTGGACAAACTGCGTCGCATTTTTATGGCCTGGTTATTTCAATTGCAGTGAAGAAGAAAATCTAATTGAAAATTTGAAACTACTGAGTTACTTGAAATCGATTATTTTCTTTCAGCAATCTCTCTCACAGTCAACCCTTCTCCCGACTCTTCTGTCAATGGAGTGTGTTTTTCTTGGACGTCATGCTCTGCTGAATTTTCCAAGATTAGGCCCAAGACGAAAATGTTTGTCGATTTATCATAAACAATGTAGCATATCTCAACTGGACCCTTTCAATTTCCAGCATTAAAAAATGGTTTTTAAGTACTTTCAATATAAGTTATGTGTTGGATAATTAGACTCTGCCTATGTGCCTTCCCCTCCAGCTTCATAAAATACTAAGACTGCCCACCAACTGTCCTGGAGTTTACTCTGTCATGGCCTCATCCAGAAGACCGGAAATGCATTTATTTACTGCACTATGTTCATCAAAATATAACTCCTATTTCTTTACCATTCTTTACCAATATGTTTATGCAAACCTCTTGTCAATGCCAATGTTTGTAATATATTGACTACCCTACCGCTATTCATGTTGCTTGAAATCCCTTTATTCTCAGAATTTTTATTTTGGTTACTAATGCCTGCTTAACATATATTGGACAAGCAGATTGTTGGAGAATCTAAGGATCTGATTGACGGTCCTTCTTGATATTTCTGTGATGGTCTGTAATGATATTTCTGTGATTAAACTAGACATTGGTAGAACATATCATTGCTCAACCCATCTTCTTACATGTATTTTATCCAATAAATGTCCTTATCAATTACAAGAAGATTGGAGGTGTAGCAGTGGACACCCATGCAAGGAAGACAGAAACAAGCCAAAGGATTCAGTGGATTTACGAAGTTTAGTAGTAGAATCTCAGCACAATATTTTCCATCTATTTCCCACACAGAAGCTGACTAAATTGAAACACAAATTGGCTTTCAGGATTGGAGGACCAGAGGGAGAATCGACCCCACATAAACCAAAATGGTCATCCATGTGTGGAGACACAGAAGATGACCAAGGACCTCAATAACTATTTTTCCTCTGTTTTTACTGTGGTGAAAAACATGAATGCTAGGGGACTTGGGACAGTTAACGGAGATGTCTCTAGATTTTAAAAAAAATCTTTCCCTCCCATTCCGAATCCGACCTTTCTGTCCTGGATCTTAAAGTCTCTTTTGTGGTCAAGGAAGTACTGGTTGCCCTAAGAAGTATGAATGTAGATACATTTCTTGAGCCTGATGAGATATATCTGCAAATGTCTGGGAAGAAGAAATGAAGAGGAGGAGCCAGAGAGCTGAGAAGGGGGGGGAAGACAATAAGGGCTACCGAAAATTGGATTAGTCAATGTTCATGCCGCCGGGGTATAAACTTCCCAAGCAAAATGTGAGGTGCTGCTCCTCCAATTTCTGGTGGTACTCACTCTGGCCATGGAGGATGCCAAGTACAGGTCGGATTCGGAATGGGAGGGGGAGATTTTTTTTTAAATCTAGAGGCCTGTGACAAGTGGTTTACCTTAGCGATCGGTGCTGGGCCCATTTCAGTTTGTGATTTAGATTTAGAAATTGGATGAGAATGTACAAGGCATGATTAGTATTTTTGTAGATTACACTAAAGTAGTTGGTATTGTAGACAGTTAAGGTAGTTATCAAAAATTACATCAGGGTCATGATCAGCTGGGTATGTGAACAGAGGAATGCTGAATGGAGTTTAATGCTGATAAGTATAAGATATTTAATTTTGGTAAGTCAAACTAGGGCAGAACCTTCACAGTGAATGGTAGGGGCCTGGGAAGTGTTGTAGAGCAGAGGGACCTCGGAGTATATGCGCAGAGTTCCCTGAGAATGCCACAACAGAGTATTTTACCAAGGTTAGAGCACATAGTTTTAAGGTGAGAGGGGCAAGATTTAATGTGCACCAGAGGGTAACTTTTCACTCAGTGGGTGGTCGTATATGGAATGAGCTATCAGAGGAGGTAGTTAAGACCATTATTATATCAGCATTGAAAGACACTTGGAATGGTACATGGATAGGAGATGTTTAGATGAAAATGGCCCAAACCAGGGCAAATGGGACTATGCTAGATGGGGCATCTATGAAGAGGCCACTGCCAAGGGCTCACTGGGTGGGTCCTTCACAAATGGTCGGGGAGAAGGAAATGAGAGTACCAATTTGATGATGTGGGTCCCTTGTCCTGCTTTATTCTGCCACACGTCTTCCTCTCTGCACTTGCTCTATGAATAACAACAATATTGAAATACTATTTGAAATATATGAGAGTAGGTCTTGGGGGAGATACTTGCTGTTGAAGAGAGGTGCCTGGGTATGCACGAGATGGAGAGTGATTGCTGATTTTGGGACATTAACGTTGTCTGCCCTGTAGGTTGGAATAAATTATGATGAATTGGTGCAGACATTTAATTATTCTCTTTGTTAAGTAAAAATCAGAACGGATAGTCAGATTGTGCTTGAAATAGTCCATGCCATGCAATTGGCTTCTGTGATCCCTGTGTTATCATAGACCTATTACAATTCCATGGGGTCCATTTCAGCTGGAGGCCTTATTGCAGTGGCTGTCTCTCCAAGTATACTGGGCCGTGAGCATTGACTTGACCTCAGGTGACAGAGACAGAGTTACCATGTCTGGACTGTCCTGATGATTTTTGCTCATGCTGTCAGAAGGCTTTTTCAATTAGTGTTAAATATATCTGGTGTTCAGGAGCATTTAAAGACAGATTTAAATAATTAAAGATAGTAATCAATATAAATAACCATATTTAAAATACATTCAACATAAATAAATTAAACATCGCAGCAGTAATGCCTTGATTTCTGAACATCTGATATACAGATTTGCACGATAATATAGCTTACATTTTGCAGTACATATCTTTTATAAATTAAACTATTTTTCACTTAACAATTGGTGGCAAACTGCATTTTGTAAATAGATATATACAAGTGTCAAATGAGGCAATGGAGTTACAAGATGAGGGGGGTCAGTCATTTAAAATGGAAGTGCGTAGAAATAAATTTCTACTGATGGTGGTGAATCTCTGGAATATATCACTTCAGAAGACTAGAGGATAGATCACGAGAAGTATTTCATGTGGTAATTGATCATTGAAAGATAGGGAAATGGAGGGTTCTGGAGAACTCACAAAATCTAAGTTGAGGCCACTGTAAATTAGCCACTAGCATATCGGATGATATGATGACTGTATAGCACACAACAAAAGCTTTTCACTGTACTTCGATACGTGAGACATGAATCTAAACTGATACTGAAACTGGAATTGCCGCCTAGTCCATGTCCTATTTTGCTGTGTTCTATTATACTAGAGAACCACAGTGTACTGTGCTCAGTCTTTCTGAGTTATGAAACCCTGTTTATTGAAACAATTTCTAGAAATGCACCACATTTGAAAATCAAGGAAATGGCTGTACTCATTGATATAAAGTAAGTAAAATCACATTATTCTCACTTTTCCAATTCATGTTTTTGACTCTATTCAGATTAATTGACCAGATTAGTTGTGGTATTCAATGCTATCTTAAAGTTGAGGGGCAAAGTGTAATAGTCTCTGTAAAAATTGCAATAGGAATAAGTCATCCAACCTCTTGTGGCTAGTTCATTATTTCACGTCTGATCTTTTACATCAGCATCACATTTTTACATTAACCCTCATCCCTTGATTCGATTAATACTTAAAAGACCAAACAATATCTGTCATGTATCTACTCAATGAGAAAGCCACCACAATCTTCCAGGGTAGTGAATTTGTTTGTTTCTCTATACTCTGGCTAGACATTTGTATCCTATTACTGTCTTTGAGTGGCAACCCCTTATTTTGAGACTATAATAATGGGTCTTAAACACATTAGGGGAAGTATCAATGCTACCATGCTCCTGAATAATGTGACCCTGTTGTTCAGTGTGATTGTGCTTCCCCGCTGGATGGTCATGTTTGCTGGCAAGTGATGTTCATGACATTATGTGCTTCCCTGCTGAAATGCATAAACGAGGAAATCAGGACACTTATGACATCCACAATGGTGATTGCCAGTCTCCTTCTCTGAACCCAAGAATTAAAGTGGATCACGATGGCTAACTGTATAATGTCAATACCAGGCCCTAGATGATCATAGATTTAATGAAGAAATCTGGGGAATATTTATTTGTGAAAAATATCTAGTTCTTTTAAGTTGCGTTTGCTTCAGGTATACAAGGAATACCATTTAAAATTGAGGGATTCCTCTCTATAATCAGTTTATGGCCTGTGAAAGATAGCACACGTGGAATGGCAGGGAACAATAGTAAGGCAAATAATATGTTAACGAACTGTAAATATCGCCTTTGTGATGGTTGGTTAAAGCCTCATTTTTGCTATGGTTACTGATTCTATATTTACCTAATAGCCCATGAGTCCTTATATCATACTCATTTAATTCCCAAACAGCCACTAAAATTAAATTAGTTAAACATTTAATTTTCTCCTCCTACATCCCAGGATGGTGTTCCAGGGAAAATAAACCTTTATTTCTCTAATCATTTTGGCTCAGTGGGCTTATCGGGTTATTGGCCTTTCAGCAATATTTCCCTATTGTGTTCAACCCAACTAAGGCCCAATGGTATTATTAGTTGCAGAAACAGTCTCAAATATAAATTATTCCATTACTTTCACAAGAAACAACATGATAAAGATAAAATAAAATAAAGAAAATCCAGGACATGTTCATCAGACAATGTGTCAGGACCAATGTTTGATCAAAATTTATATTGTATTCTCTACAGCCACAGAATGCATATATAATACGACAATTGCCATTCATATCCAAATAACAATTTATCTGCAAGAAAAAAAAAAAAATTTTCCCATTACATCCTTGATAATAATTAAGTAATGAAATCATAAAATGAACAAACTGAATAGCTTCCTGAGCAACCTGTGACGCAATGCTGAATCTTGAATTTTACTTGGATCAACATCAACTTTGTAAATATAACATTTAAATTATTTATGTTATCCATAGATTAAAACTGATCAGGCAGATATTGCTGCTGGAGATGAGCTACCTTAGCTTGTGACAAACCATCAAAGTAATGCTCCAGGATGTATCGACTGTCAAAACTGTTAGAGACAGTGAATGTTTCTGAATAATCCTGACATTAATAAATCTTCCCAAACTATTCAAAATCAATTCAATAACTTTTGGAAAAAAAAAGATGGTTAAAAATGCAAGACACTTAAATTGTTAAAGCAAAATAACTTAATTCAAAAACAATGGAACAATCTTGTGCTTCTGCTTCTCTTTCACATCCATTCCTCTCCATTGAAAGACAGGAACTGAATCGGATCTAATTTGGCGAAGGCTCTGCAGACAGATTCTCCGAATAACTGCTGAGAAATTGTGACAAATACATACACTGCCATTTAGAATGTAGCTTACATCCCTGTGCAAATTAATTTTTATCACTGGGTGATTTGCTATTTTTTCCATATGAGTTTCTATGTCTACTATTTGTTCTTCTGAAACCTATAAATCTCTCTGATAAAGTTCTTCCGTTCATTTTTCATTCTCCGGTATTCATTTCCAGTGATTTATCATAATTTGAGAAGAATTTGTCAAGCAATTCTCAAAATGGATATCAGGCAATTCGCGAAATGGATATCACTCCAAGAAAGTGAACAAAGATTGTAACCTTGCATCAACATTGCTCAAAGCCACAACGAGAGATTACAGAGTTGGTGGAGGTGAGCCAAACTTCTGCATCCAGGATTGTCAAGCAAGAGTCCAAAACCAGATTACAATTGCACAAGAGGAAGGGCCTTTGTGGCTGTATAAGAAAGATGACTCCATTAGATGAAGCCATGCTGAGTCGGGAAAGTAAGAAGGACAAGTAATGGCATGAAGAAAGATTTGGAGGCAACAGGAGTCTCAATAAGCTCAAGCACTGCGCACCAATGCACCATTGAAGTCGATCGTATAACAGAAAACTGTGAAACATATAACTTCTAACTGCTGCAATAAAGAAGAAATTATACCAGTGGGCCTTAAAGTATAAAGATTTGACATGTGAGGTCAGGTGAAAGGTGTTATTCCGTGAAAACCAATTGCTGGTTCAGGGCCAAAGCAGCCAAACATGTTGCGATTTCTGTCAGAGAGCCGATAAGAAAATGACACATGACCAGTTCATCAAACATCTTGAAAAGAATATGTTCTGCGGTTGTTTTAATGACTACATTGTGGGTCCACTGCGTCCAAGTGACGCAATGATGAGTGCCACAATATATTGAAGTGTTGCAGAGGAGAATGGTTCTGGAGATGGTGAGGGCTCTTGCAGGTGGATCTGGGATATTCCAGCAGGACCGTGCATCATGACACACAGGTGGCGGCAATGGTTTTTCAGCAGCAGCGGATACAAGACTTGGACTGGCCTGGTAACTTGCCTGACCTGAATCCTATTGCTGGATCTATAATGTACTAAAGACATTATAGTATGAGGACAATAAATTAAAATATAGTCCTGCGACATGTATGCTTTATTCAATTAATTTTTATAAGGATGTCGGGCAGTAGTTGAGAAATGGAGCTTGGTCAGAAATTTTGGGATGTGGGTTGCTGGGCTTACTAGCAGTTCTGGGGTAGGATTTTCAAAGCAGACGCTTACAAGCATTTCATTCAAATATCAACATTATAATTTCTTCTGTCTCATTATAAATTGTCACCTACAGCTAGCTATCTATACTAGCCAAGAAATAATGTCACACAGCAGTGTTTATTTCACCATTATGCAAATTAATATGCATTTAATTCAAGATGAAAAATAATAATAACTATTCTTCAGTTGTACATTAATCTTTTGGAAATTTATTGAGACAGTACCCACTGCAATTTGTTTGTAAGCTTCAGATGGGAATTCTATTTTATTTTTAAATTTCAAACCAAAGACAGCATCTGTGGAAACGAAGGAATAGATGATTTTTCGGGTTGAAATCTTTCTTTAGACTGAGATTCAAGGGAGAGGGAAACTGAAGGTATAAAAAGGTACAAAGAACAAATGAATGAAAGGTATGAAAAGAACAAATCAAAGCCACCACAGATGATCAAGGAAAGGTGGAGTCCACAAAGGTCCCTAGTTGGCTGTGGAAAAGGTGATAACAAGCTGCCTGACCCTTTGAGTTGCTCCAGCATTTTGTCTCTTCAGTGTAAACCAGCATCTACAGTTCCTTTTTACATCTCATGTAGCATTCCTTGGCTTCTCCATGGCAGATACACAGCATCTTCAGCTACTCAGACTTGATGGCAAAGGGGAAAGTTGACTTTTCAGGCAGTTGGAGAGCAAGACTTTGCCCTACCTGTGTTTGACTCTGGTCACTGTGGCCACATCAAACTGCTCACAGATGCTGATCAATCTGCAAACCGACCTCTTATCCTAGAAGAAGACACTGCCCATCTTGATTCGGGAAGACTTTGATCTCAGTGACCTTCTGCCTCGCATCACCACCCTATAACGTCATCTGCATCCTTCCTAATATATTCAGCAAAGGAATCTGTGCACCACACAAACACGGCAGGAGATTGGTTAAAGATAGACACAAAGTGCTGGGGTAACTCAGCGGGTCAGGCAACATCTCTGCAGAAAAAGGATGGGTGACATTTTGACCAGAAGAACAATTCCGACCAGAAACGTCTCCCATCCTTTTTTTTCCCAGATGCTGCCTGACCTGCTGAGTTACTCCTGCACATTGTGTCTATCTTTGGTATAAACTAGCATCTGCAGTTCTTTGTTTCTACAAGAGATTTGACAATCCAGTCCAACTCCTGGTTTAATGGGGAAGCTATTTGTTTCCCACTAAATTGATTTGGACTGCACAATAGATGTCTATGTACAGTAGTTGGGTTTAATTCTTGACTTTCTGTCCAAGTCCACTTTGAAGAGCATGTCCACCATGTTCAATAACCCGTCAAATGCCTTCTCCTGGTCAAAGATGACCAGTCAAATGTCCAAACCCTGTCCTGCACACGGCCAATGATATCTTTGTGCAGGCATGGCTGTCATAGACTTTCCTGCTTGCTGCTGCACAGGTTTGGCTAATTTCCATGTCATGTGTGCATCGGATTCCATAATTGCCCGTGTCGTGCTTACATTCTATGCAAAGGACCATGGTGCTGTTAATTGCCTCTTTATGTTATCCAACCAAAAATTGGAGGGCTTTATTTTTTCCCATGGTTGAGTTATAAAATGGAACATAATGAACTAAAACTGTACATTAATTCATTTTACGTGTGTCTTTTCTTTCTCCCCTTGATGTCTACTTGGCCAAATGTAAATGCTGAATACTAATGGCATTATCTCTACACGTAATTGGAATGTGCTTCATTTTGGATTTTAATTTTGGGACATCCTGTTTTGTATATTGGTTTAAGTACTTGCAAACTCATTTTTGCAGTGATCAGGGTATAGAAAAGACTCACTGCACATCCTCTTGATGGCTTAGCTAGTTAAATCGTTGAGGCGTGTGTAGACTGAAAAGCCTCACGTACCATCCTTGTTCTGCACTGAATTTATTTCAGTTGAGATTACAGTAGCATGTAATACAGTTAATCTAAGCAGTTCATAATTTAAGAACAAGAAAATCATTGAGAGATTCTGTCCGTTATTAATCCTGGGATGCCTTCTGCAACTCTAAATGTACAGAATTTGGACTGGTAGACACACAACAGCTGTGATATATCCCAATCAATGCAGTTAGGAGCTCTGATCATTTAATGTAGAAAGAAATGTCACATGAGCAAACTGTCAAGCATTGACGGCTTGAAGCAGCGCTGACAGCACGTGGGCTGCACAGGCCTTTGCGTGTTGCAAGTACTGCGGTTGCAAGGCACGGAGAATTATGCCTACCTAAGAGATCGATCTCTTAGATAGGCATAATTCTCCCATGCCTTTACTATTTATATTTCATAATTGCCATTTTATAATTTTAGTCAGGGTAGGCAGTGCCTACGTTGCCGTCCCTGACGGCACGTGCCTGGCCCATAGATATGCAGCCCATAGGCAATCCACAATTTTCAAGGATAAGAAAAAACTGAAAAAACTGTGTGGCCTTAAAGAAACCTTCGTAGTTTGTGATCAATTAAATGCATAAAATTTCAATTCAATTCAATTGCCCTTTATTGTCATTCAAACAAGCAAGGTTTGAACGAAATTTCGTTCCTGCAGTCATAACAGCAAAAAAGACCAAAACACACAATGAACACAATTCCACATAAACATCCATCACAGTGTATCTCCAGACACCTCCTCACTGTGATGGAAGGCAAAAGTCTTATCTCTTCCCTGTCCTTTGTTCTTCTCCCGCGGTCAGGCAGCCTAGCTGCAATGTCGAGGCGACCGGGGACCCCAATGTTAAAGCCCCCGGCGGGCGATGGTAAGGCCCGTGACCGTGTAAGCCACGCCGGGCGATGTAAGGCCCTACCCCGGGCCGATTCAAAACCTCAATTCGGGCGGGAGAAGTTGCCGTTGCGAGAGCTCCGAAAATCAGTCTCCCACCAGGGACCTGCGAGCTCCCGACTCCACCGCCCACAGGGTTTGACGCCGAAGCTCCGAAGTCGGGTCGTAGCCACAACCACAGCGCCGCCACAGCTCCGAAGTCAGCCAGCTCCGCAGGGCTGATGGTGAGTCCGCAGGCTATACGGCTGGAGCCTTCAGGTCGATCCCGGTTGGAGGCCGCCAGCTCCGCGATGTAAGGCCCAACGACAACGGAGAAACGAAAAGAGAAAAATCACATCCCCCGTTCAGGGAAGAGATTAAAAAGTTCCACCCCCCCCCCCCCCCCCCCCCCCCCCCCCCCCCCCCAGATAAGCTGTATCCTGTTGATTTCTTCCCAGGAAATTGGACTCCATTGATATTGTGCTGTTGCTCACAGAGGCAAAAACAAGTAAATGTCATGCATGTGAAAGACAATTTTATGGTTCATGAATTCGACCAATACACAGGTTCGTAAACTTGTGATCTGGTGACATGAGTTTGAATCCTATCATAGCATTTGGACAATTTAAATGATGGGAATTAAAAACATTAAAATATTGGAGTCATGTATTTTGGCAGTAGGAATAAAGGCGTAGACTATTTTCTAAATGGGGAGATAATCCAGAAATCGGAGATGCAAAGGGACTTTGCAGTGCTGGTACAGGATTCCCAAAAAGATCATTTGCAAGTCGAATCGGTAGTAAGGAAGGCAAATGCAATACTAGTATTTATATCAAGAAAGCTAGACTACAAATACAGAGATGTAATGCTGAGTCTCTATAAGGCGCTGGTCAGGCTGCATTTGGAGTATTGTGAGCTGTTTTGGGCACTGTATCTGAGGAAGGATGTGCTGACTCGGAAGAGGGTTCTGTGGAGGTTTACAAGAATGATCCCAGGAATGAGTGGTTAACCTATGATGAGCATTTGATTTCAACGGGCCTGTACTCGCTTGCATTTAGAAGGATAAGGGGTACCTCATTGAGACTTACCAAATAGATAAAGGTTTGGATAGAGTGGATGTCAAGCACATTTGCACCCTGCTAATCTGACTGGAGAGGATGCTTCCACTCATGGAAGAGTCTAGGACTAGACGTCATGGACTCAGAATTAAAGGATGTTCCTTTCGGAAGATGAGGAGGATTATCTTTAATCAGAGGGTGTGAATGTGTGGAATTCTTTGCCACAGAAGGCTGGGAAGGCCACATGATTTGATATTTTTACGGCAGAGACAGATAGATTCTTGATTAGTACGGGTGTCATGGGTTATGGGGAGATGGTAGGAGAATGGGGTTAGGAGGGAGAGATAGATCAGCCATGATTGAATAGCACAGTAGACTTGATGGGCAAAATGGCCTAATTTTGCTCCAATCACACATGACCTTATGACCTTACGACCTTATGACATTATTGACTCACACCAGCAGTGGTAATAACTATTATTTTGCTATCAATAATGATTACTCTGAACTCAGAAAATGTGCAGGAAAAAAATAACAGATTTAGTAATGTCCTGCAGTTTTAGGAAATTTCCACAAACATGCAACTTCAGACCCGCCACTAAAGCTGAGGATAAACTGCCCCGCTTTAATACTTACAAACAACTAAGTTCAGGGGACAACTGCAGATGGACAGTAAATTGTAACTTTGAGAATGGAGTCCATATTTATGAATAAGTAAATTCACATATGGCTGCAGTTTCAAAGACATTTTTTTTGCACCCCCATGCCCACACCTCAATGAATTCCAAGCCCGTCATGTTGTTGAGCTATTTTTCTGTCGCCTCCGGGTCTTTTACTCTGGTAAGGAATCCTTGCCTACCAGTGAGAACCCCTTCTTTATCCAGCATTCGTTCACCTCCTGGATTCCCCTGCCTTCGATCCGAAACATTGACTACCCCTCTGCCCCCGTAGATGTGTTTGTGCCATTGAGTTCCTCCAGTAGTCTGTTTTTTTAAACTCCAGATTACAACATCTTATATCACTGTCCCATGACATATGATTGCATTACCAGCATCCAATACCCTACCAGCAACATCCAAGATGTTACCGTTAACCAGAAACTCACCTGGACCAGCCATCTAAATGCAGATAAAAGATTATTTAAACTGAGACAAATGACTTGCCCCTTGACACCTCCTGAGGAAAGAATACAGAATAATAGAGTTATGCAGCAGAGAAACAGGCTCTTCAACCCACCCATGCTGACCACGATGTCTATCTGGGCTAGTCCTATTTGTCTCTTTGGCCCATTTCCCTCTAAATCTTTTATTTCCATGAACTGTCCAGATGTCTTTTAAATGCTGCAATTATGGGGCCTCCACAGCTTCCTTAGACAGCTCATTTCATATATTCACCACCCTCCGTGTAAAAAATGTAGCCCCTCAATTTCATTTAAATCATTCCTATCTCACCTTAAATTCATGCCCTCTAGTTTGTGTTCCCCAATTCTGGGGAAAAGACTATGGTATTCCACCTAATTTGTGCTTTCATGATTTTATATACCTCGACAAAGCCATTCCTCAGCCTCCAATGCTCAGAGGAAAATAAATCCCAGCCTATAAGCCTAATTGTCCTAGGATATGATGAAAAAAACCTTCACTTGCCTAAATTTGATAAATCTATGCAAAGTGTTTACACTCTGCACAACTCTCCTCCATTCTGTCTTATCTCATCTCTTCACCACATGTATTTGCTATTTTGCTTGCTTATTTTTTAATCAAAATCACAAATTCCACATTCTAATCACTCTCCAAATAATGACTCTCCGATTATGTATTACTAATCCCTAATATTGCAGTATACAACATAGAAATGTATGACAAATTATAAATGGATCCAAGAGTACTAATTCTTTGCTGTGGATCATGATTTGAATTAAAAGACAGTTTTTTTCAATCATTTCGAGATCTTCTGTCAATTTTCCTTGAAACCTAGGCCATCTGTTTGTCTTTTAAGTCTCTTGTGTTTTAACTTGCAACTCTACTTTGCTCCACTGACACTAATAGAAGTATGAAGAGGTTAACGCTACAAGTGGCAGCAGAAATGAATGTATTATAACAACTGTAATTGCTACTCTATATTCCTTTTTATGATGGAAATGGCAGTTTTGATTATATCCTTTAAAGGGTTCAAAAGGAACAACCTAGTGTTTTGTGATTTTTTTTTAAGGGAAATTGTAGTTATTACTTAAAATAGAAATTTCTTGACATTATTACAATGTACCTCAATTCCAATGTCACAACATGTCTCCTACTCAGTGTGTGTGTGTGTATATGTGTCTTGAGCAGAGCAGTTGCAATACTATGCTGTGATGTTTCCATATAGAATGCTTTCTAAGGTGCATCTGCAGAAACTGGTAAGAGTCATTGGGGACATGCTGAATTTCCTTAGCCGTCTCAAGAGGTTGAGATGTTGGCGTGCTTTCTTGGTTGTAGCATCAATATGGTTGGACCAGGACAAATTGTTGGTGATATTTACACCAAAACACATGATGTTTTTTTACCGTCTGCACTTCAGGCTGGGGTGTCAACACCACCCTGCTTCCTGTCATCAATGACATTGACAATGACAATGACAATGTTGACATTGACAGAGAGGTTGTTGTCTTGACGCCATGGGGTTAGGCTGGGATTCAGAGGATGCTAGATGTCTCCACCATGAAGGGGAATTAGGGGCTAGGAAATAACTAAAGTAAGGGGCTGTTTGAGAAATGTCCCTATAACTTTAACAGAAAGTTTTATTGGTGCATTGGAGGGTGCCACAAGCAGGAGTGACCTGCTGCTGCTGCAAGCCATTCTAGGTTGAATGAAAATCTTTGAAGTTGAGTCACGAGATGTTATTGAACATCTGGATTGATAAACTAATCACAAGAGATTTAATGCGTTCATGTCCCTGTTTTAATTGCTCGTGCATTTTCCAATCTTCATTTCCTGTAAAATTATTTAAATATCATTTATTTATTTCCCTTTTTAAGACTTTGTACTTCACTTCATTTCCAGCATAACTTTATGCTCATTGAGGATTATTCATTCTGATTTGTTGACGAGACATTCAACTGCATAAAATGTTCAATAATGCTGCACTGAGAGAGAAGTGAGATCAGGAGGAATCTTTTCTCCCTCGTTCCTTCAATCACTCTGGCAATTGAATAGAAAGTTAACAGGAAAACCCCTCCCTGTTATATCCAGAGCAAAATATGAACCAATTAATGTATCAGTGACATCAAATTTTAATTATTTTGAATGGCCTGCAGTCAATGCAAAAAATAAAACATGCATCCTTGATATTTACTTCATTATTGAAGGTTGGGAGGAAGGTAACAATTGAATGCTCTATGTTAACCACAAAGAAAATCTTGGGGGAAACAGTGTGTTACATCTCTCACAAAGTCACTCAGGCACAGTATGTTTCTTGCCAAACCTCTTAAGTGGGAAATGAGTTCATCTAAGACGGAAGAGGAGACAAGGTATTAGAGTTAATACTTAACATCTTTAGGATGTTTACCAGTCAAATTGGGAACACATTTTACATTCTATGATGGCAATAATAATCCAGCAACATTTGTTAAAGGAAATCAATCAGCTGCCAGCAGCTCCCAACCTCATTAAAGTTGACAATGTGGTTCAATTTTATCAAATGTAAAGAGAAGGAAGTAAAACATAGAGTTTATCCCCTTACACGACACTAACTTTAATATTTTTGAAAAACCGATAAGATAATCTTGATTGTAACAATATTATGCAGTGGGACTAGTTCATGAGAAACACATAAATTTTATTGGTATTTACTTTTCATTACCTTTTATTGAGACAAAGTAAAATCAGGAGTTTTATTTCTACTCTAATCATGTCATTTATTTAGCAATGTCATTACTTCCCTACTGTTGTTATTCTCACTCATGCTGCTTTGCTTGTGCATAGTAGAGTGTACTTAAGCAAACAACACTCTGTACTGTATCTCCCATGGATTCTGACTTCAGGTTACTCAATGGTTTCCATGCTGGAATAAATTGCATGTTGAGCTACAGGAAGTAACACTTCAGGTAACAAGATAGACAAGGTCAGTTTTTATCCTGGCAAGGTCCAGTAGAAATTTCTACAACAGAACTTGTTGGAGAACTCATTAAACAGAAAACTGTACATCATTGTGTAGCAATGTTACAAAATTTTGAGATTTTTAAAATCAAGTCTGCAATTTATCCCATCAGATAAAGCATAAAAAGAAGTTTAATTTGACACCTAATTCACTTTCATATCTCAAGTATTTAAAAAGTTATGGCCATTTTCATACTCGGAAATTAGCATCTTGTTCCCTATTGATTTTCTATGGACATAACAAAAAAGCTGTGATCGTGGACAGTCAAAAGCCCATAACGTTCTTAAAAATTAAGAAAACTGAATGAAATTTTCAGTTATCATAGATTGAAGCATTCTGAAACAAATATAAATCAATCTTACTTAGATGACCTGAAATTAAAGCATATAATTAGTTAGTTACCCAATTGGAGCTAATTTCAAACTTCAATTACTAGATCTAAACATCTATCTATTTCTTAATAAATGATTAACATTTTTAAATAGCCTAAGTGTCCAAATAATATTCACAAATAATTCACAATAAAACATGATTTTTAAATCTCATTGACATTAATTTATAGGCCAAATGGAAGGAATTTAGTGTTCAATTGCTGTAAATTAAAGTAAATTTAAATCAGCTTTCGAGTGGGATCCTGTGAACGCGCTGGTTTAGAACATTCACATTGCGGTGGATTTGTGCCCTCAAATGCCCAGAAAAATACTGCGGGATATAATGAGGCCAAAATGAGCTACTCGCAACTTTAAACTTTGTATAAAGGGATCTTAAGAAGCCCTTTTTAATGTAAAAATAAACAGCCTACCTTCTGTTGTCTACTGTATGAGACCCTGCCGGTTGCCGGTGGTCGCGGGTTTAGAGGTTAATTTTTAAACTACTACAACAATTATATAAAGCCTTTAAAACTAATAATAGCTAAAGCGACGGAATATTCCAGCGATTTTCCGTTAATAATTAACTAGGCTGAACATCCTCGATTGGAACAGCCTAGGGAAAATCACGTTTTAAACCCGCCCCCTCTAAATAGTGCCAAAATCGCGCACACCCACAGCGACAGATTTCCAGCGACGCTTCAGGTAGGCTTTGCAACATACCTACATTGTGGAGAAATGTATTGTGACACAGCAAGGCATTCATGACATACCTTAAAACATAAATATTTTAATTAACAATTAACAGTGAATGTACCCCTGATGACAAAGGAGTGAACTAAGAGAATAAATATTGAAGTTTGATTATATGCATATTTCTAATAAACATCTTCATTGCTTCAAAGGATTGTAAACAAAATTGCTTGAGTAAATCTTAAAATACAAAACTAAAAACACGCACATTGTTTAATAAAAATCAGTTTATTAAACTGATTAAATCAGTTTTTATTAAACACTGTGCACATTTTTAGCATGGCATCATTGAAGATGGTGATATTTTTGGATATTTTAGATATCATTCACCGTTTTTGAATTAGTGTGGTAAGACTGCAGCATTACACTTAGAATTTACACTTGGTGTCATTTACAATTGCTCATTGTTTACAGTGTTTGCTATTTTTCAATATGTTGTTTTGTCTTGCAACTGGTTTGCAGATTTACCTGGTGCTCCTTCTGAAAGCATTTCTGCACTCCGCACTCATCCGATCCACTTTCACCTGTTTTCCATCAGTATAATTGTAAACTCATCCATGTTTACAAGTCAGGTTGCCAGGGTGCAAATGTGGTTGTCATTTTTGACAGTATTTGTCATTTGAGGAATTGGATACAACTCTGTAAATTAAAAACAAGAATGTTCCATAACATTTCTATAATGATTACCTCAATTTAAAAATGGAGTAAATAAATATATGGTTAATGATAGTATTTTGTTCTTTTTTACATTTCATTCTTTAAACTTCCTAAACACAGAAATAGCTGGGGTGTCAACAAATGTCACTGCAGTGAAGTTAATTGGGAGTGCCACACAAAATCCTTTGCCTTACATCAGCTTATTGCTGAGTTGACGGTCAAAAAAATCTGGATCTTGATTTTTCCCATGCAGAGAAGGAATTTCCAAATTTAGGAGACTTGTTGGTGATTCATGTGGCTTTCTCCTCAATATGGTACTGTTCCTGTACACAGTACAATATGGCAAAATGATTTAAATATAAATAACCATAGGGACTGGGTAGCAGATGATAGATATTGGCCTGGAATTTGCTAGTAAACTTTAATTGTTCTACATAGAGCTGCTGGCATGTGAATGGAGAAGTCCTGAACTTGCAGGGTGAGCTTCAATGGCAATTCTCAGCTTCACTTCACCTTGAACGATGTACTGGAGAAATAGGAGTTCTGCTGAGATTCCCCAACTTGCATCTGGTAGTACGTGCTTTCAGGCTTTTGTATTTTCCGCCCAGTGGTAGATGAGAGAAAAAAGAATGACTTGTTTATGCTGGCTGCTATCTCAAGGCAGCGTGAACTGTCGATAGAGTCTATGCGGGAAGACTGGTTTGTGTGATAGACTCAGAACTTTTATTTCAGGGAGCTGTTGCGAATAATCTGGCATTTTAAAAAGATGATTAACACAAATGTAGGGAGCCTCATCAATATATTTAATTGACAAGTACAGGTTAGTTACCCGGCCCCTATGAAAACCACAATGACCTGAGCAGACTTGATTCCATTTCATTATTTAGATTTTTTGTTTAATCTCTAATCCAACCCTGATCCATTTTAGTTTTGGGATGTTGAGAACCATCCTAAATTTTCCAGATCTTTTATGAAAATACATTATTTACATGATTCTGTTATTCCATAAACCCGATAATGGTACAGCTTTGAAATAGCAGAAATAAAGTATTGTATTCAAGCGTGCAGCAGCATAATTGTGGTAAATGAGCTACATCACAATTGCAAACCTTTATTGCTATTTCCTGTTTTTAGTGTAGTGTGTTTGCTTTAATATGCTGGCAGGGCTTTTTGTGTTTCATAACTACAATATCCAAAAGATCATTAGCCATATTCACAGTAAATGATTGGTTTTCTGTGTTTTATTTAGAATGAGATCCTAATATCAATAGTAATTGGAAGAAACCTTGGGGAATGGAAACTGTTTCATACAATGCATGATCGGTGAAGGCTAAAATAATACTATTATTTGACACTTCTACCTAGAATGCAGCTTTTGGGACATGTGATAAATGTGTAGCTACCAGTCACAATGATCTGCATGCTGCCAGAGGGATATTGAGGTGGGTTGTTGAATTCCTCCCTTGGGGAAATAGTTTATGTCTGAAGATGATTCCAAAACAAAAGGCTAATTAAAGCTATCAAATCCCATCAGCCCAACTGCATTTCAATGTATTTAATATATGAAGTGCAGTATGTTTACAATTTGTGGTGACCTTTGTTGCATTCATTAGGACTATTTCATTTTAACACTGTTAATGTGTTCTTGGAAATAAGGAGGTTAGCGTACTTCATCTGCACAAAAGATGGGAAGAAGTCGACTTGTAGAATTAAAGAATAATCTGATATTACAGATTGTGTTTCAAGGGTGCACTTCCATGCATAACAGTAGTTACTGGGAGGTTACACAAAAAAGCTGGAGAAACTCAGCGGGTGCAGCAGCATCTATGGAGCGAAGGAAATAGGCAACGTTTCGGGCCGAAACCCTTCTTCAGACTGATCAGGGGCGGGGGTGGGTGGGGACAAGAAAGGGAAAAGGAGGAGTAGCCCGAAGGCTGGGGGATGGGAGGAGACAGCAGGGGGGCTGAGGGAGGGTAGGAGACAGCAAGGACTAACAAAATTGGGAGAATTCGATGTTCATGCCCCCGGGGTGCAGACTCCCCAAACGGAATATGAGGTGCTGTTCCTCCAATTTCCGGTGCTGCTCGCTGTGGCCATGGAGGAGACCCAGGACAGAGAGGTCGGAGACGGAGTGGGAGGGGGAGTTGAAGTGCTGAGCCACCGGGAGGTCAGCTTGGTTATTGCGGACCGAGCGGAGGTGTTCGGCGAAACGATCGCCCAACCTCCGCTTGGTCTCACCGATATAGATCTGCTGACATCTAGAGCAGCGGACGCAATAGATGAGGTTGGAAGAGATGCAGGTAAACCTCTGTCGCACCTGGAACGATTGCTTGGGTCCTTGAACGGAGTCGAGGGGGGAGGTAAAGGGACAAGTGTTGCATCTCTTGCGGTTGCAAGGGAAAGTGCCCGGGGAGGGGGTGGACCGAGAGGGAAGGGAAGAATTAACAAGGGAGTTATGGAGGGAGCGGTCTTTGCAGAAGGCAGATATGGGGGGAGATGGGAAGATGTGGCGAGTGGTGGGGTCACGTTGGAGGTGGCGAAACTGACGGAGGATTACTTTTTGTATGTGACGGCTGGTGGGGTGAAAGGTGAGGACTAGGGGGGACTCGGCCCTTGTTGCGAGTGCGGGGATGGGGAGAGAGAGAGCAGTGTTGCGGGGTATGGAAGAGACCCTGGTGCGAGCCTCATTTATGGTGGAGGAGGAGAACCCCCGTTCCCTGAATAGTGAGGACATTTCAGATGTCCTGGTGTGGAACGCCTCATCCGTGAAGCAGATGCGGCGTAGACGGAGGAATTGGGAGTAGGGGATGGAGTCCTTACAGGAAGCAGGGTGGGAAGAAGTGTAGTCCAGATAGCCATGGGAGTCAGTGGGTTTATAGTGTATGTCGGTCAGAAGTCTATCACCTGCAATGGAGATAGTGAGGTCAAGGAATGGTCCTCACCTCAAGGAATCCTTGACCTCACTATCTTCCATACCCCGCAGCACTGCTCTCTCTCCCCATCCCCGCACTCGCAACAAGGGCCGAGTCCCCCTAGTCCTCACCTTTCACCCCACCAGCCGTCACATACAAAAAGTAATCCTCCGTCAGTTTCGCCACCTCCAACGTGACCCCACCACTCGCCACATCTTCCCATCTCCCCCCATATCTGCCTTCTGCAAAGACCGCTCCCTCCATAACTCCCTTGTTAATTCTTCCCTTCCCTCTCGGTCCACCCCCTCCCCGGGCACTTTCCCTTGCAACCGCAAGAGATGCAACACTTGTCCCTTTACCTCCTCCCTCGACTCCGTTCAAGGACCCAAGCAATCGTTCCAGGTGCGACAGAGGTTTACCTGCATCTCTTCCAACCTCATCTATTGCGTTCGCTGCTCTAGATGTCAGCAGATCTATATCGGTGAGACCAAGCGGAGGTTGGGCGATCGTTTCGCCGAACACCTCCGCTCGGTCCGCAATAACCAAGCTGACCTCCCGGTGGCTCAGCACTTCAACTCCCCCTCCCACTCCGTCTCCGACCTCTCTGTCCTGGGTCTCCTCCATGGCCACAGCGAGCAGCACCGAAATTGGAGGAACAGCACCTCATATTCCGTTTGGGGAGTCTGCACCCCGGGGGCATGAACATCGAATTCTCCCAATTTTGTTAGTCTTTGCTGTCTCCTCCCCTCCCTCAGCCCCCCTGCTGTCTCCTCCCATCCCCCAGCCTTCGGGCTACTCCTCCTTTTCCCTTTCTTGTCCCCACCCACCCCCGCCCCCGATCAGTCTGAAGAAGGGTTTCGGCCCGAAACGTTGCCTATTTCCTTCGCTCCATAGATGCTGCTGCACCCGCTGAGTTTCTCCAGCTTTTTTGTGTAACCTTCGATTCTCCAGCATCTGCATTTCCCTCTTAAACACAGTAGTTACTGGGAGTTGTGGGTGTGAAAGAATATTCTCTTGCTGATGAATGTTAGGAAGGTTCCTCCATCAAACTTGAAGAGAGGTGGTTGTGGTTACCAGTTCAGGAATTAGAGTAACTACAGCCGAATGTTTACAGTCACTGAGCTAATCAGTTTATGAGGCTAAAACTACAATGTAAATGTGCATTGTATTATTTGTAGGAAGTGACAATCAAATGTGCAACTATGCAATAATCATAAATGGTCCCCTGATACTTAACCCTTTATTCCAAATTGATCACTGAAACTTTAATAAGTGAGGGAAACATTTTTTATTCTACAAATATTTAAGGAAATATAAATCTGAATTTTGCAGTCATGGTTATTCACTGTTACTAAGGAGTAAATTGGACAGCAACTTGCGGTTTCAGCATGTGCACAGTTAAATGTGGAAACCAAGAAGTTGCGGTCCGATTTGCTCTACTCTTCTACATCAATGTTATCTGATCCCTGAATGGGAGAGTCAGCATTCATATACATAAAGGATGTGAATTTGGTCAATTTCTTACCCTTTGGATAATACTAAACATTGATATCACACGAGAAAATGTAACTGTGTGGTAAATTGTATTTATTATCAAACAATTAGTTCAGCATTAAATATTCATATTTTGCAGTCTTTCATATCTTTCCTTTCAAATCTGAATTAATATTTTAATATTATTTTTGTGTTTTCCGATCTCTTTTGCCCATATTTATTTTTCCTCCTTGTACTACTTTATATCCATAGTTTAAGATAGAATTAGATATTCTAACTCATCCCTGGTTCAGTCTTTGTGTGCATCAAGAAGATTTCACTATTTGGGTTGGTTGAAGAGTCGAGGTGCTGCTTCCCTGTCCAGGCAAGTCCCACTATTTGTGCACCATGCTGCCACATATTTCTAATGACATTAAGTCACTTTGTAGAGTTCCACAGAGATATCTGTTGTCATTTCTACGCATAGTAAGTGGTGAATGTGTTCATTTACTGCTGACAACTCTGGGCTATTATTCTCTGGTGGGTTCCTGAAGGTTATCTGTATGAAGCACTGATAACCATATCCATGTCATTTAACTTCATAAAAAGTACTTTATTAAGATTACATACATTGACCATGGAGTTAGCCTCCGTAAGGTTCCGCATCGTAGATCAAACTGAAGTTTAGCTAATTGCAAACCACTAGCTGGCATAGTGGAAACCCGGCACGGATCAAGGATCGGGTCGGCAATAGGAAAACCAGGTATGGATCAAATCAGCAATAGTGATTGATCTACATAAGCTACCCATTTATTAAACTTATTAAATGCACATTAAAATAACCATGAATGATAAAGATTGAAAGAAAATTGAATGAAATGAATTGTGAAACACTGAACATTCCACTTAGTTTTTTCATATTTCCGGCACCCCTATTCAAATGAATGGGATTTCTATGTCAGACCTCTCTTGCGTTGTCAACGTCCGGGTACAAACTGCATTTAAACCCTCTTTTCAAAACTGTTTCAGTGCTTTATGGCCCAATGGTAGAAGCTGTGTGTACATTGGGTCGACAGGCATGTCTGCATTAGACCACAATTTCTGGAGCTAATTTTGTGATATGTATTCCTTGATCCAAACTATAAACCATGTTAGAAGGTTTTTCTGTTAACTCAAAATTGGGGAATGTCAGCGAATAATTCTTTTTCATCTTGACATAATCCATGTTACTAGAAAATGATCAATACATGATCATGTAAGACCTTAGAATAATTGATGAATTGGTGCTTGCAAATGACATCTACGCCTGTTCCAGACTTTGGGACTAGCAAAGTTCCCAGAGCATCCCACCCAGATATGGAACCTATGCAGTAAGTGATATCAGTAATATCTTTGATAGACTTGAAAGTGAAAGTGACAACTCATTAAGTAGAATTTTGACACTAACCTAGGTTGAAATGCTAACCTGATCTCTGCTGATGTACATACTCTGCAGGAACCCCTACTCACACCACTTCAATTATCCTTTTTTAGATGCAGCACAGAAACAGGGCCTTTGGTGCATTGGGTCCACGCCAACCAGCATTCCCCGAACACTAGCACACCAGGGCCAATTTGCATTTTTTACCAAAGCCAACTAACTTACAAACCTGTACATTGTTGGAGTGTAGGAGGAAACCATAACTCCCAGAGAAAACCTATGCTTTCACGGGGAGAAGGTATAAACTCTGTACAGACAGCACCCGTTGTCAGGTCTCTGGCACTGTGCCGCCATGCCGCCCCGGTTGAATAACTGTCCCTTAACATGGCTGTGTTATTAACTGCAACCACTTCACATTGTAGCTAGGTTTACACTCTTAACATGTATCTGGTAAAACAATTTTTTGTGAATTTTTTAAAAACTTTATTATTGGATTTTATTCTTGTGATTATTAGTTTTAGTTTTCTCACCTGCAGATGTATCTCTACATCTATCCTAACTACTTGTAAGCTGTTTTAATATTCCATACTTGAATCTTCTGTTTTCTAGTGAAAAGAGCTGTACATTTGACGATGTGTTTTTCTTTTTCTGATTAATTTCACAATGATTTTCCAGGCTAACCTTTCATTTACAGGATGTCACTCTAAATCAATATCCAACCAAATGAAAAGCTGTAATGTCTGCTGCAATGATTGGTAGTTAAAAGAGTGAAAGGGTTTGATAGTCTAGACTTAAATAGATTCCATTTTCGGGGGCAAAAGATGAGGTCATAAATACAGTAAAACTCCAATAATTTTCAGCCAACTATTGATAAATGTCAAAATCTGACCATTTGGAAATCTTATAAAAACCTCCAAGGATTTGTTGAGCTGATTAGTCTGTGTGATGTGTGGGTTGAATTTTTGCATGGAGTGTGACCAGTAGAGCCAGGATTTTGCCATAAATGCCATGTGCCTTGTCATGCCTTTTTTTTGATGATTTCACCAGGATAACGTCTTTTTCACAATCGAGTGCCTAAATCAGCCTTTTTTTAATAATAATAATAATAATAACT
Source organism: Leucoraja erinaceus (assembly GCF_028641065.1). Lineage (NCBI taxonomy): Eukaryota > Metazoa > Chordata > Chondrichthyes > Rajiformes > Rajidae > Leucoraja > Leucoraja erinaceus. The sequence goes on along the minus strand of NC_073384.1, from coordinate 61,206,465 downwards.
TTATTTGTTAAGCACCTTAAAAACAACCAAAGCTGACCAAAGTGCTGTACAGAAAAAAGAAAACAAGCAAGACATCATAAAACAGGCAGAACAACAGAACATACAACTAACACGAGGCGCATAAATTACATACAAAAATCCAAACAATAAATTAAAAAACATAAAACACGAGTACGAACAACGCAGCAAAACCAAGCAAATAAAGTTAATAAACAATTCAACACCTCACTGGTCTACAAAGGCCATGGAGAATAGATATGTCTTCAGGAGTGACTTAAAAACAGCTAGAGAAGGGGCCTGTTTAACGTGCAGAGGCAATTCATTCCACAATCTCGGAGCCGACACAGCAAAGGCACGGTCCCCTCTGAGCTTCCGCTTAGTCTTTGGCTCAATCAGGAGCAGCTGATCATCTGACCTGAGAGAGCGGGAGGGCGAATAAGGGTGAAGAAGCTCAGATAGGTAGGACGGGGCAAGACCACTTAGGGATTTAAAAGTAAATAAAAGAATTTTTAAAACAAATCCTATACTGAATAGGCAGCCAGTGGAGAGAGGCCAAAAGGTGTGAAACATGATCATGCTTTCGTGTGCCAGTCAAGAGACGAACAGCTGCATTCTGTACCATCTGGAGACGGGCGATGGAGGACCGACTAACCCCCAGATACAGTGCATTGCAGTAATCCAGCCGGGTGGTAACAAAGGCGTGGATTACCGTCTCAAAGTGCTGCCTTGACAAAATCGGCTTTATTTTTGCCTCAGATTTTTGCCATTTTACTAAAAGATTGTGCTATTTTCTCTTGTTATACCGTGATTACAATTACGTTTTCTATGTTAACATGTTAATATTAATGTTATTATCAACGTGTTATCATAGTATAACTTACAAGAAAACTTCCACCACCGGTGCAAAACCAGGCCACCACCGACGGTCGTTCATTCGTTCGTGCCGCTGCCCACTGGTTTACTTTTCTCCAAGATCTATTTAAGAAAGAACTGCAGATGCTGGAAAAACCGAAGGTATCCAAAAAATGCTGGAGAAACTCAGCGGGTAAGACAGCATATATGGAGAGAAGGAATAGGTGACGTTGTGGGTTGAGATCCTTCTTCAGACTGATGTGTGAGGGGCCGAGAAAAAAAATGGAAGAAGAGGAGACAGTAGGACTAGAAGGAGAGCTGGGAAGGGGAGGAGGGAGAAGACAAGGGCTATGTAAAATTAGAGAAGTCAATGTTGATACCGCTGGGATGTAGACTACCCAAGCGAAATACCCAAGCTTGTCTTCTCACTACATTTACTGCTGGCTCCAGTCGCCAATCTGAGATTTCAAATGATCTGTGCAAGGCATTAATTGATGCTGGAATTCCACTGTGGAAATTGGAAAACAAATCTCTCAGAGTTTTTTTTAGAGAAATAGACAAAGGAACATATACCAAGTGAGTCGTCATTATGGAAAAATTATGTTGACAGCAACTGCAACATTGTTGTGCAGAAAATTAGAGATTAAGTTGCATGCAACAAAATATGAATCTCAATAGGTGAGACAACCAATGCTGTGGGGAAATATGTTGCCAATGTGGTTATTGATACACTGGAGACAGGTCAACCATCAAAGGAGTATTTGTTGACATCAGAAGTATTGGATAAGTCAAGCAACTCAACTATTGCTCAGTTGTTTACATCTTCACTTGCTGTACTTTGGCCAGAAGGTATAAAACATGAGAATATTCTTCTGTTGGTGACAAAGTTTTTTTCCCCAAAATATTGCATTAGCTTAGCTCAAGGACTTCATATAATTGCCAAGCACATACGTAGCTTGTTTCCAAATGTTAATCTCCTAGTTTCCAATGTCAAGAAAATCCTCAGAGCTTCCAATTTTGCAAACATCCCACAAGCTATCACTTCCCTTGAGAAACGTGGCGAAACATTAGTCAATAACTTGCTGGTTTTCAACAAAGTAACTGACAATATTCGTGAAGTTCTTGGCGATGTAGGTAAAGACATACACGGAAATTGTGAGAGTGATTTTAGCTAACAAAGATCTTGAAGAAATACAAAACATAGCTAAAGTTCTCAAAAGTAGTTGCAATGCACAAGATATCAACATGAAAATAGAGTCGGTATGCACCAGTGACCTCAGCTGGGGTAGAATTAAGTTTTTCACAACTGAACCATATTCTGTCTGACAGACGGCATAGACACCAGATAATTTGAAAAAAAATATGCTAGTAATTATGTGCAATCAGGCAACTTTGGTCATTTAATGAAATATACCATTATAATTATTATTTTTAACCATATTTTGTTGGTGGAAATAAATATCTTTTTATGCCATTTTTTGTCATAAATAGCGTTTTTGTGTCTATATTGTAATTTTATTATGCCTTTTTGCCTGCCTATTTCAGAGTTTTTTATTGCCTAAACATCCTGGTTCTAGTGACCAGTGTAGCACAATCTAGCATCTGTAGCTAACTCATTTCATTGAGCTTGTCAGTAACAACTGTGATGCAAACCTACCTTTTTATCAAATCAAAGTTTTGTTTTAATTTAGTACATAAAATATCATAATTTACTAACAGGGAAGATATGTTGCATTGTCATAAGAGTCTGGTAATCTGGCATCCTCAGAAGTTCTTTGTTGCCGGTCTGGCAGATTTTTTGATTTATTGCTAATTGTTTCAATTTATACAACAGCACCAATCATAATTTCCATCTATTAAGATACAACAGGACATTATAGTAAATATTCTAATGAATATAGTGAGGTTAAAGATTCTAATGAATATAGTGAGGTTAAATCTAGTGAGTTTACAGGGAACACATGAACCAACGCCCCAGTGAGTTTAAAGGGAGTGCAGGCCACAGAGTTCTGTGTTGTTAGTGATATAGCACGGAAATAGGCCCTTTGGCCCACCGATTCTGCGCCGATCAGTGTTCCCCAAACATTAACAATACCCTGCACACACAAGGGACAATTTACACTTATACCAAGCCAATTGACCTACATACATGTACATCTTTAGAATGTGGGAGGAAACTGAAGATCTTGGAGAAAATCAATGCTGGTCACGTGGAGAATGTATAAACCCCCAAATATATAGCACCCTTAGTCCAGATCGAACCCGCATCCTTGTCACTGAAGGGCAGCAACTCAACCGCTGCTCCACCATGTCACCGTGTTCAAAAGGAATGTTGGAAACATGTCAAAATAATGTCGAAAATTGGGTTTTGGTGATTTCGAGGGAAGCATCAGAAATGGGACTCAAGATCTTCAAGGAATGCACTGGAAATAGGGCCCAAATGTGACTAAAGAAAGCCTGGAGGACAGGGTGACAATCAGTTTAAAGAGAGTGTTAGAAATAGGGCCCTAGTGAAACAACTGCCAAACTAACAGTATTTCCAAACAACTATAGTAGATTACCAGAGTTTTGCTGTTTTGTGATTGGAATGATTCCAAGTGGTAAACTCACTGGGTAATTAGATCTTTACTTGGTTTATTACCATCGGGCGTTTGCGTTAATTCATTGCTGAAGTGAACTAATTGCACACTATTCACTGATACAGATTGCAAGAGTACTTGCAAATGTGCATAAATGTCCCACTATTGATCTTTCATTTCGTTCTCCAATAAAATCTCACCAACATCAGGATTGCTCTTTACGAATCCCAGCTGAATGCAAAGATAATTAGTAACAAAGGCCCATGAATTTAAGTAGCAACGACGGCAAAAGGAAGCTGCCAATTGTGCTTTAACACTATTGATGAATTGAATCACTTTAAATGTAAATCAACTTCTGTTTACATTTGAATATTCCCTGCAATACTGATGTGATTTGACAACGGTATTGTATGAACTGTAAATATGATTAGGAAACACCCATGTCTTTATTGCAAATGTTTGGCGTTTTTGGTCACTAGCGTACTCATGTAAGACATGATTCGGCTGGAAGGCATGCAAAACAAAAGTACATATGACAATAATAAACCAATGCCAATACTAATACCAGTGACAGGCATCGACATGAATGGAAGTCACTCATTATTGCTATCTCTCATTGTTTCCATCTATTTTAGTCTGGTCCTATTTAGGAGATAAAAACAACAAAGCATATTGTCTATGTGATGAATATGTCTTGATTGTATTCAGAGGTACTTTGGCACCGTGTAATTATATTTAACAGACATCCTTTATGTTTACTGGAATAGAGAGATAGTAAATTACCTCAATTCTTCCTTGGACTAAAGCAAATAGAAATGGAGGTTGTTGTTGTATTCAATGGATTTTTACTGCATATATGAAATATGAAACATTGCTGTTCATACTTCTGCATTAAAATCATCTCTCATTCTTCATTACTTTAATTACTGATAAAAATCATTATAACCCTTCTCAATTTCTACGGTACCCAAGAATGTCATCCATCAATCATCTTAGTATTTGCACAGAGATATAATCACCGGTTAACTTGATCAAATGGAGAAAATCTTAACATCTGATTGTGTAAATTATAGTGGAACAGTTAATCAATCAATATATAATAATAATAATAATAATAATAATAATAATAATAATAATATAATATATATTATTGTCATTGCACGTCAGTGCAACGAGGTTTAGTATGCAGCTCCAACCGATGAAAAAGAAAAGTAAAATAAATAAATAAGCTGTGTGTCGTGACCATCTGAGGGAGACAGTCCAGGGGGGATGGGGGGCGCTCAGCAGGGCCGGTTCAGAGCCGCTATAGCTCTTGGAATAAAGCTGTTTCTGAGTCTGGAGGTACGGGCATAGAAGGCCTTGTAACGTCTGCCGGAGGGAAGTAGTTCAAACAGTCCGTTACAGGGGTGTGATGAGTCTTTATGGATGCTGACGGCCTTCCTGAGGCACCGTGTGTGGTAGATGCCCTCCAAGGCTGGTAGCTGTGTCCCAATGATCCTCTGCGCTCTGTGAACGACGCGCTGAAGAGCTCTCCTCTCCGCCTCCGTGCAGCTGAGATACCACACAAAGATGCCATACGTTAATATGCTCTCTGTGGCGCAGCGGTAGAACGTTGTCAGCAGCTGTTGGGACAGACCAGTCTTTTTTAATGTCCTCAGGAAGAACAGTCGTTGCTGTGCCTTTTTGACCAGCGCAGCGGTGTTGGTGGACCATGTGAGGTCCTCTGAAATGTGAGTGCCCAGAAACTTAAAGCTGGACACTCTCTCCACATTTTCCCCGTAAATGGAGATTGGGGCGTATTCTCCTCAAGTCAATAATCAGCTCCTTGGTCTTGGAGGTGTTTAGTGACAAGTTGTTACGTGCGCACCAGTCCGCCAGGTTCTGCACCTCCGCCCTGTATTTTGTTTCATCACCGTTGGTGATCAGCCCAATCACTGTTGTGTCGTCTGAAAACTTCACGATGGTGTTGGTGTCGAATGCAGGAACACAGTCGTGAGTGAAGAGGGAGTAGTGCATGGGGCTTAGTACACAGCCCTGTGGTGTGCCGGTGCTCAGGGTGATAGTGGAGGACAGGTGCAGGCCCAGTCTCACTGCCTGTGGTCGCTCCATCAGAAAGTTCAGGATCCAATCGCATATCGGCGAGCTGAGGCCTAGCTGGTGGAGTTTGGTGGTGAGCTTGGTGGGGATGACCGTATTGAATGCAGAGCTATAGTCAACGAAGAGCATCCTCACGTACGTGCCCTGTCTGTCCAGGTGAGTCAGGACATGGTGAAGAGCCAGAGAGATGGCATCCTCTGTTGATCTATTTGCCCTGTATGCAAATTGATGAGAGTCCAGTGAGGCAGGGATGCTGGATTTGATATGGGAGAGGACCAGCCTTTCGAAGCACTTCATTGGGATTGGAGTTAGGGCAACTGGGCGGTAGTCGTTCAGGTTGGTGACTTTGGACATTTTTTCGGCACCGGCACTATGGTGGCTGTTTTCAGGCACTTGGGGACCGTTGCCTGAGAGAGATAGATTGAAGATTCTCGTGAATACCTCCGCCAGCTGTACAGCACAGTCCTTTAGTACCCTTCCCTGGACTCCATCCGGGCCTGCGGCTTTGCGCGGATTGATCCTACGCAGAGCGCACTGTACCTCCTGAGTGCTCAGTGTTAAGGCCTGTCCCTCCGCCATGGCCGGGGTTATTCCACTCCTGGTAGTGTTGCCAGTTTCGAACCGGGCAAAGAAGGTGTTCAGTTCGTTGGCCAGTGTGATATCACCGTGGGGGCAGGCGGGGCTGCTCTTGTAGTCAGTGATGTCCCTGACACCCTGCCACATGCTTCTGGTGTCCGCGGCATTGAAGTGGTCTTCTACCCTTTGCCTGTGGATGTCTTTGGCCTTTTTTATCCCTTTGTTCAGGTTCGACCATACCTTATATGCATTCATTACTAAGAAGAACTTTATAGAAAAATAGAAAATAGGTGCAGGAGTAGGCCATTCGGCCCTTCGAGCCTGCACCGCCATTCAATATGATCATGGCTGATCATCCAACTCAGTATCTTGTACCTGCCTTCTCTCCATACCCTCTGATCCCTTTAGCCACAAGGACCACATCTAACTCCCTCTTAAATATAGCCAATGAACTGGCCTCAACTACCTTCTGCGGCAGAGAATTCCAGAGATTCCCCACTCTCTGTGTGAAAAAAGTGACCCTAACCCTCATCTCGGTCCTAAAAGATTTCCCCCTTATCCTTAAACTGTGACCCCTTGTTCTGGACTTCCCCAATATCGGGAACAATCTTCCTACATCTAGCCTGTCCAACCCCTTAAGAATTTTGTAAGTTTCTATAAGATCCCCCCTCAATCTTCTAAATTCTAGCGAGTACAAACCAAGTCTATCCAGTCTTTCTTCATATGAAAGTCCTGACATCCCAGGAATCAGTCTGGTGAACCTTCTCTGTACTCCCTCTATGGCAAGAATGTCTTTCCTCAGATTAGGAGACCAAAACTGTACGCACTACTCCAGGTGTGGTCTCACCAAGACCCTGTACAACTGCAGTAGAACCTCCCTGCTCCTATACTCAAATCCTTTTGCTATGAATGCTAACATACCATTTACTTTCTTCACTGCCTGCTGCACCTGCATGCCTACTTTTAATGACTGGAGTACCATGACACCCAGGTCTCGTTGCATCTCCCCTTTTCCTAATTGGCCACCATTCAGATAATAGTCTGCTTTCCTGTTTTTGCCACCAAAGTGGATAACCTCACATTTATCCACATTATACTGCATCTGCCATGCATTTGTCCACTCACCCAGCCTATCAAAGTCACGTTGCAGCCTCCTAGTATCCTCCTCACAGCTAACACTGCCCCCCAGCTTTGTGTCATCTGCAAACTTGGAGATGTTGCATTCAATTCTCTCGTCCAAATCATTAATATATATCGTAAATAGCTGGGGTCCCAGAACTGAGCCTTGCGGTACCCCACTAGTCACTGCCTGCCATTGTGAAAAGGACCCGTTTACTCCTACTCTTTGCTTCCTGTCTGCCAACCAGTTCTCTATCCACATCAATACTGAACCCCCAATACCGTGTGCTTTAAGTTTGTATACTAATCTCTTATGTGGGACCTTGTCGAAAGCCTTCTGAAAGTCCTGATATAACATATCCACTGGTTCTCCCTTATCCACTCTACTAGTTACATCCTCGAAAAATTCTATAAGATTTTCGTCAGACATGATTTACCCTTCATAAATCCATGCTGACTTTGTCCAATGATTTCACCACTTTCCAAATGTGCTGCTATCCCATCTTTAATAACTGATTCTAGCAGTTTCCCCACTACTGACGTTAGACTAACTGGTCTGTAATTCCCCGTTTTCTCTCTCCCTCCCTTTTTAAAATGTGGTGTTACATTAGCTATCCTCCAATCCTCAGAAACTACTCCAGAATCTAAAGAGTTTAAAAATTATCACTAATGCATCCACAATTTCTGGGGCTACTTCCTAAAGTACTTTGGGATGCGGCGTATCTGGCCCTGGGGATTTATCGGCCTTTAATCCATTCAATTTACCTAACACCACTTCCCGGCTAAGCTGGATTTCCCTCAGTTCCTCCATCTCATTTGACCCCTGGTCCCCTGCTATTTCTGGCAGATTTTTTTATGTCTTCCTTAGTGAAGACAGAACCAAAGTAGTTATTCAATTGGTCTGCCATGTCCTTGTTCCCTATGACCAATTCACCAGTTTTTGACTGCAAGGGACCTACATTTGTTTTAACTAATCTTTTTCTCTTCACATATCTATAAAAGCTTTTGCAGTCAGTTTTTATGTTCCCTGCCAGTTTTCTTTCATAATCTATTTTCCCTTTCCTAATTAAGCCCTTTGTCCTCCTCTGCTGGTCTATGAATTTCTCCCAGTCCTCTGGTAGGCTGCTTTTTCTGGCTAATTTGTACGCTTCATCTTTTGTTTTGATACTATCCCTGATTTCCCTTGTTATCCACGGATGCACTGCCTTCCCTGATTTATTTTTTTGCCAAACTGGGATGAACAATTGTTGTAGTTCATCCATGCAGTCTTTAAATGCCTTCCATTGCATAACCACCGTCAACCCATTAAGAATCAATCGCCAGTCTATCTTGGCCAATTCATGTCTCATACCCTCAAAGTTACCTTTCTTTATGTTCAGGACCCTTGTTTCTGAATTAACTATGTCACTCTCCATCCTAATGAAGAACTCAACCATATTATGGTCACTCTTGCCCAAGGGGCCACGCACAACAAGACTGCTAACTAACCCTTCCTCATTACTCAATACCCAGTCTAGAATAGCCTTCTCTCTCGTTGGTTCCTCTACATGTTGGTTTAGAAAACTATCCCGCATACATTCCAAGAAATCCTCTTCCTCAGCACCCCTGCCAATTTGATTCACACAATCTATATGTAAATTGAAGTCACCCATTATAACTGTTTTACCTTTGTTGCATGCATTTCTAATTTCCTGTTTGATGCCATCCCCAACTCCACTACTACTGTTAGGTGGCCTGTACACAACTCCCACTAGTGATTTCTGCCCCTTAGTGTTTCCAAGCTCTACCCGTGTCGATTCCACATCCTCAAAGCTAATGTCCTACCTTTCTATTGCATTAATCTGCTCTCTAACCAGCAACGCTACCCCACCTCCTTTCCCTTTCTGTCTATCCCTCATGAATATTGAATATCTCTGGATGTTCAGCTCCCAGCCTCGGTCACCCTGGAGCCATGTCTCCGTGATCCCAACTATATCATAGTCATTAATAGCCATCTGCACATTCAACTGATCCACCTTATTACGAATGCTCCTTGAATTGAGACACAAAGCTTTCAGGCTTGTTTTTACAACTCTCTTACCCCTTATACAATTATGCTGAAAAGTGGCCCTTTTTGATTTTTGCCCTGGATTTGCCTGCCTGCCACTTTTACTTTTCACCTTGCTGCCTATTGCTTCTACCCTCATTTCACATCCCTCTGTCTCTACGCTCACACATTTAAGAAACCCTTTCCCTTTAACTGCATCCTCAACTATCCCATTCGACACCCCACCCCCCTTATTCAGTTTAAAACCACCCGTGTAGCAGTGGCAAACCTGCCTGCCAGAATGCTGGTCCCACACCTGTTAAGATGCAATCCGTCCCTTTAGTACAGTTCCCCCTTACCCCAAAACAGATCCCAGTGATCTAAGAATCTAAATCCATGCCCCATGCACCAGTTCCTCAGCCACACGTTCAGGTCCCGTATCGCCCTGTTCCTGCTCTCGCCAGCATGAGGAACTTATGAAGTAACATTGTTTGCAGTATACCAATTGTTCTCAAGCACTTTTCTCTAAGGTTCTTCAGAAAATCTGTACATCATACCCAAAACATTTCTCTAGTTCATGCCGCACTCTTATGGCCTTGATTATTGGCACGGTGGTGCAGTGGTGGGTGGCATTGTGGTGCAGTGGTAGAGTTGCTGCTTTATACTGCCAGAGACACAGGTTTGATACTGTGCCAAGCCAATTGTCTGATGTAGCTGTCAATGCAACAGCAGTGACTGCATTTCAAAAATAATGGTGTCAGATTGTGCACTCTTCCCCCCACCACCCTACCTAATATTGCCTGAAATCACCACACTTATTTATGTCATCAGGGACAAGTTAAAGTAGAGAACAGAAGCAAGCAACTCAGTTCTTGCATTTATACTCCAGATAACCTCAATTGTCTTTCTTTATCCAATTCTATCAGCATCTCTGGAGAACATGGATTGGAACGTCACCTATCCATGCTCTCCAGAGATGTTGTGTGACTTGCTGAGTTACCTCAGCAATTTGTGTCTTTTTGAGTAATCCAGCATCATCAGTTCCTTGAAGAGTTCCGAACCATGAAGCCAGAGGAAGGAATGAAGGTGGAAAGGGAGCGAGATGGTAGGAATGGGTGCGAGTCTGGGTGAGGCATAGGAGAAAGAGAGGGCAATAAAGGAAGGGGACGGGACGGGACAAGAGGGGATGCTGTGCAATTACGTAAAATTGGAGAATTCAATGTTCACACCGTTGGGTTGTAAGATACTTATGGAGGATGTTTGGGCATCTTACAACCCAACTCTTCAATCGTTTTATCTCACATAGAATCTTACTTCTGTATTTAAATCTCTGGCCTATGTCCTATCAAAACTCCCCCTCATATGTATTCACCTATTACTCTCGCCAGGTTTTGTCCTGAGTTACTCTTGCATATTGTGTGATTTTTGGTTGGTTATTTCTCGGCCCTCGTCTCTGAAGAGAGAAGCATCTGTGATACGTTTCCTTGTTAGTGTGAAGGATCCCAACCACCAATGTCGTGGTTTCTACCATCCCAAGTCCTCAACGTGCACGTGGGGGACCTTTTCCAAAAGCGCCCTGTCACAACCCTGCCCCAGCTTCGGAGACTGTAAAAGCTATGTATCATCTATTTATTGTTTAACATTATGCATCCTTTAAGAACTATTAACATAGAAATAACATCACACACAATTAAATAAATGTAATTTACCTTTCTTTTGCTACATATCTATAATCCAGTAATTTTCATTAAGACTAATGGGGCTCCTGCAACCCATATCAAGTCTTGCATGTTGCTAGACCTAAGAAGGGACCTCATCAAGATTGACCTCTGTTGTTGTGCTCCATAAATTCAGAATCTCTCAATGAAAGTAGGATTTCCACCTCTGACGGCACACAAACATAAATCCCAGCTTAACTTAATTTACCATTGATAGCAGGGTCGTTAGTTTTCTTTAAGGAGCCTTGAATGTCCTGACAATATGAAATAGTTATTTTTGTATTCCTTATGCGGTGAAAAGTATTAGTGTATTTTCACTTTTTAAAAATAGCTTCAACTTACCCAGGATGTGTTATGTTGGGTTTCAAATTAGAAATTTCAGCTAATTGCGGAATGGGTAATTTACCTAAAAGTTATTAAAGTATGTACACAGCAAGTAAGTATGACTGCACAGTATCTTAGACTCCCAGCAAGCATAAACTTCATGCTCATTTTTGTGTCTTGAATTATGACCATCCTTAAAAGCTATTGAATTGGTTGTGCCTTGAACCACTACAAATCCTCTGGTAAAGGTACTCCCTCAACGTTGTGTGTGGAGAGTTCCAGGTTTTAGCCTCAGCAGCGGTGAAAGAATTGTGATATATCTACCAGTCAGGATACTATGTAACTTGGAGGGTAGCTTGGAAGTGGTAAGGGTCTCTCGTACCTGCCACCCTTGGTTTTTATGGTGATAGAGATCACAGGTTTTGGAAATACTTTCAAAGACGAGTAATTGCAGTACCATTGAAGCAGGAGTGAATAGCTGTGATGACACAAGAAAGTGCTGAAACTTGAGCAAAAAAACAAGGTGCTGGGAGAACTCAGCGGGTCAGGTGGTCTTCAGCACTCCTATTCCACTTGGGTAACTTACAACTCAATGGTCTGAATATTTTTCCAACTTCAACTAATTCTGCCCCACAACCCTGAACCTATCCCCTGCCCTAAACCCTTCCCCTGATGCGCACACATTTTTACCAGCATCTCCCACAACCCTAGTCACCCTGCTCCTTTCCTTTTCCCATCTCTGTACACTCATCTCCCATGCCAAATTGCCTTTTATTCCACCTCTTTCCCCCCATGCTTTTCCCTTTCCATATCCCTCCAACTGGCTTTATATTTCACTCCCCCTCTTTCCTTATCTTCCTTATTTTGTTTCCTCTTGACCTCTAGCCTTTGTCACATACTCCACCCATCTGCCAGTCAACCACTACCCCCCCTCCCCCCACCTGCATCCACCTATCGCTTGCCAGGCCCTGTCCCACCCCTACCCCTATTTTTGCTGCTTTCTCCCCCTTCTCCAATCAGTCGGAAGATGGATCCCGTCTTGAAATGATGTCTGTCCATTCCGTCCACAGATGCTGCCTGACCTGGTCAGTTCTTCCAGCACTTTGTGAATAGTTGTTACGATAGTTTGGGTATTGATAGACAGGTTGTTTTTATCATGTATTCTATCATACTACTTAATGGTTGTTGGCACAGTACTAGCAACTAGTAGCCTGTGTTGGTGATGCAATAATATTTTGCGTATAAATTGGTGGTTAAATTTCAGAAGCATGATCTTCAAAAAATTGTTTGTTGATTTAGTAAATGTAGCTCTAGTAGGTCATAACATTATGGCTGAATCAGACACAAATTCTCTTGTGTTCTTTCTCATTATGAGATATGAGAGGTCAATGAAAGCCAGAAGGATTTCCAAAGGCTTGAATGTTGTTAAGTAGCATTTCAGTGTGAACTTTTTTTTGTGATTTAGTAAATCTCAAATGGTTTTTAAGGCAAGGGAGATGAATGGCATTTGCAGTTTCTTGTTCTGAAATGATTTTTTAATATCAGAAATATCATCCAGAGATCAAGCTAATAACTCTAATGTCAGAATTGTTCAAATCTTATGATAGAATTACAAAAAAAAAATGCATGTAATGAAATTTCTTGTAAAAGATTTTCTCTGTGAAATTCATTTTGGAATTAAAAGGTGAATATGTTATTTTATGAGACTGAATGTTTAGTCTGAATATCCTGCAATGCTTTTCATCGTAGATCAATTTTTTTGCATTTTTGTGTAGTAGGTGTGCTTTTGTTGCTTTTTGAGTAGAATGTCTTAACACTTATCATTCCTTATTTGTGTTTTTCAGGAAGAGAAGAATTTGTTGCAACCTTTAAAGGATCTGAATACTTCTGCTATGACTTGTCGCAGAATCCAATCCAGAGTAGCAGCGATGAAATAACATTATCATTCAGAACCCTTCAAAGAAATGGTCTGATGCTTCATACAGGGAAATCTGCAGATTATGTAAATCTGGCTTTGAAAGATGGTGCAGTCTCACTGGTCATTAATTTGGGGTCAGGAGCGTTTGAAGCTTTGGTGGAACCTGTGAATGGAAAATTTAATGACAATGCCTGGCATGATGTGAAAGTAACACGGAACCTTCGTCAGGTAACAGTACAAAGGGTAATGTGGAAAATATGGGACCAGTTTTTATTTTGTGTGTGGCATAAAAATGAATTTTATTGCACACATTTACAACTTAATTATCCCAAACTAAATATAATTAAATTTATTTCTATTTTGACTTCAAATGAATTGGACATGACAAATTGTTAGCTATGATTTTTTCTTCAATTTTCAAGCTAGTCACTTTATAATACCCAAACAAATGCAGATCCAGAGCTACACTAGTGGTTAGAAGATCAGTGTTAACGTGTAAAAAGCTGATTCATGTTGATTTATGTAAAACTGGGAAAAAAAATTATAATAGATGAAGATGGACCCGATGTGTGGATTTTACACGAGATGTTTGCACATTGCACATGAGCTGATAAAAAACAAATTCTTTAGATTCTGGAAATCTAAAATAAAAATGGAAAATGATGGAAATACTCAGCAGGTTGGGCTGTATCTGTGGGAAGAAAAAAGAGTTAACACTTAACACAGATTGAAGTTTGTTCTTCAGAACTGGGAAGGAGACAAAAGGAGCTTGTTAAACTGCAAGGAGGGTGGGAGAAGGGGGTGACTCCAATATGGTTAAACCAGGGTGGCCAGGGGGATGAACAATAATCAGAATCATTTAAGACATTGCCACCCGCTCCCGACAACACTCCCAGCAGCTCAACAAGCTTAATTTGTCCCATTCCCAGCTATGAAGAAGAGCCATACCCACTCAGTGGAAATCTAGAGATGGGCACCTAGCATCACGTCCCCACTCCTGAAGTCAGTCCTTACAACTGTTCATTTCTTGGCTAGATGAACTAAAAAGATGCAGGGTTAAAGCTATCAATGGTGTTCCTAACTTTATGCAGAGCCACAACCAGAGAGCCAATCAAGGGAAATCCATGTTAGGGTGGGAGGAGCCAAACAAACCATTCCCTATAGAAAGTGTTGAGTTTTCCTGACCCTGCAAAGGAGTTCATGCTCATAGTACTTTGACCCCACTGATTATCGAGCTGCTGTCCTCTGAATATTTATCAAAGTAATATCAATGCAGATGTTTTACAATTCCATGGTGGTTCAGCCCACAAACATGAACTGCTGCTTTTTAGTGCAAAGAACAGTGCACAAGTACAGGCCCTTCAGCCCACAATGTCTGTACCAGACATGATGCCAAGATCATCACTTATCTACCTGCACATATCCCATTTCCTTCAATAACCTGCACCTCCATATTCCTATGCAAAAGTATTTTAAATGTCACTAACGTTCAATATCTACTTCAAAAACAGCACCCCAGGCACCTCATTCCAGGCACTCATCACCCTCTGTGTAACAAAATGCCCCACACATCTCCTTTAAACTGTGGCCCTCTCACCTTCAAGCTATGCCTTCTTGAATTTTATTATTTTCCGTCCGAGGAAAACGATTCTGATTGTCTACCCTATTCATATCTCTCATAATTTTATATATCAGGTCTCTCATCACCTCCAGCATTCCAGAGAAAACAATCCAAGTCTGTCCAACCTGTCCTTTTACATAATACCCCTTAATCCTCTGGACCCAATCCAAACCATCCACTAATTTCATGTAAGGGGGACAACCAGAACTGCACACAAAAATTCAAATGCAGCTGAACCAAAGTCCTATAAAGCTGCATCATGATGTCTTCACTCAATACTCAATGCCCCAACCTATGAGAGGAAGCATACCATATGCTTTCTTTACCATTCTATCTACTTGTGTTACCACTTTCAGGGTGTTATGGAATTGGATCCCAAGTTCCCTCTGTATATTAATGCTGTTCATTGTCATGCCATAAACTGCATATTTTCCCCTGACATTTGACCTCCCTAAGTGCAACACCACACACTTGCTCAGATTAAACTCGATCCATCTGCAGAACTCCACTGGTCAGAGATCTCCAGCCTGAATATTGTCCTTCCACCACAACCCACTGTCTTCAATCAGTTACCCAGTTCCGTATCCATATGCCCGTCATTGTTGATCGTGTATATCTTAATCTTCTGGAAAAACTCTGGGGGACTTCATCAAATGCCTTACTGAAATCCATGTAAATTGCATCCACCATCCCACCCTCATCGATCACCTTCTCAAAAAACTCAATCAAATTAGTAAGACAAGATCGGCCGTGCACTAAGTCACACTGACTGTAGGTAATTAATCAATACTGTTCCAAATGAGATTAAATCTTCTCCCCTATTCCACCAACCACTTACCAGCCTTCTCTACTCTCCCTCACGCCTTTATAATGGCCGTGTTGCTCTCCACTCTCAGTCCTGATGCAAGCTTTAAACTAGAAACATCGACAATTCCTTCTCTCCACAGATGCTGCTCAACCCACTTAGTTTCACCAACCAATTGATTGTTGCTTCACATTACAGCATCTGCCATCTCTTGTGTCTGTTTTATGGCTGTTGAACCACCTTTTGAAGCATATTCCCAACTGCAATGTAGGAAATGTAAGGCACATTGTCAACACGGAACCAGTGTCAACAATACATGATGGCCAGCAAAAAAATATTAAAAATGCTGCTAATTGATTCAAAGATAATGATACATTACATTGAGAGCAACTGTCTCAAGTTCAAAAGCATGCCAACAAATTATGTCTGAATTAGTTTAACTTCAGAGAATGGGAGTAGAAATGTCCCCTTTAATTTGTTCTAAATGTGTATTTGCAGTCATGCTTGTGTGCTGCATTCTGCATGCAATATTTAGTTCCATTGAAGTCTGTGGATAATAGGGGAAAGAAAAACAAAGTTAACATTTCAAAACAAAGACTCTTCATCAAAATCAATAAATTAACTCAGTATAAATAATGCCAGAAGAAATAAACTCAGTTGATGATGCGAAAACATAAAATTCTGGTGACTTTCAGCAAGTTACAGCATCATGTGGAAATGGAAACAGTTACAATTAAGGAACCTCCATTAATTGCTGCTAATCTTACCATGGAACCTTTATAATGTTTGCTATGTTTGCCTTTATTAAGCCCAATGTATGGGATCAACCAGTTGAAGTCTAACGTCATGAAGCATTGATGTTCCAGCTTGGAAGAAACATCATTAACACATCAGGATCTTTACCTTTAATAACAACTCTTTGGAAATCCCGATTAGTCACAAAGGAAACGATATTTCCTTAATGATTCTACTGACAACTTGCTGGCCCATTATGTCAAGAGTATTTAATTAATGGATGTACTGGTAACAGAACAACAAAATTCGAACATGCTACATCTTGTTAGGCCCTGTAATGCAATAACATAAATAAATGTAGGATAATCAATAATACAATGAATTAATAATCAGTGATATACTAGGTACGTAGACCAGAATAGTACAATACCAAAGTCTGTAGTGCCATAAATACAAAGTCCACAGTAGATCATAATTGCTAAGGTTGGGGTAATAGTGCAGTGTTTAAGAGCCTGATGGTTGCTCAGAAGCTCTTCTTGAAGCTGAAAGTCACTATTTTCAGGCTCCTGTGCCACCTTCTCAATGGGAGTAGCAAGCCGAGAGTGTGGCCAGAGTCTTCTTGAGACAGTGCCTTCCATCATTAACTTCAATGGTGGAGAGATGAGTACCCATGACTGGGTTGTGTCTATCATTACCTGCAGCTTCCTTCAATTCCTGAGCGTTCGAGTAACTGAACAAGGCCGTGATAGTCAACTCTCTATCATTCATCTTTGAAGCTCAATAGAATATTCAACAGCATAACGAACATTCCAAGGAAGCAGAGGAGAGAAAGTGATTCATTTGTGGTTGCAACAATGTGCTAGGCCCAGGAGAGATCTTCATAGATATACATGCCCAGAAATTTGAAGTTGTTGACTCTCTTCATGCCATCCTGTTGATGAAGATAGGCTCATGGAACTTCAGCTTTCAGTTCCTGAAAACAACAGTCAGCTTCTTGATGTCACTCCTGTTGTTCTGAAACCATTGAATCAGATTATCAATCTTCCTGCTGTACTCTTGACTCATCATTACCCATTATGTGTCCTTCACCAATAATATCATCTGAATTTAAAGATGGTGTTGGACCTAGCTACATTGTATACAGAGAGATTAGAGCACAGGATTGAGCACACAGTGATGAGGTTCTTCTGTGTTGATGGTTAATGAGGAGGAAGTGTCATTGCCAATTTATACTGGTTTTGGTCTCCATTGAGGAAGTCGAGGATCCATTTGCATAAGGAAGAGCAGTGTCCCATTCTCTGATATGTTTAGAGATGAGCACCAGTCAATGAACAACTACCTGATGTAAATGTTCTTATCGTCCAAGGTGGTCCAGTGCATAATGGAGACCCAGCAAGATTGCATCCCCTGTTGATTTGTTGTGTTGGTAGGTGAATTGCATCATAACTAAACTCTCACAGCCCTTCACCACCACAAGGTCAGTTCCACTGCCGGTTATTGAGACATGACCCCTTGCCCTTCAGGGGACTCTGGCAATATGGATGTTCTTTCAAAACATGCGGTACCTCAGACATTAGTAAGAGGTTGAAAAGGTCCTCAAAAACACCAACCAATTGTTCCGCACATGTTTGAGGTCTGCTCTTGTGATGCAATGCAACTGTAAAGTGCATTGAGAAGTGTATCTTCTTAAGGATAATTCTAAGTCCTTGGGTACAGTACTCTATTTAAATTCAATTAGTCTGGAAAGGAAAGATAACTCACAACTGTTTGTTCAGCTTAGAATGGTTTCCAACATCTATATCAGTAATATTAATTCCTATTTTCCTGCTTGTTACAAAATGACAATCCATTCTTCTCACATAAATCCTGTTTGCTCAGTGCAAAGGTATTAGTGGACATTGGGGATTAGATAAAATATTACATTTACATGAAGATTGAAGGTACATTTCTTAAATGCACATTTGTTACATTTTTAGTTTATTAATTTAAGTAATACTAATGACATAGACATTGTTTCATCTGGATCTGTCTTTTCTTGGGTAATAGGAATAGAATTGACCATTTGAAATGTATAAAATTCTATAGATTCAGTTTCTGTGCATTACAGAGCAGATAAAAAGCAAAACAATTCTCTTCATTCCTTTAGTTTTGCACTAAAGTGATTCTTAACTTCATCAATATGTGCATAGAAAGCTGAACACTTTCAAGGACTTTATTGGGGTTTTATGTTCAATTATTATCAAGATTACTTAAACATAAATCGATTAATAACACAAAACAAGAAATTTCTTTAAAATCTGTTCATTACAGAAATTTAAAAAAATCTAAAACAACAACAGTGAAGGTGATATTTATACTAACTGTCATGGGTTCAAAGTAAGTATAGAGTCCCTGTTCATAACTAAGGTTTAGCAATATTAACATTTTAATACTGCTATTAATATTATTGATGGCATACTTGTTAGTCTGCTTTTTTCTTGTAAAATTATTTTGCCTTTCTTATATGTTACTAACATGCTTAATAACTAACATGTCATTCATGGAATGTGTCATTCTACTAACCGTTACCTTAATCAAATAATGTACTAACATGGTAGTGACCATCATATTTTTGAGTAACAATCGTTATTCTGTTCACAGTTTTAATTTCCTTTCTCCCCCCCTTCTCCGCAAAGCACGCAGGCATCGGACACGCTATGGTAAACAAACTACATTGTTCGGTAGATATCATTCTAATTGTTTCTTAGTTTGGGTTTGCCGTGTGTTTTCTTTCTTTACTGTAGACATCATTAACAAAAGAGGAACTGGGGTTGGTACTCTTCTGCTTACTTTGAAATCCTCCTTTCATCTGTTGTTGACCTTCTTTATCTGTTTCTATCAAAATCTATTCAAACCTCTTCAGGGGCATCATAAAAGTTACAAGCGGTTGCATCAAGCTGCGGTTTTCGGGGGATCAAGCTAAATGGTGGCTGGCCCTGGGTTCACTGGCTCAGCCAGTTCCTGACCATACACAATGCATGGCATGAAGACGTGGACTGGGAATGTCTGAAATGCTACATCCATACATCTGTTCTTCGTTGCAAGCAATTTTGGTGTCTTCCCCTTTCTGTTTGCTCTGCATGTGCACATCAGTTGTAAGACCTGAGTGTGCTTTTTAATTACATTATTTTCCAGCAGGTTATTTTTCTGCACGTTACTTTTTTTTAATAAAAAAAAAAGGAAAGATTAAAAAAGGCAGTTGCACGATCAAATAAAGCTAGAGCTCTGTTGGTAGTGCTTACAGTGATGACAATACAGCAGTTGCTCCTAAAAGCTTGTGCTTTGTCTGATGGGATTTATTTCAACCAGCTGCACGTTTTTAATCTTTAAACGCATATATTGGACAAACTTACTAATATTTACATTTAATTCAACTAACTTATGAAACATTCTACTAACACCGTTTTTGTGTCTGCTAAAAACAAATTTTGTTGCATTAGGAAAAATATTAACATCAGTTTTCTATTTGGCTAACATATTTTCTAAAGTAGTTTTTAGATCATTTTGGGAGGGGGATTATTGGACCACCAGATGAGAGCACTGAGACTAATCAGACATGAAAATGGGTTGCTGTCTGCAGGTCATACACAAGAACCTGAACTAAAGGTGTTTGCCTTAATATGAATATTGCATCTTTTCCTTGTGTTTTGTTATGTAGGTGACAATCTCAGTAGATGGAATACTGACCACCACGGGATACACACAGGAGGATTACACCATGCTAGGCTCTGATGACTTTTTCTATGTTGGAGGCAGTCCCAGCACTGCTGATCTTCCAGGTTCACCAGTCAGCAATAATTTTATGGGTTGCCTGAAGGAGGTAGGTTCATTTTTGAATAGCAAATATTTTAGGTGGTGGGATTTAGACCCTTGGTTTTGGAAAGGTTTGTATTTTCCCCTCATTAATGTGCATACTGCTCCAGTTGAGAAGGAGACATGTTGTGTGCATTGACGTGGACCACTTTGAGGTTCTGGACCTAGTGGAAAACCAGGTCAAAGAGAATGAGTTGAATAATATATATTTTTCCCCCACCATTCTCCATACAGCAGTTTGACGGAGGACAAATAAAACTCACTCAATTAAGGTAGGGAGAATCAAGCAATGAGCAACTTTTGGATTCAAATTCATGGTATCTGGTTTTAAAGCAAGTTTATTTTGTGACATATGTTACTAATTGATGCCCTTTATTCCCATCCAATTACTTTTGTAATAATTACTCGCATAGGAGAATGTGATGCCCTGATTAGAAATGAGATGAAAAGATAATGTCATGCTTGAAGCACTTAAGGGTCATTCTTCAGAGTAAATGATTAAGATTGAAAATCAACTACAGATTAAAATGCAGTCGTTGGTTATGTTGTTGACGGATTCTTGACCTATTTTCTATTGACATTTCATAAGAGCAATAGCAGAATGATTAATCTGATGGTGTTTCTAATATAGTAAACACAATTTGTTTTGAATACATCTGATAAACTGAGAAACAATATTTATTTATTAAATTGTGTGCTGGAGTTTCTTCCTCAGTCAGTAGAGCTAAGCATGCAATATAGTAGCCCATGCGCATTGTGCTCAGTACCAGCAGGTTTAGAAATAATGGAAACATAGTTTAGGTGCAAAACTTTTAAGGAGACTATCTGAAGGAAGATTCAAAGACTAGACTTCTCAGGTGTTTCTTGGGTCAGGCTGATCCCCTTCAAATTGCACTAAAGCAGGCAACAGCTGTCTCATCAAACCCTGCTGCTGCATTGTGGACCACTCCATTGGTGGACGATGCAGATGCCTTTAACAGAGATGCTCTCTGACCCGCTGAGTTTTTCCAGGTTTTTGTGTCTATCCTGTAACATTTAACATGCACTGAACACCAGTGGATGCTGTTGTGTATGTGAGATATATGCTTGTAAATCTGTATCGTAAATTACTATTCAGATAAGATCTGTGCAAACGTTATTAGAATGTCATCAATCTGCCTTGGCAATTGAAAGTATGGTTTCTATTTGATGATTTCCTATTAATAACATATACTATCTTCAGACAACGTATAATTTTAAATATATTTTTTTGAACTACATTTATGCATCTTTTGACAACCTGTCATTGAAGTTCACGATTTCTGCTAAACATGTGTATCTATAAATTCATCCACAGACAGTGTCGTTAAACACAAAATACAGTAGTATTCATAACTGTACTCTTCCTCTAAGGTTTATTACATTGATGCCATTGGAATTGAATTTGGAGGCACTGCACTGGCATTGCTATGATATGTATACATGTGGTGTGACCATCCAAGGAGTGAATATTTGCCCGGTAGACACAAAATGCTGGAATTACTCAGCAGATCAGGCAGGTGAATATCTGCCCAACTCCTTAACTGTCGCACAGAGTTCCTCTTCTAAAATGTGGTGCCGTTGCAATCAAGAGGCAAAGAGATGCTGGGTGGGTTTTACAGAAATTGGTTCAGTGGCAAATCTGTGGAATTCCCTGCCATAGATGACTATGGAGGCAGTCAATGTATTTTTTCAAGGCAGAGATTGACAGATTCTTGATTATTACAGGTGTCAGGGGTTATGGAGAGCAGGAGAAAGGGGTTAAGAAGGAAAGATACAGTGCATTCAGAACGTACTCAGACCCCTTCTTTTTCCACATTTTGTTACGTTACAACCTTATTTTAAAATGGATTAAATTATTTTCTTTTTTTCATCAATCTACACACAATACCCCACAATGAAGAACAAAAACAGGTGTTTAGAAATGTTTGCAAAGTAATTAAAAAGAAAGAACTGAAATATCACATTTACATAAGTATTTAGAACCTTTGCTATGACACTCAAAATTGAGCTTAGGTTCATCCTGTATATAGACACACCTGTCTATATAATGTCCCACAGTTGACAGTGTATGTCAGAGCAAAAACCAAGCCATAAAAACAAAGGAATTATCCGTAGTCCTCTGAGACAGTATTGAGTCGAGACACAGATCTGGGGAAGGGTATAAAACAATTTCTGCAGCATTGTAGGTCCCGAAGAGCAAAGTGGCCTCCATCATTCTTAAATGGAAGAACTTTGGAACCACCAGGACTCTTCATAGAGTTGGCCGCCCGGCCAAACTGAGCAATCGGGGGAGGAGGGCCTTGGTCCGGGAGGTGACCAACAACCCAATGGTCACTCTGACAGAGCTCCAGAGTTCCTCTGTGGAGATTTGAGAACCTTCCAGAAGGACAACTATATCTGCAGCACTCTACCAATCAGGCCTTTATGGTAGAGTGGCCAGACGGTGGCCACTCCTCAGTAAACAAAACATGACAGCCCGCTTGGAGTTTGCCAAAAGGCATGTGAAACAGGGTTCTCTGGTCTGATGAAACCAAGATTTAACTCTTTAGCCTGAATGCCAAGCGTCACGTCTGGAGGAAACCAGGCACTGCTCATCACCTGACCAATGCCATACCTACGGTGAAGCACGGTGGTGGCAGCGTCATGCTGTGAGGATGTTTTTCAATGGCAGGAACTGGGAGACTAGTCAAAATCGAGGGAAAGATGAACAGAGCAAAGTACAGAGATCCTTGATAAAAAAACCTGCTCCAGAGCATTCCGGACCTCAGACTGGGGCGGAGGTTCATCTTCCAACAGGACAACAACCCTAAGCACACAGCCAAGGCAACGCAAGAGTGGCTTTATGACAAGTCTGTGAATGTCCTTGAGTGGCACAGCCAGAGCCTGGACCTGATCGAACGTCTCTGGATGGACCTGAAAATACCTGTGTATCGACTCTCCCCATCCAACCTGATAGAGCTTGAGAGGACTGCAGAGAAGAATGGGAGAAAAGTGTACCAAGCTTGTAGTGTCATACCGAAGAAGACTTGAGGCTGTAATCGCTGCCAAAGGTACCTCAACAAAGTATTGAGTAAAGGGTCTGAATACTTATGTAAATGTGATATTTAAGTTATTTATTTGTAATTACTTTGCAAAACCTTATGACAACCTTTTTTTGTTTTTTTTTATTATGGGGTATTGTGTGTAGATTGATGATAACAAAAAAAGAATTAAATCAATTTTTGAATAAGGTAGCAAAATGTGGAAAAACTGAAGGAGTCTGAATACTTTCTGAATGCACTGTAGATCCGCCATGATTGAATAGCGGAGCATACTTGATGGGCTGAATGGCTTAATTCTGTTCCTAGAAATGAACAAAGTTGGAAATTAAAGACATATTGTTCATTTGCTGATAATGCCAAACCAGGAAGGTTTGTTAAGTCAAATAATGCAATATGGAAATTATAAAGCAAATGCAGAAAGTATGCAAGTGCTACTGAAATTTACATGTACAGTGCAAAATGGGTGACATTTGCACCATGGGAGAAATGCTTTAATACCTAATCGCATTAATGCAGCATTATGTGTCACCATTACGCTGTTTTTGAAAAACACACAATGATCAATATCTTCTGTTGTGAGTTTCCAATATAGGCATTATCTATATCTGTTTTAATTATGTTGCATTCTATTGATTTATGATAAGTTTTCCTTACCGGTGGTTGTAGATTAACCATACTAGTCAGCCTTTACACCACACATATTATGCATGCTGCACATTCCATATGTAGTCCAGTCTGGATTTTCATCCCTACCCCGGACTATTGATAAATGCGCCATCTCACGGTCAGACTTGATGCTGACTACGGAGACGATAGCATGTAATGTTTCCTCCGCTTGTGTTACAATAAAGCCTATGAGTTGTTACTCGTGTGAATGGGTCTCATTACATGGCATGGTGTCGGAAAGTTTGGACCCATTAATCGTTTGGTTCCAGTTTGTTTTAGTCTTTTTTTTTTTGCCTGTTTGTTATATCGCTATGGCTGCTACGTTTCGTAAGCCTGAACAGCTTGTGTTTGATGGCGACCTCGCTGAGCGTTGACGCATCTTCAAAGAGGACTTCGCCGTTTACATCCATGCAGCACATCATGCTGCACCGCCAGACATTCGTGCATTTATTCCCCTCAATTTGGCTGGTACAGAAGCCATTTGACGTGCACGCCGATTCCACTACGCCCCAGCCCAGGTAAATCCCGCGGGTGTTCAGATTGTCCCGGTGGAATCTACAGAAGAACAAGTTCGGACAGCTGTGTTAGCTACGCACCAATCTCGTAATGGGAGCACCACAGATTTATTGCGTGCAGCCAGAGGCAAGGTGAGCCAGTCAAAGCCTATATCAGTTCTTTAAAACACATCGCTGGCCGATGCGAGTTTGAAAACCTGTGTGATAGTCTCATTCATGACAGACGGGTATATGGCATTCTCAATGACAAGGTACCTGATGGACATATACATGATGCAGGCCTCACTCTGGAAAGGGCTGAGAATCGTTGTGCCTGCTATCGATGGACTGAGTATCAACATACATTGCTCGTCGGAGTTGTCTTGTAAACACCAAGATCCCATGGCCACCCTCATTAATGAAGCGAATGTTATTGCTAAACTCGATACGATAGATCGTTGCAACGTTTTATCCGTATCTGAACTCCACAGGTTTCGGAATGCTAAAGTCATCAAACAAACTACTGCTACGTTAGTCCCTTTTGTGGGGGGAACGGTGCAACCTATTGGAAGAGTTTTTGTTCCAGTGCCATCTATCGTCACGTGTGAACAATCTGAGCTTCTTTAACGTCCGAGAGAAATTGACTTCTCTGCTTGCAATTGATGCCTGTAATGACCTAGGCTGGTCACCTTTGGTACAGCGGCTCATCAACTGGCTCCACTCAACAGTTTCTCTCATCTTCAGAAAAACAGTCACAATTGAAACCGAGTTACCATCAACCACTGATTAGCATTCTGAACAAACCGACACACACTGCTCCAGCACGTCTCCAACGTATGATTTTACAACTACAGAAGTATGACATTACTGTGATTTACAAACATGGCAAAGACATGCACTTGGCTGACAGCTTCATTGTCATGATGGTCTCCTATGTTCAATCGTCCTATTTGGAGGACCTGGCAGCACAGACTGCTGCTGACGATACGTTGCGATTACTCCCATACAGCACTGGTGGCTGGACAAGCAATGCAGACTACCACTCCTAATTCTGCCCTTCTCCATTCGTGACGAGCTAGTACTACTACAAGATGGTATTATCGTAAAGGGCCACAAAGCTGTAATTCCTACCTCCCTATACAACAAATACTTTGATGCCATCCGTGGGGGATACCCAGGCGCAGAGGTGACTATTCTAAGAGCAAAAAGCATGTTTTTTTTGCCTGGAATGAATGATTATATACATGAAAAGGTAGAGTCCTGTGCAGTGTTCAACAGTTTTGCACCACACCAACAAAAGCAGCCACTTCTCTCACACCCGGTTCCCGACCTTCCATGGCCCACTGTGGCAATACGCATTTTTGATTGGCATGGCAAACAATACCTGGTCTTAGTCGACTCGTACTCCAGTTAGTTTGAATTTGATTTACTCCATAGCCCCACCTTCGCAGCGGTCGTGCAGAAGCTGGCACGCCATTTCTCGATCAACTACTTTCCGACAACGGCAGTCAATTTACCAGCCAGTACTTCACAGAATTTGCTAAACGTTGGGACTTTCATCATATCACCAGTAGCCCCGAATACCCACAGTCAAACGGGCTGGCAGAATGTGCTGTCAGGGTGTGAAACAAGTGATGGAACGATCCCACAGAGCAGGAACAGAGGTTTTCCTAGACTTGCTCAACCTGTTCCTGTCCTGGGCTCACCCGCCCAGCGCCTGATATCAAGACAGACCCGAGCCACACTGCCTGTGGCAAAACAGACACTAGTACCGCAAGTTTGCACACCATCCAAAATCCAGTCCAAGCTACAACAAAAACTACTACTGCAAATGGAGAAGGGTCTTGACCGCCTCGGTGTAATCTCTGGAACTACTCCCGAACCACATTCATATCTGGACAGTGTCGACGGTGGCACCTATAGGTGCAATAGACAGCACATCCTGCATGTGAATGAACCAGCACCACCTCCGTACCATCCCGACCGGACAAGCATACTTCCATCCCCATCCAATGGCACCGGCCCGACCATACCACTCCTGATCTGATCGCATCGCCCACGACCACGCCATCTCGACCCCTGCCAAGGTCTCCAGTTTCATCGCCGTCTATGCTGCTTCATTCTCCTGCTCCTGTTCTACTACCGATCACATCTCCGGTGAAGTGCAAAATGCAGGACTGTACAGTACACGTGCAGATCGCACCTGCAAGCCTAACCCAAAGTACTAGGAGTGTGTTGAAATATCTTTGGTGTCATTCCCTTCAGCTTACTTATACTTACCACATGTAATCAGTGGTACATATATTTTGCATGTGATTATCATATCTATTTTATTTTGGGTTAATTCCTTAAGAGGAAGGATGTCGATTAACCATACTAGTCTGCCTTTACTATATCTCTCACCACACATATTATGCATGCTGCACTTTCCATGTTAAGTCCAGTCCAGATCTTCAACCCTACCCCAGACTATTGATAATGGCACTTCACCATCTCACATCTTCTTCTTCTTGTGAATGGCGTGCACAGCCTAAAGTTGGAGGACAACTTGTTCTATTTGATCTTATTTGATTGTGCACGCCCGGTTGATTGCATTCGTCGAAACAGGGCGGATCACGTGAAGGTTGCAACCTCCCACCCCACCATCTCACGGTCAGACTTGATGCTGACTACAGAGCCAATAGCATGTAAGTCTGAAGAAGGGTTTCGGCCCGAAACGTTGCCTATTTCCTACGCTCCATAGATGCTGCTGCACCCGCTGAGTTTCTCCAGCTTTTTCGTGTAACCTTCGATTCTCCAGCATCTGCAGTTCCCTCTTAAACAGCATGTAATGTTTCCTCCGCTTGTGTTACAATAAAGACTATGGGTGGTTACTCCTGTGTACGGTCTCATTACACAACAGTAGTGTTTACCTCACCAAGGTTAATTTCTACAGTTTAGCCGCACAGGGTAAACCATGCACCCGGCTTTTCAAAAGGTCCAATGCAATACAAGCAACACCCCCAGTCAGAGAGCCGTGATGCTACTGAATGAATGTATGTTGCAGTGACGGGCCAGTGACGGGCCAGAGTGGTACATTGCTTCCCATGTATCAGCCCTTTTTAGTTTGGGGAAGAACCATGCATGCAGCGGACATGTTCTTTGTGTAATGGGCGGCCACAGCCAGACACTCCTGGCAGTGACTAGAGGGTACCTATGAGGCCATGGGTGCAGTATTTGAAGGCTTGAAGAAACTTTAAACAGTAACAGTATGGCGGCACAGCGGTAGAGTTGCAGCCTTACAGCGCCAGAGACCCAGGACCCATCCTGACTACAGGTGCTGTCTGAACGGAGTTTGTGCCATCTCCCTGTGACCACGTGGGTTTTCTCCAGATGCTCCGGTTTCCTCCAACATTCCAAAGATGTATGGGATTGTAGGTTAATTGGCGTCTGTAAATTGTCTCTGGTGTGTGGGATAGAACTAGTGTATGAGTGATCGCGGTTGGCGCGGACTCTGTGGGCCCAAGGGGCTGTTTCCATGCTGTGTCTCAAAGCTAAACTAAATACACAATTTGCAGTGTTTATTCTGTATGCACCTGTAGGCTCTCCCTTGAGTTTGGCGATTTGGTGATCTCTCCAAAGTTACACTGAGCTGTAGTCCATAACACAGTAGATATAAGCAGCAGCATCCAGCAAGACCATGACCCTGACCCTGTTGTTGTTTTTGGATGCAGGGGTGTTTAACTCCAAAAATATTGTGTAATGGAAGAACTCAGCTCAGAAAATCACCCAATTAAACCATAAATTGCTCAGGGCTTGCAACATCCTGAATATATTTTTCGACATTGAAATGCAAAGGACATGGAAGATAATAATTATGGTGGTAATCTCCACCATTAAATAAACTAAATGTGAGAAAATATTGGTGGGACTTGAGTTTCCTTCTGTCTTAAAACAAAAGGATTGTGAGGGAAAAAAAGAAACAAAGTGCTGGAGTAATCAACGACTCAGGCAGAATCTCTGGAGAATGCTTTTATTGTATTGCACCTTTTTAAAAGCCGGGTGCATAGTTCACCCAGTGCGGCTCAACAGTAGAAATTATTCTAGGTGAGGTAAACACTTCCAGCTAGTTAGACATATCATAAATCAATGGAACACAACACTATTAAAATTTGTATAAATAATGTCTAACATGGATAAGTGATGTTTTAGGTCTCAACCTTTCTTTAGACTGATTGTGGTGGGAAAGAAAAAGGCTGAAAGAGGTGGTGGCAGGTCAAAGCCTGGTAAGTGGTAGTTGAGGTGGGGAGGGGGGTTAATAGGCAGATGGCTGCACAAACGCAAGAGATGAAAAGACAAAGTGTGAGATAAGGATAGATGGGGTATGACATGTGAAGCAAGAGGAAGGAATGTATGTGGAAGGGAAGGGTGAATGGGAGAAATGGGTGACAGTCCAGGTGGGGCACAGGGAAGGGGGAGGAGGGAAAGATGCAAGGAGAGAAGGGGGGTAGATAATTACCTTTAATTGGAGCATTCAATTTTCATACCGTTAGGTAGTAAGCTGCCCATGTGGAATATGATGTGCTTTTCCTCCAGTTTGCACTCTGGCAATTGAGGAGGCTCAGGACACAAAGGTTGGCATGGGAATGGAAAGAAAAGTTTAAATGGATAGCACCTGAAAGATCCAGCAGGCCTCGGCGGACTGAGCACAAGTGTTCAGCAAAACGATTGCCTAGTCTTTGGTCTTGCCAGTGTAAAGGAGGCTCAATGCAGTAGATGAGGTTAGAAGAGATGCATGTGATCCTCTGTCTCACCAGGAAAGGACTGCTGGGGTCCCTGGATGGAGGTAAGGGAGGAGGTATAGGGATGGGTGTTGTTTTTCCTGTGTTTGCAGGGGAAAGTACCTGGGGAGTGGGTGGTTTAGGTGGGAAGGAATGAATGAAGACAGGAGTTGCGGAATAAGCGGTTTCTATAGATGGCAGTAAAGGATGGGGATGAGAATTTGTACCAAAACATCATTGTTCTTTTATATCCCTTTACATGATTCTAAGAACAGAGGTTCAAAGGGAATTTTGGTTTCTTGTCGATAGATTCTTGCAGGTAGCATAACAGGTGATAAGAGGCAGGATATAAGGCATGCAGGTTATTTTCTTTACGATTTGTGTCATATGAATAGGGGAAAACTAAAAGCATAAAACACAAGTTAGTACTGTTAAATATTTACAAAGAAGGAAGGAAATGGCAGTACTCGAAAAAGACCAGGGAAATTTATCAGGATGTTGCCAGGAATGAAAATTGTTAGCTGCAAGGAAAGTTTGGACAGGTTGGTGATATCATACTGTAGCTTCTGAAGGAGGTGACTGAGCAGAGTTTTTAATTGAAGTATATAAATTTGCACGGGACCATGATAAAATGAATAGGAAAATCTTATTTCCCTTGATGATGATGTTAATAACCGGGCTTATGGTTGGAGGGTGGTAATTGGTTGGAGCTATGAAGATTTCATCTTAAGCAGATGACGGAGGTCAGGAACACACAGGAAGATTGATAGTTAAAGAACTGATTGTGCAGTCAATGTGTTTGCAACCTACAAGACTGTACTAAAAGTGGATAAATGACACTAGCCTGGATAGTTTATGTTTTGGCCAGTACACATATAAAGTCTCTTTGTATTGTGGTGAATACTATGGACTGGGTAATTCCAGATAAATATTTTAATCCAATTTGTATGAGGAGACACAAATACCAAAAATTAAAACGTGGAATTGATGTCAGAATATTTTCAAGTAAATGAGTATCAATGTCTAGCTTGTGCATTGGAAACTGAGACTGGAATATAATCCCTTTAATTCAATCTTATTGACCATCTCAAAACAATATGCTATATAATTGATATTCAGAGGGGCTCATTGTGAACATTAATTCTCCAGTTATTTTAGAAACAGTTATAAAATGTGATGAGGGTCGCTGGATCTTTCGGAGTGGATAAACAAACTTGAAGGACGTGTTCTTCCCAGATCCTCCTTCTACCCGACTGATATTCTTTCAACCATACTTATTCTTCTTCTTCTTATCGAGTCCACATACAAGATTAGAAGTTGTTCAGCCAGAGCTGAACACACTTTCTGGCATCTGAATACAATGGTGTCTGTCTTGCGCTTCTTATGTGTGGAGGTGGTGGTGGAAACAGGGCCGCGATGTGTACGCTCTTTCCTTGACCCCACCATACTTGTTGCATGCCAGTTTTTTCAACTAATTGTTTTATTTCTCACTGCCAATTCTCAAAATTAGGAAATATATCTTGTTACTTTTCCTAACACCTAAAATATTTTAGTCGTACGTGAAATTTCTTCTTTGTTAATTAATTTTGTTCCAAATGTGTGCTGATGATATATTTAATTAGTTATACGGAATATCTAAAGAATACAGTTAACAATTATGTAGAGGGCCTTAAAGTTAATGGAGCAGTTTAAAAATTTCTTTAGCAGAATACCATTAACCCAGCTAGTTTATTTTCATTACCTCATCACAAAATTTATTGCTGAAGTGACTTAATGGAGTGATATAATTAGTACTACAAATGGGCAGGTATGAATCTAACTCAGTTCCGTGTGTAACATCAATGATACAGCTTGACTGTGAGTAATACCATATTACAGAAAAACATGAGAGAAAAAAAACAGATTTTCTTTTCCCCATCGTAATTACATTTCAAATTTATGGAAACAAAATGTTGGTACACAGTACTCCAAATACACTGGTAGTAACACGGTCTTTGTTTCACAATTCTTCCCACAATGCGAAATGCTGCTACTTTCAGGATGAAAAGAAGCTCAAAGTGGCCTTCTTATAAAAACATCTTTGAACAGCTGCCGCTGGAGTACAATTGGTGTAAATCAGAGGGTACAAATGATCTGTGCCCCTCTTAAGTGTTAGTAGCAAAATTTGGCCCATCAAATCAACTCCGCCCTTCAAACATGGCTGATCTATCTCTCCTTTCTAACCCCATTCCCCTGCCTTCTCCCCATAACCCCTGTACTAATCAAGAATCTATCTATTTCTGCCTTAAAAATATCCATTGCCTTGGCTTCTTCAGCCTTCTGTGGCATAGAATTCCACAGATTCACCACCCTTTGACTAAATAAATTCCTCCTCATCTCCTTCCTGAAGGAACATCCTTTAATTCTGAGGCTATGACTTCTGGTCCTAGATTCTCTCACGAGTGGAAACATCATCTCCACATCCATTCTATCCAAGCATTTCACCATTCGGTACGTTTCAATTAGGTCCCCCCTCATTCTTCTAAAGAGAGTACAGGCCCAGTGCCGTCAAACATCATCATATGTTAACCCACTCATTCCTGGGATCATTCTTGTAAACCTCCTCTGGACCCTCTCCATAGCCAGCAATGTGTATCAACCAAGAAGTTGGTTAATGGTCAAGCTCTAATAATCACTAGTTGAACTAGAGTATAGTCCAATATAAATAGAAAGAAACAATAGATATTACTTTTCTTTATCAGTCAAGAGTATTGAGTCTAGAGGCTGTGAGGTCATGTTGCAGTTGTATAAGATGTTGGTGAGAGCACATTTACAGTATTGTGTTCAGTTCTGGGCACTATGAAAGATATTTTCAAGCTTAAAAGGGCTCAAAGAAGATCTACGAGGTAAAGGAGACCGCGCCTTTGCGGTTGCAGCTCCTAGACTGTGGAACAGCATCCCTCTTCCCATCAGAACTGCCCCCTCCATCGACTCCTTTAAGTCTAGACTAAAAACTTATCTGTACTCCCAAGCCTTTCGTGACGTCCTCTGAGCGAGGGCTATATGTATATATATGTATGTAGTTTGTTTGTTTATACTATTCTTATAACAAATGTAAAGCACTTTGGCCAACGAGAGTTTTTTTTAAATGTGCTATATAAATAAATGTGACTTGACTTGGACTAGTGGGTCTGAGCTATACGGAGAGGTTGAGTAGGCTGGGTCTCCATTCCTTGATGGATGAGGCGTGATCTTATTGAGGTGTATAAAATGATGAGAGGAATAGATCAGGTAGATGCACAGAATCTCTTGCCCAGAGTAGGGGATCGAGGACCAGAAGACAGGTTCAAGGTGAAGGGGAAAAGATTTAATAGGAATCTGAGGGGTAACGTTTTCACACAAAGGGTGGCGGGTGTATGGAACAAACTGCCAGAGGAGGTAGTTGAGGCTGGGACTATCCCAACGTTTAATAAACAGTTAGACAAGTACATGGATAGGACAAGTTTGATGGGATATGGACCAAGTGCAGGCAGGTGGGACCAGTGTAGCTGGGACATGTTGGCCGGTGTTGGCAAGTTGGGCCAAAGGGCCTGTTTCCATACCACAACTCTACTGATACCAACCTTGTTCCATAATCAGATAAATAATACTACTTGTAATAATCACATGTTTTCAGCATCAGCTGAGCTTCTGTTATAGTGTAACATTGTTTCATTGAATGAACATATATCATACACAAAAGCCTATGGTTCATGTTAAGGCACAAGTTTCTCATCCCTGCTTTAGTCAAACTTCATCAGAATTCATTTTAATGGAGCTTTTCGGTTAATTATCAACATGACCATCAAGTTAAAATACATGACGCAAAAAGCAATTACAGAGATAGACGAGACTGAAATTAGTAAAACTTGAGTGATTTGTTCATGTAGCACGTACTTGAATACCTTAATCTTCCTATTTATGGAATCCTACGCAGTATGTTTAACCAGCCAGAGAGCAGCTATTTCTTTGTATCACATAAGAGGACAAGTGTATGTCTAATGCTATTTTTGTGTTTGAGAGTATGATTAATAGTTTTTAATGCTGGTAACAACATAAATATAGATTCCTTGCATGATCTTTTATCAATGCTTCCTGTCACACTATTGATGGTTTGCACTTTATCCTCAAATCTATGCACGACGTGATCGCGACAAAAAGGATTCCTTCATCATGACACCTCTGTGCAAAACCCACTTATACTAATTATTTAGTCTATATTTATCTTAAAGTATTAATTTGACATTTTGTCTGAATAATAGTAATTCTGCCTGCCATTTAAGCTAAATTAAGATATACATCAACTTTTTAAGGCACAACTATTTATCCTTTATTTCCTTTATTTGATATTGCGGTTCACGTACTTCACTTTGTTGCAATAATTAATTTAAAATTCCTGAATAATTTAACTAGATCTCAAATAATAATGCCCAGCAATAAAAATAATTTGTGACACGTGTGTAGATTAAATTCTGGAATGGCCTCTACATTGTCATGAGAACCGCAAATTCATCATTTTTAGTGTGTAAAGTGTAATTAAAACAAACATGGGGAATGCATACATTATAATTATATGGAATTCATCCCTGCCTCCACCTTTGAAATCTCTTCTCAATGATTGCCATTGTATTTGTAACCATGCACTGGTTACTTCAATTGTAAAATAGTTTAAAATGTAGATTTTTCCACATCAAAACATCTCTTTTATATTGTGGTAACTTGAGAAGGTTTGAAAAAAACATTCTATACTTTCTTTTCCACAATAGTTCTCAAAAGAGGCGTTTTTTTTTGATTTATTACATACAAAAACCTGCAATTGGAATATCTCAATAGTCTGAACATTAATACCACAACTGGCAAGATAATTCAGTGGAATGTTGATGGAAATATTTTAGGTTGAAACATTGGAATATGATCTGTTGCCTTTTTCTAGCTGCTCATTTTTGTAATATTTCTGGGAGATAGAACCTTCCTTATTATAATTAAATCCAGGTCCCACAGTACAAATGCAAGTCTGATTTGTATTCATTATTTGCAGTACCTAATTTCCTAGCTTTCGATAATTGGATAAAATAAAATAAAACGGGGAATGAGATTTTTGGGAATGATTTGAGCTGAGATCGTCACCTATATTGTACGGAAAATACACTTGTGCAATTCAGTTGTTAGACGAAGGAATTCAGGCGGAGAGTGCAAAATGTTTTGAACAGTTGGTGCTGATTGAGGATAGTGAAGGGTGGTGGTGAATGCAGAAACAGAAATCAGAGGTGGCAGGGGATAAAATGGTAAACATTCTAACATGGGCACAACCTACACGGTGAACGGTAGGGCTCTAGGCAGTGATGTAAAGCAGATGGATGGCACATTGGCGTTCATCAGTTGGAGCATTGAGTATAGAAGTTGGGAGGCCATGTTGTAATTGCATAAGACATTGGTGAGGCAACATTTAGGGTATTGTGTTCAGTTTTGGGCAATACAGAATATTATAGAAAAGATGTTAAGTTGGAAAGGATGCAGAGAAGATTTACAAGGATGTTATCAGGACTTGAGGCCCTGAGCTTTCAGGAGAGGTTGAGCAGCCATGGACTATTCCTTGGAGCACAGGAGGATGAAGGGTGATCTTATAGAGATTTACAAAATCATGAGATGAATAGATTGGGTAGATGCATAGAGTCTCTTGCCCAGAATAAGGGAGTCGAGAACCAGAGGACATAGGTTTAAAGTAAGGGGGGAAATATTTAATAGGAAACTGAATGGTAACTTTTTCAAGTAAAGGGTGGTAGGTGTATTGAACAAACTGCTGGAGGAGGTAATTGAGGCAGGCACTATCACACCGTTTAAGAAACATTTCAACAGGTTCATGAATGGGACAAGTTTGGAGGGATATGGGCCAAATGCAGGCAGGTGGGACTAGTGTAGATGGGAGATAAACACAAAAAGCTGGAGTAACTCAGCGGGACAGGCAGCATCTCTGGAGAGAAGGAATGGGTGATGTTTTGGGTTGAGGCCCTTCTTCACTGTAGATGGGACATGTTGTCACACTGCAAGACTCTATGACTATGATTATATTCCAAGGAGATGAAAGATGGCAATCGGCAGCCAATGTGTTTGTATTATGAAACTGGAAGACTTCATAACATGGTCGATTTGATTTAAAGATCTTGGGAATTACATGCTGATTTTTTGTTTACTTCATCAATATCATAGATGTTAATTTGATCTTTCAAAATGAATATACTTACTCTAAGTTGGATCTTTGGAGGCTTAGGTGGCCCTTTATTAGCGAAAAAAGTTAAATCTAGCTCGATAAGCAATTTCTAGTTCTAGGTTCTTTGCAGTCCCTTGTTCTTCATTGTGAGAATAGACCAGCAGAATGATTATTGTAGCTACATTGAGATCAGATATTTGGCACTCATTATAAATTGATACACCTCTTTAACAGCAGCCATCACCACCACAACTCCCAAGTCCACATTCCCTAACGCTCAG
This sequence comes from Leucoraja erinaceus, assembly GCF_028641065.1. Taxonomy (NCBI): domain Eukaryota; kingdom Metazoa; phylum Chordata; class Chondrichthyes; order Rajiformes; family Rajidae; genus Leucoraja; species Leucoraja erinaceus. Next base: position 61,170,754 of record NC_073384.1, on the reverse strand, counting down.
AGATTTTTCCATGTTTGAATCATATGAGATAAAAAAAATCTTCTTGCACAGAAGAATTGAGCCCTAACATGTCTTCAGAAAGTTGACACCATCCAGAACCCAACAACCTGCTTTGTTTGAACGACATCATATAGTACTTGTGTGAGGAAATACTGGAGACCTTTGGTGACTGCAAAGGAATAGTTAATATTCAAGGACTGCAACCAACCTAAATGAGTATACCACTGTCTTCACATGATTCATCAGTAAGTGTGTAAAGGACTGCGTAGTTTGGGACACAGCAATGTCATGTAAATGAAAGTAGTCATGTTTAGTATTTTGTTGCATATCCTTTGCATGCAATGACTGCTTGAAGTCTGCGATTCATGGACCATCACCAGTTGCTGGGTGTCTTCTCTGGTGATGCTCTGCCAGGCCTGTTTTGCTGCCATCTTTAGCTTATGCTTATTTTGGGGGCTTGCCCCCTTATGTTTTCTCTTCAGCATATAAAATTCAGTTCAGACCGGTTGATTGACTTGGCCACTCAAGAATTGACCAATTTTTAGCTTTGAAAAACTCCTTTGTTGCTTTAGCAGTATGTTTGGGATCATTCTCTTGCTGTAGAATTAACCACTGGCCAATGAGTATTGAGGCATTTGTTTGAACTTGAGCAGATAGAATGTGTGTACACACAGAATTCATTATGCTACTGCCATCAGCAATTGAATCATCAATGAAGATAAGAGCCAGTGCCTTCAGCAGCCATATATGCCCAGGCCGTAACACCCCCACCACCGTGTTTCACAGATGAGGTGGTATTCTTTGGATCTTGGGCAGTTCCTTCGCTCCTCCATACGTTCCTCTTGCTATCACTCTTATATAAGTTAATCTTCATCTCATCTGTCCACAAGACGTTTTTTCCAGAACTGTGGTTGCTCTTTTACATACTTCTTGCAAACTGTAACCTGGCCATTGTATTTTTAGCTGCTAAGCAGTGGATTGCATGTTGCAGTGTAGCTTCTGTATTTCTGTTCATGAAGTCTTCTGCGGACAATGGTCATCAACAAATCCACACCTGACTCCCGAAGAGTGTTTCTGATCTGTTGGACAGGTGTTTGGAGATTTTCCTTTATTATGGAGAGAATTCTTCTGTCATCAGCTGTGGAGGTCTTCCTTGGCCTGCCAGCCCCTTTGCGATTAGTAAGCTCACCAGTGCTCTCTTTCTTCTTAATGATGTTCCAAACAGTTGATTTTGGTACGCCAAAGGTTTGGCTGATGTCTCTAACAGTTTTATTCTTGTTTCGCAGTCTCATAATGGCTTCTTTGACTTTCATTGGGACCACTTTGGTCCTCATGTTGATAAACAGCAATAAAGTTTCCAAAGGTGATGAAAAGACTGGAGGAAAGACTAGGTGCTGAGAGCTCTTATACCTGCATTAAGAAGGCAATAAACACACCTGAACAATTACAAACACCTGTGAAGCCATATGTCCCAAACATTATGGTGCCCTGAAATGGGGGGACTATGTGTAAACACTGCTGTAATTTCTACATGGTGAAACCAAAATGTATAAAAATGGCCTTTTATAGAATATGACAATGTGCACTTTAACCATATGTGATTTATTCTATTTCAATTGTGGAGTACAAAGGCAAATAAATAAATGATGGGTCTTTGTCCCAAACATTATGGAGGGCACTGTATGTCAAACTCCTATTCATTGGCTATAACTTTGCTATTAACATGATAAATACCAACCAACTTCCTCTCCTTCCCTCTTCAACTGGATCATTGACTTCCTGACTCATAGATCGCAACCAGTGCAGGAAGCAACCAAGACATATTCCACAAAGATTCTCAACACAGGTGACCCACAAGCATGTATTCTCAGCCTCCACTGTAACTCGGTACATCTGATAATAAGAAACTAATACCAATGTATTGACTCCTTCCTCCTGAGGAACACTGACTACATTTACATGGTGGACAGCAACAACTTACCAAATCTTTGTCAACAATTACATTCAGAAACAGAAGATGAACAGACACATGGAAGTGCCAATTTTAAAGTTTGTGTCCAAATTGTGCCTATCCTGACATTACAACATCTTCACTCTTATTGGATAAAAAATAATTCAGAATTTCCTGCTTGACATTAGGTGTTCTCCTGTAAATATACTCCTAAAGCTTACCCCCTAGTCTAGTTCAGTAAAAAAAAGTGACTCAAGCACTGAACCAACTAATCTTTATTTTTAGAAAAACATTCCCTTATACGATACCTAACCACCGCGGGTTCGATCCTTGTCTCTGCCTGGTCAAGCCCTTCAGCCTCGTGCAAGCAGACATTGCCCAAAAGTCACGCAGTCCCAAGTGCCCTTCCAGAAGATCGGCACCGATCTAAATGGGGGCTACCTTTTATAGGTTCACTAACATTGAGGGGACGAACTACATAGAGGTGGTTCCCCTTACAATCCAATCATACATATCAATTGCATCAATACATTATTGACAGTTCCCCAATCCAATTAAAGTGAGTCTTAAACAATGTTTCTTACAGAAGCTTCTGGAAGGAAGTCAGGTTAACTGAATAATGCAACATTTACCCTGGAACACAAAACAATTCTGCCAGGGCTTAACACTCTGGCCAATCAACAAACAGCAGGGTAACTGTCTTGCAACATTATTTACATTATTTACAATCCCTTTGCAGTAATCCAATCAAACTCATGCATTTACAATACGTTGGAGTTCCTCTGCAAGATTCTCATACATACTAACAATTACAAAGATACTTGGACCTTCCTTATCTGAGGTATTGATCTGGGACCTAGAATTGCCGGCACCAGCTAGCAGCCTGTGGCTTCTTACACAGAAATGGCTAACGAACCTTGTAGATGCATGAATCCTCTGCTTTACTTTGTCTCTATTTTAGCTCTATTTTAGCCAGGATTTACAGATTCATAAATTTAGCGCTTCCCCAGTTTCCTCTCTAGTTTCCCAGAGTATCCTCAGATATATCTGATGCAGCCCGGGAGATTTGTCAACCTACATACGCATCAGGAGTTTCAGCACCTCTTCGACTGTAATACTGACTGCTCTCAAGACACTTCCAGTGATTAGACAATAGGTGCAGGAGTAGGCCATTCAGTCCTTTGAGCTAGCACTGCCATTTAATGTGATCATGGCTGATCATTCCCAATCAGTACCACGTTCCTGCCTTCCCCCCATATCCCCTGACTCCACCATTTTTAAGAGCCCCATCTAGCTCTCTCTTGAAAGTATCCAGAGTACCGGCATCCATCGCCCTCTGAAGCAGAGAATTCTACAGACTTAAAACTTTCTGAGAATGAGTGTTTCCTCATCTATGTTCTAAATGGCTTAGCCCTTATTCTTAAACTGTGGCCCCTGGTTCTGGACTCCCCCAACATCGGGAACATGTTTCCTGCCTCTAGCGGGTCCAAACCCTTAATAATCTTATATGTTTCAATAGGATCTCCTCTCATCCTTCTAAACTCCAGAATATACAAGCCCAGCCGCTCCATTCTCTCAGCATATGACAGTCCCGCCGTCCCTGGAATTAACCTTGTAAACCTACGCTGCATTCCCTCAATAGCAATAATGTCTTTCCTCAAATTAGGGTTTGAAAACTGCACACAATACTCCAGGTGTGATCTCACTAGGGCTCTGTACAACTGCAGAAAACCTGTCATGTTATAGCTGGTAATTAGCAGATGATGGGACAAACACCAGAGATGAAAAGACAAAAAGTGTGAGCTAAGCACAGAAGGGTGTGAATTGTGAAGCCAGAAGAAGGAATAGAGGTGGAAGGGGCGGGACAAGTTTGAAGAGGAGAAATGGGTGTGAATCCAGGAAAATGCAGGGAAGAAAAGGGTAGGAAAAAGGGAGAGGGGGAGAAGGTGGGAGGCATTGGTATGTGGTATTACTTAAAGTAGGAGAATTCATTGTTCATCCCATTATATTGTAATCGATCTCCAGGTTGTTAACCATTTTAGCCCCCTCTCACGTTGCCAGAGTGGACCACAGACAAGCTGGAGAACAGCACCTCATATTCTGCTTGGGTAGCTTATAATCCAACTGTATGAACATTGAATCCCCCAACTATAGGTTACTAAACCACCCCCTCCCCCTGTACACACCACCCCTGCACCCCATCTGGACTTACATATTCCCCCTACCCTAACTCTTCCTCGAGGTTCACAATTTGCAACTCTGCAATCCTTTTCTTCTCCTCTGGCCTTTGGTCAACCATATGCCTATGAGAAACATCCCTCACCTGTAACCCCCTATTACCAGCCAGAGTTTGTCCTTCCCCATCTGCTTCCCTGCTTCCCCCCCCCCCCCCCCCCCCCCCACCCACACCCACCACACACACACACACACACACACACACACACACACACACACACACACACACACACACACACACACACACACACACACACACACACACACACACACACACACACACTCTGAAGTAAGGTCCCAACCTGAAACATTGCATATCCATGTTCTCCAGAGATACTGCTTTACCCTGAGTTACGCCAGCACTTTGAATCACTTTTTTTTGAAAATTATCAGGTTTAAATTATGTTCTTTTTTCATTAAAAACAATTTCCTCCACAAAGTAAGTGAGCAATCAAAAATTCAATAGTGTAATTTCAAAGGGATTAAACCAATGGTAGAGAGACACAAATTGTCCTGAAACTTGCAGCTAATGGTAGCATGTAATTTATTGGTGATAAGCTGCTTGCCTATTTCTGTCGTAGCAAACGTGCACTGTTAACGATCGTTAGTTTTTCAGCAATATTTTGCAATGTTGCAAAAAGGTAATGGAAGTTTCATGGTTGAGAAAATAGACAATAGACAATAGGTGCAGGAGTAGGCCATTCGGCCCTTCGCGTCAGCACCACCATTAAATATGATCATAGCTGATCATCCACAATCAGTACCCCGTTCCTGCCTTCTCCCCATATCCCCTGACTCCGCTATCTTTAAGAGCCCGATCTAGCTCTCTCTTGAAAATATCCAGAGAACCGGCCTCCAACGCCCTCTGAGGCAGAGAATTCCACAATCATACATCTGTGTGAAAAAGTGTTTCCTCATCTCCATACAGTGGCCCCTGGTTCTGGAATCCCCCAACATCGGGAATACGTTTCCTGCCTCTAGCAGGTCCAAACCCTTAATAATCTTACATGTTTCAGTAAGATGCCCTCTCATCCGTCTAAACTCCATAATATACAAGCCCAGCCGCTCCATTCTCTCAGCATATGACAGTCCCGCTATCCCGGGAATTAACCTTGTATACCACTTCCTCAGTAGCAAGAATGTCCTTCCTCAAATTAGGAGACCAAAACTGTACACAATACTCCAGCTGTGATCTCACTAGGGGCCTGTACAACTGCAGAAGGACTTCTTTGCCCTTATACTCAACTGCTCTTGTTATAAAGGCCAACATGCCATTTGCTTTCTTCACTGCCTGCTGTCCCTGCATGCTTACTTTCATTGACTGATGTACAAGTACCCCCTGGTCCCATTGTACCTACTCTTTTCCCCAACTTGATGCCATTTAGATAGTAATCTGCCTTCCTGTTTTTGCTACCAAAGTGGATAACCTCACATTTATCCACGTTAAACTTCATCTGCCATGCATCTGCCCACTCACCTGTCCAAGTCACCCTGCATTCTCATAGCATCCTCCTCACAGTTCACACTGCCACCCAGCTTTGTGTCATCTGCAAATTTGATAATGTTACTTTGAATCCCTTCATCTAAATAATTAATGTATATTGTAAATAGCTGTGGTCCCAGCACCGAGCCTTGCCGCACCCCACTAGTCACTGCCTGCCATTCTGAAAGGGACCAGTTAAGCCATACTCTTTGTTTCCTGTCTGCCAACCAATTTTCTATCCATGTCAGCACTCTACCCCCAATATCATGTTCCCTAATTTTGCCCACTAATCTCCTATGTGGGACCTTATCAAATGCTTATCAAAGGTACACTACATCCACTGGTTCTCCCTTGTCCATTTTCCAAGTTACATCCTCAAAAAATTCCAGAAGATTAGTCAAGCATGATTTCTTCTTCGTAAATACATGCTGACTCGGACCGATCCTGTTACTGCTATCCAAATGTGCCGCTATTTCATCTTTTATGATTGACTCCAGCATCTTCCCCACCGCTGATGTCAGGCTATCTGGTCTATAAAATGCATGGCCAAATCCATAAAGAAAAAAAATATGGTGCAGTAATTTACTTTCCATTCCCTTGCAGATTCTCATCTACAAAATAAGTGACAATGCTTCTGTTATCATTAAGAAGAAAGCATAGGAAGACTTTGCATAATTAGAGGCATGTAAAATTACTCTTTCCTGTCTTCATGCTGATACTCAAATTAGCCTCCAGTTAATTGTAGTAACCTATGCCTCACTTATGAATTCAGGGCATGAAATTGCCCTACTAATATTTGTAAAACACTGAATCAGTTAACAATAAATTTAAACTTAGGTGTGTTCGCATGACAATGTATAGAAGAGAAATGAAAGAACCCTTGGAAATTAATTGTATTCCTGACTATTGACCAAAGGAGTTTTATTTCCGTAAGGCTAAAGTTGTGGAGAATCTACTAATATGATGGTCCACTAACATATTGCAGTTTCCTTCAGAAAGCTAATGGGTGGGAATACGTCATAAATGGTGGATAAAGTTTAAGGCCCTAACAAAAAGTGAGCAAGCATTTGGTGATGGGGAAGTATATCACTTGCTGGAGTCACTATTTGTGAGGAGATCTGGTGTATGAAAGGACAGCAAACATTGAGTTCAAAGCTTTTTCGTGAGCTATAGATGAACATTTTTGTTCACAAGAAACCTTAAAAAATAAATTTCAAATTTTATTTAGGGGTCCTTAGAAAAATAACTAGTGTGAATTTGTCAGGCCTTCTCCCAGTTAATTGCTCAACTGAGACAACAGACCTTTATAGAAATAAATGGGCTTAGGGATACTTAAGAGATATTATTGAAAATAGGTAATGTCAGAGGCATGTCATGTATAACAGAATAGAGACCTCCAGAATAATTGATTTTTTAAAGCCTGTGTTATCCTGATTTTTTAAAGCCTGTGTTGCTGTGAGGAATGAGCTTCCAGTGAAGGTGGTGGAGGCAGGTTCATTTTTATCATTTAAAAATAAATTGGATAGTTATTTGGACGGGAAGGGAATGGAGGGTTATGGGACTAGGGGAGATTATGTGTTCGGCACGGACTAGAAGGGTCGAGATGGCCTGTTTCCGTGCTGTAATTGTTATATGGTTATATGGTATCCCAAAAATAAAATAATCCATATTTGTTCAATCTTATTTATTGTCATACCTAAATTCCAGTCATACTTTAAAGTAACACAATTTGAACTTTTCTGATGACTTATAATTTGCTTTAAATATTTCCCTTGTTGTCAGATATTTCTACCTCTCATGATTACTTTCATCGCTGTTTAATTAATCCAGTGTTTTCCATACCTCTCACAGGCTCATTAGTGAATACATAGCAAGGCATATACCTAATGCATGTGATATTCTTAAACCTTGGTGTGAGTGTTTTTAGGGTAGATATCCACTGTGTATGTTGTGTCTTGCCCAAATGGAACAATCTACACTCAAATGGCTGACACAGCAAACCTGTTGCTGCATAGCTCCAGCTGTCCAAATTCAACGACAATCAATTTTTTTTTTTACCTTTGAAGACTTTATTAAACATTAAAAAGGTTGACATGTAATAGATTAAGCAAATGTTGTCATTTCAGAATTACAAATGTAAGTTTTAAAATCTGAAGGATTCAAAATAGTTATGTACTTCAACTGCAACAACATTTTCTTTTTAAGCCTAACCCAACTTTTTGCACTGGTGAGCAAAAATAAACTGGCTGTCTTATATTAGTTACAAACATACAATGCTTACTGTGAATAAACTTAACATTGTTTGATAATGTGCATTAGACTGCAACTCAAAGCTGTAAATTATAAATGACTACAAAATAAATGCTTCCTATTATTTAGGATTCTATTGCAACCTCTATGACTGGATCATTAACAACCTGGTAGAGGACAAGCGTCATGAGTTTTTTGGCTTGTGTGTGGCAAAATTCAAACCTCCAAGCCCTCAGATAATTCATGTTTCAGACTCCCAATCGATTCTACTATTCTGCTCAAAACACCATTACAAAAATTATCAAAGGGCCTTGAACTTTGATGGAGGTGAGGTCAGGGGTTAACTCAACCCATTGTTCTACCTCCATTTGTTCTTTATTTATGATTGTTTATAGCTACTGCATCAAATCTTCCCAGGCCAATACTCATCACCTAGTTCATCAGTAACATCACCAGGAGGGGGTGTGTTGGTGCTGTCAACCTCTACTTCATCTTCAGGAAATGTTTTTTTTTAAACCTTCATCTGCCTTGAGTCTGTCCTCGGGGCCAGTGGTCCTTTGCTGTGCCTGGTTGCCCCTGTCCTGGGCAGATGCAAGCTCTTGGATGCATACTGCTGTTCGCTCTTCCAACCTCCTCAGCCTTCAGCTTCCCCTTGGCTTGCTCAGGCTTCCCAGTTCTTTGCTTCCTCCCTCCCTCGGGCTCTCTCTCATCCTCAGCCGGGTTCAGGCTTCTCCTCGGCTTTGCTCTCGTGAACTTTGACAATGATGGTTGCTTTCTGTGCTGAATTTGCATTTCTCCCTGTTACCAAATGAGTTTCCTCCAAGTGCTGCAGCTTCTCCTCTCACCCCAAAGACATGCTGATCATTTAATTTGTGACTATAAATTGCTCCTGTTTGGTGGTGGAAGCAGAATCGGAGGTGGGCAGGGATGTTCAATAGCAAAGAGTGTTTCATTGTCAAATGCAGGGGTTCCAAAACAACGGTTTTCTTACTTGATTACTCCAGACACAGTGAAAGCAACAAAGCAACTAATAAGTATACAATAAATTATCAGACATTCCAAGGTAACCAGTCTATGAGAGTGTAAGCTAAAGTATGTACTGCAAGATTCATGGTGCAAAGTCAAGAGCAGTTTGCTGTGATTAGAATTGTGTGACATAGTTGAAGAGCCAGGTTGATGAAAAGGTGCAGTTCTTCAATCTGGAGGTAATGGTTCTCAGACTGCTGTATCTTCTTCCTAATAGTGACAGCGAGATGAGAATACGGACAGGGTGGTGTTTAGTTTATTTTATGTTAGAGATACATTTTATGTTAGAGATGCAGAAACAGGCCCTTCAGCCCACCGAGTCCGTACCGATCAGCGATCCCCACACACTAACGCTACCCTACACACACAAGGGACAATTTACAGTTATACCAAGCCAATCAACCTACAAACCTGTATGGTGTGGGAGGAAACCGAATATCTCGGAGAAAACCTACACGGTCACGGGGAGAATGTACGAACTCCGGACAAACAGCACCCATAGTCGGGATCGAACCTGGCTCTTTGGAGCTGTAAGCACTGTAATGCAGCAACTCTACCGCTGCGCCACCATGGCGCCCCAAATGTTTTTGATTTTATAAGACTACGCTTCTGGTCGATACTTTTTATAGTGGGTGTCAGCAACCAAGATGGACTGAACAATGTCTACCACTTTCTGCAGCCTCCTTCATTCTCAAGCATTCAAATTATCAAGCCAAGCCATAATGCTACCAGGCAGTAACCTCTCAACCTGGAGATGTTTCATGGATATTCAGCAACATGCCAAATCTCAAACCTTTGAGGAAGGAAACATTTTGGTGACCTTTCTTGTAATTGTAGGTCAGATCATCAAAGAGATGCACATCCAGGGACTTGAAACTATTGACCCTGTGCACCACTGCTCACTGATAAGGCAGGTGATTCTTCTCTTGCCCTTCCCTTCCTGAAGTCAACAACTAGCTCCTTAATCTTGCTAATGTTGAGAGCAAAATTATTGTCATGGCACCAGTGAACCAGGGAACCAACTCCCTCCTGTACTCTGACTTGTCATAACCGGCTTTTCATTCAATGATGGTGGTGTAGTTGGCAAATTTAACAATGGCATTGGAACTATGTCTGCCTACATGGTCCTCAGTATAGAGAGGGTAGAGCAGAAGGCTGAGCACATAGCCCTGAGATTCTCTTGTGTTTCAGGTTGTGAGCTAGAGTAATTGCCTTTTTGTTCTGATGGAGTTGCTGATGTACTGCTGATGAGGAAATTAGGATCCGGTTGCATGGGAAATAACAGAGACTTAGTTCCCTGAGTTTGATGATGAGTAGAGAAAGGATGATGGTGTTGAACACCAAGCTGTAATCGCAAACAAACAAGCCTGATGTATGTGCATCCGTTACCCCAGTAGACCATTGAGATCACATCTATCTGAGTTTGTTATGGTGGTAGGCAAATTAAAATGAGTTCAGATTATTATGAAGGCAGGAGTTGATTTGAGTCATAACTGACCTCTTGCAGCACATTATTACAATGGACATGAGTGCCACCAGTCAGTAGACATTATTGCATATGTCTTATTCTTCTTGGGCACGTTATTATGGATGCCCTTTTAAAACTGTTGGGGATCTTGGACCATAGTTATGAGACGTTGAATGTGGCGGCAAAGATAGTTGGGCCATGCAAGTTTTAAGAGTGCATCTAGGTACACTCTCGGGATTGAACCCTTTCTGAAGGATCATCCTCATGAAGGATATTCTGATATCAGCCTCCGAGACTGAGATCACACTATCGTCAGGCATTGGATGCTCATGTAGATACATTGTTGTTCTGCTTTTTGAACCGAGCCTGGAAAGCATTGTGCTCATCCATGAGTGATGCATTGCTGGCAATTAAATTATTTGTTTTCTCCTTATAGGAAGTGATGGCATGCAAACCCTGCCATAATTGTGGATAGATTGCATAAACCTCCAGTTTAGAGTGGAAATGTTTTGTCGTGTTCTCAATGACATTCTTGAGGTTGCAGCTGTACAACTTGTACGACTTCTGATCACCTGACTTGAATGCCACAGATCTGATGGATTGTGGACCTCCTGGGTCATACATGGCTTCTAGTTATGCTCTTGGTGGGACACACTTCTTTACACATTTCCTCATGAAGTTGGTAACAACTGTGGCATTCTTGTTGAGGTCAGTTGCCAAGTCCTTGATCAATACCCAATCTATCAAAAAAGTGCATAGAAACATAGAAAATAGGTGCAGGAGTAGGCCATTCGGCCCTTCGAAACTGCACCGCCTTTCAATATGATCATGGCTGATCATCCAACTCAGTATCCTGTACCTGCCTTCTTTCCATACCCCCTGAGCAGTTGTGGAGTAGCTCCTCTGCTTCTCTTGACCAGCTCTGTATATTCATCCTCGGCAAAATTAAAGATTGAGTTGGCATTGTACCTGGCTGCACAGTCATGGATTTGCTGGGAGTAGAGTGAGGGATTCAGAAGCACCAGTGTTGAGGGTCAGGGTGGTGGAAATATTACGACCAAGTGTAACCAACTGAGGTCTGCAGGTCAGGAGATCCAGAAGCCAGTTGCAGATCCTCCAATGCCAAGGTCTAGAGGTTTTGAAATAAGTTTATTCAGGCTGAAAGCTGAGCTCTAAAAACATCCTTAAAAATAAGGAAATTGAGAAAGGTGTAGAAAGAGAAAACTGACATGGATGTGGAGCATTGCCAATATTTCAAAGCATTTTGATATTGTCAATGTTAGAGCTACTGGGTGATAGTCATTGACACGCCATTGTACCTTTGTTGGGGATTGGAAAGATTGATATTTGCTTGAAGATGGGGTGAGAAGTCTGTTGAAATGAGAGGTTGAAGATGTCGGTGAAGACTATGGCTTGTTGCTTGGTGCATATTTTAAGAATCTGGCCAGAGATTCCATCTATTACAGCTGCTTTCCTAGATTTTTCCCTTGTGAAAACAGTTCTGACTTCTCCACCGAGATACCTGTATTGGACACAGCCAATGTGGGGATGGGAGACCTGTCTGGATAGAACTTTGCCTGGTCAGATCAAGCATAAACGGCATTGAACACAGCTGGTAGAGTTGTGTCATTGCCAGAGAGCTGATTCTGGCTTGTGGTCATTGTAATGGTAATTGTAATTGTAATTAATTTATTAGCCAAGTATGTAAAAACATACAAGGAATTTGATTTGCCGTACAGTCATACCAGAAAAAGCAGCGAGACACACAACTACATAAAAATGATCATAAACTTCCACCACTGTGATGGAAGGTAATAACGTATTATCTTCTTCCCTCCTTTTCTCCCGTGGTCGGGGGAGTTGAACCATCTGCAGTCGGGACGATCGAAGCTCCTGCATCCGGCGATCGAAGCCCCCACGTTGTGGCAATCGAGACTCCTTTGATCAGGGTGGTCGAAACTCTTGCGGTTGGATCTCCCGAAGTCAATCCCTAACCAAGGGAACGCAAGGTCAACAATGTTCAGTCCACAGGCTCCCACGTGGAGCTCCTGAAGTTGATCCTCAGCAAAGGGACGGCAGTGCGGACGGAGATACGATACGGAAAAAGTTGCATCTCTGTCGAGGAAAGAGATAATAAAAGGTTTCCTGCAACCCCCCCCCCACCCACCCACCTATCTCCCACATAATACAAAACTAAAGATACACTAAAACATACATTTAACAACTGACTAAAAACAACAAAAGAAGAAAAGGACGAGACAGACTGTTGGCGAGACTGCCATTGTACAGCGCCACCCGGTGGAACCACAGTGGTATTCAGGCCCTGCAATAGTCGTGTGGCAATCGGTTTATTGAATTGTGCCTCCATCGTCTTTTGGACTTCTCTCTCGGCATCTCTGATAGCCTTGTGGAGATCATACTTGGCCATCTTGTAGATTTTGGAATCATCCTTCATGAAAGCCGTATATTTGGATTTAGCAGAGAGTGATTTTCCCCCTGTTCATCCAAGATTTTTTTTTTCAGAATAGATTCTATTTGTCTTTGGCGAAACGCTGTCGTCAATGTATTTCTTGATGAAACCAATGATGACTGAGTTGTATTAGGCTGGATAAAGTGATCTTCAACACTTTCCAATCCACTAGCTCGAGGCAATCATGAAGTCAACCCTCAGCTTACTCAAACAACTCTCTTTGTTGGAACCTCACACTTCAAACTCTGTGTGCAAGGCAGCAGGAAGAACAACGATAGATGGTGAAATGAGGGCACGTAATGAAGTTAAAGACACATTTGATAACACTGTGGCAGTGGTCAGGATTGTTAACACCCTGATTTGCATCATGGCCTGGTTCAGAAACTTGAAGGTCCAGGGGTGGAAAAGACTGCAAAAAGTTGTGACCATTGCCCAGTCCATCACCGGCTCTGAACTCCACCATCAAAGGGATTTATCGGTCGCTGTATCAAGAAGGCAGCCAACATCATCAGAGACCCACACCATCCTGGCTACACACTCATTTCACCCCTGGCATTGGGAAGAAGGTACAGGAGCCTGAAAACTAACATTCAGGTTCAGGAACCACTTCTTCCCAATAGCCATCAGTACAACACTACAACTTCAGATAAGCTCTGAACAACAATAGACTATTATTATTATTACCATTGCACTACTATTGTTTTTTTTGAGTATGTGTGAAGTGTATGTGTGTGTATATAAATATAAATATATATAACATTTTGTTACATTACAGCCTTATTTTAAACTGAATTAAATTAATTTTTTTAACATCAATCTACACACAATACCCCAGAATGAAGAAGCGAAAACAGGTGTTTAGAAATGTTTGCAAATAATTAAAAAGATATAACTGAAATATCACATTTACCTAAGCATTCAGACCCTTTGCTGTGACACTCAAAATTGAGCTTAGGTTCATCCTATTTCCATTGATTATCCTTGAGATGTTTCTACAACTTGATTGGAGTCCATTTAAATTAAATTGAATTGACATGATTTGAAAAGGCTCACACCTGTCTATATAAGGTCCCACAGGTGACAGTGTATGTCAGAGCAAAAACCAAGCCATGAAGACGAAGGAATAGTTCGTAGACCTCCGAGACAGGATTGTGTCGAGACACAGATCTGGGGAAGAGTACAAAACAATTTCTGCAGCATTGCAGGTCCCAAAGAGCACAGTGGCCTCCGTTATTCTTAAATGGAAGAACTTTGGAACCACCAGAACTCTTCATAGAGCTGGCTGCCCAACCAAACCAAGCAATCTGGGGAAAAGGGCTTTGGTCAGGAAGGTGATTAAGAACCCTGTGGTCACTCTGGCAGAGCTCCAGAGTACCTCTGTGTAGATGGGAGAACCTTCCAGAAGGACAACTATATCTGTAGCACTCCATCAATTAAACCTTTATGGCAGTGGCCAGATTAAAGCCATTCTTCAGTAAAAGCCACATGACAGCCCACGTGGTGTTTGCTAAAAGGCACCTAAAGGGATGTTTTTCAGCGGCAGGAACTGGGAGATTAGTCAGGATTGAGGGAAAGATGAACGGAGCAAAGTACAGAGAGATCTTTGATAAAAACCTGCTCCAGAGCATTCTGGACCTCAGACTGAGGCAGAGGTTCACCTTCCAACAGGACAACGACCCTAAGCACACAGCCAAGACAACGCAGGAGTGGCTTCGTGACAAGTCTGTGAATGTCTTTGAGTGGCCCAATCAGAGCCCGGACTTGAATCGGATCGAACATCTCTGGAGTGACCTGAAAATAGCTGTGCATCGACGCTCCCCATCCAACCTGACAGAGTTTGAGAGGATATGCAAAGAATGGGAGAACTTACCCAAATACAGGTGTGCCAAGCTTGTAGCATCATACCCAAGAAGACTTGAGGCTGGAATCGCTGCCAAAGGTGCCTCAACAAAGTACTGAGCAAAGGGTCTGAATACTTATGAAAATGTCATATTTCAGTTATTTATTTTTAATTACTTTACAAAAATCTCTAAACACATGTTTTTGCTTCTTCTTTCTGGGCTATTGTGTGTAGATTGAAGTTTAAAAAAATGATTTAATCAATTTAAAAATAAAGCCGTAACGTAACAAAATGTGGATAAAATGAAGGGGTCTGAATACTTTCTGAAAGCACTAAATGTATGTATGTGTGTGTGTGTGTGTGTGTGTGTGTGTACTTGTGAGTATGTGTATATATATATATACACACACTGAACTTTTTTTTTCTCAGGTATCATATTGTTTACAGTGTACTGTTTGCATATTCTGTTGTGCTGCAGCAAGTAAGAAATTTCATTGTTCTGTCTGGGACATATGACAATAAAACACTCTTGACTCCTGACATGCTGATGATATGAGGGGAATATGTGCCTGAAGTTAGCTTGGTCATTGTCACCAATGATGATTAATAGGGCATCAGAGTTTGCTGCCCCAAGAATGGATGACATCGTATAATTCATCCAGTTCCACCTAACTTGGCATTGGCTTTGGGATGTATGTAGACAACCAACAGGATGATAGAGGTGAACTCCTTCAGTAGATAAAAAGGACACCATTTTATGAACAGTTCCTGGTCAGGGGAGCAGAATTGAGCTAAGTCCGTCACATCAATGCTCTATGAAGCATTGCCACAAAAGCAGATGCCGCAGCCTTTCCCCTTGTCTGAGGATTCCATACAGCCTGTACAATAAATAGAGAAACCATCAAGATGTATAGCAGGGTGAGATGAGTCAGGGGTGGGCCATGCTTCAGTCAAACAAAAAAAATAGTTGTAGCAGTCCTTGATCTACTTTTGAAACAACAGCCTTGCACTAAGCTCATTAACATTGTTCTTGAGTGATTGACCATTAGTAGCAATGTTACAAAATCTTGAGATTTTAAAAATCAAGTCTGCAATTTATCCCATCAGATAAAGCATAACAATAAGTTTAATTTGACACCAAATTCACTTTCATATCTCAAGTATTAAAAAAGTTATGGCCATTTTCATACTCGGAAATTAGCATCTTGTTCCCTATTGATTTTCAATGGACATTACAAAAAAGCTGTGATCTTGGATAGTCAAAAGCCCATTTCTTAAGGAAAGATTAACATTTTTAAATAGCCTAAGTGTCCAAAGATTATTCACAAATAATTCACAATATAACATGATTTTTATATCTAATTTACATTAATTTATAGGCCAAATGGAAGGAATTTAGTGTTCAATTGCTGTAAATAAATGCCCATTTAAATCGGCTTTCTAGTGGGTTCATGTGAACGCGCTGGTTTAGAACGTTCACATCGCGCTGGATTAGTGCCCTCAAATGCCGAGAAAAATACTGCGGGATATAAAAAAGCCCAAAATGAACTACTCGCTATAGATAACTTGATATATACAGGGTTATATATATGCCCCATTTAATGTAAAAATAAGGTACATACCTTTAATTGTTTGCTTTATAAAACCCTGGGGCTGCGAGAGGTTGCGGAATGAGACAGTAATTTTAAAACTATTATAACTATATTATCGAGGCCTATAAAACTAATAATACCTTTTGCGACCGGGTCTTGCAGCGATTTTTCGTTAATGATTTACTAGGCTGAACCTCTGCGATTAGTACAGCCTAGTAAAAATCGCGTTTTAAACCCGCCCCCTCCAAACAGCGCCAAAATCGCGGACATGGCTGAGGGCAGATTCCCAATGACGATTCAGGTAGGTTTTGTAACATACCTACCATTAGCAGGATGTACGCTGGTAGGGTTTCTGGAGCATCTGGAGCCCTCTTCACCTGACTGCCCACTCCCTTGTTCAATGCTCACAGCTGTGGATAGTATTGAGTCTAATAAATGTCGGCCGTTCCAAAAGTTGTTTTTGCAATAGCTGTGATTAACAGGAGACATTCAGTGCTGAATTAATGACCTAATGACAAATGCTACAATGTATAGCCAATAAGGAGAAACAATCATAAAATACTTTTTAAACTGTTCTATGAGGAGATTTATGCAAAATACTGTCACTGTCCAATGACATTTTACAGGGGGGTGCCTTTAACTCCTTTATTATTGTCTTATCCCTGTTTCCTATTGAGCACAGATTTTACTTTTTGCCTCCATGTCAGCTGCTATTATTTAATATTACCTTTCCTAAAATATTGTTGTTCTATTCAGGTCCAATTTTATTAATCCTCTTGGGAAAACCCACCTGAGGCCTTTTTGTATTTGGGAACTAATGCTCCATTGGCGATCTCTCTCACATCCCAAACACACGGTTTCATTTCTCACAATAGAATTTGAGAAGGAGAAGGTTAAATCGGAAGTGCCAGTGATGCAGTTGAACAAAGGGGATTATGAAGGCATGAGAGAGGAGCTGGCCAAGGTAGACCGGAAAGGGATACTAGCAGGAATGACGGTGGAACAGCAATGGCAGGAATTTCCGGAAGACACAGGATCATTTCATTCCAAATGGGAAGAAAGATTCTAAGGGGAGTAGGAGGCAACTGTGGCTGACAAGAGAAGTTAGGGATAGAATAAAACTAAAAGAAAAGTTGTATAACACAGAAAAGAGTAGCCTGAAGCCAGAGGATTGGGAAACTTTCATAGGACAACAGAAGTAAACAAAACGGGCAATACAGGCTGGAAAGTTGAAGTACAAAGGGAAGCTGGCCAGGAATATAAAGAAGGACAGTAAACGCTTCTTTAGATATGTTAAGGGAAAAAGAGTAGCAAAGTCAAATGTGGGTGTCAAAAACAAGGGGGCAGATTATTATCACAATGGGGTTAGGTTAGGTAAGGGGGACGTACAGCGAGACCTGGGTGTCCTTGTACACCGGTCACTGAAAGTTGGCATGCAGGTACAGCAGGCAGTGAAGAAAGCTAATGTAATGTTGGCCTTCGTAAGAAGAGGATTTCAGCATAGGAGTAAAGAGGTTCTTCTGCAGTTGTATTGGGCTCTGGTAAGACCACATCTGGAGTATTGCGTACAGTTTTGGTCTCCTAATTTGAGGCAGTGCAGCGTAGGTTCACAAGATTGAACCCTGGGATGGCGGGACTGTCATATGAGGAAAGATTGAAAAGATTAGGCTTGTATTCACTGGAGTTTAGAAGGATGAGGGGAGAATCTTATAGAAACATACAACATTATAAAAGGACTGGACAAGCTAGATGCAGGAAAAATGTTCCCAATGTTGGGCGAGTCCAGAACCAGGGGCCAGTGGCGGACTGGCCAGGGTGTCACTTGCCCGATGGCAAGTGGGCCCCTGATGAAGTGGGCCCTCTCTGATGAAGTGAGCCCCTTGTCTCCTGGCAACCAATATTTTTAGACCCAGTCCGCCACTGCCTGGGGCCACAGTATTAGAATAAAGGGGAGACTGAGGTAAGAAAAAACTTTTCACACAGAGTTGTGAATTTGTGGAATTCACTGCCACAGAGGGCAGTGGAGGCCAAATCACCGGATGGATTTAAGAGAGAGTTAGATAGAGCTCTATGGGCTAGTGGAATCCAGGGATATGTGGAGAAGGCAGGCACGGGTTATTGATTGGGGATGATCAGCCATGATCACAGTGAATGGCGGTGCTGGCTTGAAGGGCCGAATGGCCTCCTCCTGCACCTATTTTCTATGTTTCTATGTAACTCCTTAATCAAATCTGAAAACATGTCAGCCGCTGTGTACATACTGGATATTAACGAAAAGGAGAGATTGGACAAACTTGAATAGTGTTCTCCAGACCTTTGGAGGCTGAGAGGAGACCTGGAAGAAGTCATTAATTTATGAGAGGCATAGATAGGGCGATCACGATGGTGCAGCGGTAGAGATGCTTACCGTGAATGCAGCACCGGAGAACGGGGTTCGATCCTGATTATGGTTCTGTACGGAGTTTGTACGTTCTCCCCGTGACCTGCATGGGTTTTCTCCGAGATCTCCGGTTTCCTCCCACACTCCAAAGTCGTACAGTTTTGTAGGTTAATTGGCTTGGTAAAAGTAAAAATTGTCCCGAGTGTGTGGAGATAGTGTTAAGGGCCTGTCCCACTTGGGCGTCATTTGCGCATCACGCAAATTTTGAGAATCTCAAAATCCTGGGGCGCCTTGCGCTACCGCGCGTCACTGCCTACGCCACCATGTCTCACGACGCGCCGTGCCCGTGTAATGCACGCCATGCGCACATCGTGCGTCGTGATGTGTAAATGATGTCGCGTAAATGATGAGCAAATAACGCCCAAGTAGGACAAAGGCCCTTTAGTGTGCGGGGATCGCTGGTTGGCGCAGACCCGGTGGGCCGAAGGGCCTGTTTCCGCGCTGTTTCTCTCAACTAAAACTAAACCAAAATAAGATAGGGTAGACAATCAAACCTACTTCCCGGGTGGAAATGACAGAGACTGGGGGGCCTAGGTTTAAAGTTAGACGGGGAAAGTTTAAAGGAGATGTGCGGTGCAAGTATTTTATACAGAGCGTGCTAATGCCAGGAAAGGCTGCCAGTGATGGTTGACAAAAGAGATACGAAAGTAGCATTTGAGAGGGTTTAACATATTTACATCAATATGCAGAGATGGGGAGCACAAGCAGAGATAAGGGTTTATCCAAAGGGCCTGTTCCTGTGCTGTACTGCTCTCTTGTACTGGTTTAGCTATATTCATCACATCTGGGTTTTTTATGTCAGAAATGGTAAACTCTAAAAATGAGAAATTTGTTGAAAGACAAGTGTAATGCTGGGATTTTTTCCTTTAACACCATATGTTCCTAACTTTCAAAGTAGCTTGCAGGGCTGAGAACATTTGAAGAGGAAATTTAAAAAAAAAAGCCTTGACTATGACTGCATAATTCAGAAAATAATTCAGTAGCATAGTTAGGGCCTTGCCATAGCCATTGAAGTCAGGTTGGGTTTTTGTTAGATGCACAAGTACATTGAGGTACACGTACAATGAAAATCTTGCTTGCCACGGATTCATAGGTGTATAAGCTCAGACTATACACAGGAAAATAAATTATATGTAGATTTTACCAAATTTTTAGTACAAATCACGATTAGAAAATCAATTCCATGATCGTGCGACAGCAGGTCCATCGTGTACAGATACTGAGGTCAGTTTAGGGTTGTCCAGGTTGATTCAAGAACTTAAGATAGACCCAAAAAGCTGGAGTAACTCAGCGGAACAAGCAGCATCTCTGGAGAATAGGAATAGGTGATGTTTTGGGTCGAGACCCTTCTTCAGACTGAAAGTTACGGGAAAGGGAAACGAGAGATATAAACGATGATGTAGAGAGATAAAGAACAATGAATGAAAGATATGCAAAAAAGTAACGATGATAAAGGAAACAGGCGATTCTTAGCAGTTTGTTTGGTGAAAACGAGAAGCTGGTGGGACTTGGGTGGGGTAGGGATAGTGAGAGAGTGAATGCCGGGGTATTCATGAAACTGATGGCTGTAGGGCAGTAGCTGTTCCTGAACCTGGTGGCATGGGACATCAGACTTCTAATCCTCCTGCCCAATGCTGGCAGTGAGGATAGGGCAAAGTCTAGATTGTGGAGGTGTTTCTGATGCCTTTTTGAGGCAGCACGTCATGAAATTTTACCAGTGGTGTGGAGGGCTGTGCCACTGATGGACAAGGCTGAGTCTACCACTCCTTGCAGCTTTTCCACTTCCTGAGCCTAAAAAAAAATCACACAGTTTTGGAATGTTTAGCATTCCTCCCATGTGTTTGATAATAACCACCTAAATCCATTATTGTACAAAAAAACCTCACTGACATTGGATTTTTGGTAAAATATAGTATGCTTTTCACTGGCATGTCACAACGTCATATCACCTTCTTGAGCAGGACTCGAGGGAATCTCGTCAGTCACTATATATTCTGCTGGTTGCTACTGATTGCCTGATCCTTTTGTTATTGAAGATCACTTATTACTGCAAATCATTATGAAAACAAATATTGACCTGTATCAGTAAATTTGTATTTTGAGACATCACAAATTATTATTGTGATTGTATGAATATTGTATATTTGTTAATGGTTCTCCTCTTAAATAAGAACAGAATACCATGCAATTTGATCAAGCATGATGAATGTTTTTAAGACAGGTGCATCCAGTTTCTGCAATGAAGTGGG